>NC_133819.1:50027467-50337381 GCF_047830755.1 Zonotrichia albicollis | reverse complement strand
AATAAATAATGATAATAAATAATTTTCTTCTTAGGTCATATTTGGCCTTTGCATGGTCTTTTATGAGAAAACTTGGTACTTCCATTAACTCAATTATTTTTGTCCCCCAAAGCAATCTAATGTACTGTGTTAGAGGTAGTTTTTATTTTACTTAGGAAGTAGGTATTTATTTTTGAGTGGTTCATTGGCTGTCAAGATTATTTCAAAGTGAGATAAAATTACTTAGTTATTATCAAAATCAAATCCCTCCTTATCTTTGTCCTTACACAGATATTTGCTCATGATGAAAAAGGTGTTGTACTGAGTTCTGATGTCTCTTCATTTTGAGCTCCAGTATATCTATGCCTTTCCAAAATATTGCAAGTTGTGTAAGTGCTTGTCTGCCAGTAGAAAGGGAACTGCTGTCTCTCTGCAAGGTGAGAGAAGCAGCCAGGATTTTTTTTTTAATTTTATTTTTTTACTACCTTGCACCTGGAGAGTTTTTGGCTATTTTCAGGTAGCCTGTGTGCAGTGCAGTACAGTACTTCTGAGTAAACTGGTATATATTGTATATTTAAGATTAAAATCACAGGTGAAGATAATGAGGCTCAGCATGGATAAACAGGCAAAGGTTATTACAGTAGAGAGAGTCTATTCCAACATTGGCAATGAAAGAAAAAAACACAGCTAGTTATTCAGTCAGACAGACAAATATATGAAAATATTTTTGATCAGTCATAAAATTAAATTATGGAAGAATTATTTTAACATATTTGATACCCATTAATTCAAAGATGCTTTGTTCCTGCAAACTGAAACTAGAATTTAGACTTATTGCCTGTCCAGTTGTTGAAATTACTGGTCCATCTATAAATGTTACTAGACAGAAGATATTAAAGTATTGTGAAGGAAGATGGACAATAATGCATTAAAGTTCACCCCTTTTAAATATATAGCAAAGCAATATGTTTGTGCACAGTCTTGCCTTACGATCTGACACCATAGTCATATGCATAAGAAAACAGCAGCTCTTGCTGAATCAGGTCAGCATCTCTCAGTAGATCTGATTCCCTGTCCATTCTCAAGGAAATGTCACTACAAGTTTACAGCTGCCAGATGTAGATACTGCACACAGCAGACACTGAATCAAGTGCCTTCAGGCTGCGGACCAAATGGTGGAGAAAATGAGGATCAAAAATATGAGCATAGACACTTTAGGGGGTGTTTTTTCCTGCATTTAACAAAGCGTTTTCCTTTATTTTTTATTCTGATATGATGGTTTTTGTGGTATGCAGGACACTTGGAAAATTTCAAGATAAAAACAAACTGAAAAGGTCATAAGAAACTTCAGACATTCTGAAGAGTGATGTATTCCTAATGAAATTGCACAGAAATTGAATAAATTCTGCTCACCATAAATGTTCACCAAATCTTTAGTCTTTGGGAAAAAAAACACTCTTGGATATCCTATTTGTATCTTTTCTAATATTATGTTATAATTTCTTCCAAAACTTTGATGATTAAAGCCATTCAGCTACATATTTTCATTCCTTTACCTTCCATTTATAAGTTAATTTCCCTTCTCCTTTCTTTACATGTTTATAGACTTCCTGTGACTGAAGGTAAAATGTGTTTTAAAATATTTCCTCCAGCAAGAATTTTACTGAGAGAAATCAGTAATACTGTTACAGAATGTCAGAAATCACTAATATTTAAAACTAACTTTACAGATACATCATCAAAATGCTGATGCCAATAGCTGTACTTCTTACTGTACATCCTTTTTTGCAGGGAAGTAGTATTTTACTCATACATATGGTAATCTCTCTTCCCACACATCTCAAGTCCCTGAACATCAGGGCAGGGACTGGGAGGAAAAGGTTTCTCTCATTGCAACTCAACTCAGCTTCAAGATTCCCCAAGGAACGTGAACAAACGTAGAGTCCTGGAATTGACAAGATGCATCCCATGGCCCTGAGAGAATTTGCTGCTGTAGTTGCCAAGCTGTGCTCTGTGATATTTGAAATATCATGACACTCAGGCAAAGTCTCCAGTGACTGGGAAAAGGTAAAAAAGAGAATCCTGGGAACTCCTGGTCAGCCTTAACTCTCTGCCTGGCAAGAGCATAGAACAGATCCTCCTGGAAGCTGTGTCAAGGCATATGCCTGACAGGGAGGTGATTACAGACAGCCTGCATGGCAGTCGCCAAGAGAAAATTGTGCCTGACTAACATTAGCCAGTTCTCTCAGGACTCTGGGAGAGCATCTCATAAGGTTCCATAGACTTATGCAAATTTGGGTTTCCCAGATGGTCATGAACCTGATCTCTACTTACAGTGAGAATTCTTTGCTCCCCCAGTCCCCATCCTGCTGTCAATCCACTGGGGAGGCATGGGAAGAAAGGTTGTCATTGAAGACTTGAAGGCAAAAGAGTTGAGTACCTCAGCCTTCTCCTCATCCATGTTACCAGTGTTCCACCACTGTTAATTATTGAGGGGGGATGCACCTTCTTTGACCTTCCTTTTCTGGTTAACAGACCTGTGGAAGCCCTTTCTGTTATTCCTTGCATCCCTTGCCAGGTTCAGCTTCCTTTGGCCTTCCTCAACTGTATTTCATCTCTGTACTCTTCCCCTGTTTCCTGTCTTTGTTTCCACTGCCTGTGCATTTGCTTCTTTCCCTTTAATTTGACCAGCACTTCCCTAGTCAGCCATGCCTATCTCTTGTTTTCCTTGTCTGATTTCTTGCTCCTGGGGATTGCAAGCTCCCATGCTCTACAGAAGACTTCCTTAAAAATCTGCCAGCTCTGCTCTGCTCCCCTGTCCCTGAGGGCAGTCTCCCTGGGAACCCTATTAAATATCTCCTTGTGGAGCTGGAAGTTTGCTTTCCTAAAGTTTGCCTGACTTTACTCCTTACCTGGTCCGTATATCTCCGGACTGCAAAATCCGCCTGTGCATGATCCTGATGCCTTGAGAGGCTACCTAGAACAGAGGCTGGACAGTGTTAAAGGAATAAAGTAGGTATTTATTAAAAGGCCTTTGAAGGATACACCCTGGGCTGTACAAAAGCCTGGCCGTGGCTCCACCCAAGATGGATGCTGGTCACAAGTTTTCACACTTTTATAAGTTTTGGTCCATTTACATGTTGGGGCTAATTGTTCAATTACAGCTTCAGGGTAAGAAGTCCCATCCTCCAAGACTGCTCTCCTCAGTTCAACCTTGTTTATACTTTTTGGGCCCAAAGCTGCAGTGCTGTCCTTGGTCCTCAGGCTGGAAAAGGATTGTTTTGTCTAACTAAACTGTGAAGAGAACTTGCTAACATGCTATATAAAGTTCAGAGCTATATACTCATGCCGTACAGAATCTGGAAAATATGAAAGCTACAACTTAAAGAATCAATCCCTTCAGCTCAAGCTGTGTCCAATCTTGATGTCCCAAATTAACTCGTTACATTGGTGACCCTCAAACACAGATGGATTGTTCATTCCCTACAGAATATCAGCTTGTTCTAAAGGTTCAAAGAGACAATGAGCCTCACTTGTATTGTATCTTGTGTGTAGATTTACACATGAGCAGTGGATCTTATATAATATTAAATCAAAGCAATAGCTTTACTCATCCTTTTTCCCTTCTCGGCCCTTATGGAAATGACTGCGTAAGAATCAAAAGAATCTAAAGTTCCATGACTTTTCTTTATTTTACCTGTAACCCACAGGCAAATACAGAGTGTGTCTAGTCTGTACAATGAACCCCTGTGTTAGAGAGATGCCTGAGCTCTTTTTGAGAAAGATATAGCATGCCCACACAAATCAGCACTCAGCTATGCTGGGATTGATCCTCGGTGCGGTGTAGTCTCTCATTAGAACTAATTACTGTTGGCACAGCATCATGCTGATGCAGCTGTGCAGCTTCCAGAGCTGGTTCATTTGGCACTTAGCTCAGGGATCACTGAAGTCTTGGGCACGGATGCATGTTGTCATTTGGTCAAATGAATGAAGGTTCTGCTCATTAGTTCAAATGGACTTTTCATTTGGGAATTAGATAAATGATGAAGCCATCCAGATGCTTAGTCCCATTATTGTAAATACAGTTATGAGTTTTGACAACTACCTGATTATTAACAGACAGCCAAGCAATGCAGTAATTCCTGTATTGCAGTCAAGCAACTTGGATCAACGATTTTTCTCTGTTATGTTGCTTTGGTAGCTTTAATATTAAGTCGTGTCATTTGAGAAGTGGCCTCCTTAAAGCAGGTCCTGTGCTCCAATATGGCACTTCAGGGTAGCATCTGTTGCCCTTTCCACCTATTTCTGGCAGCCAGGAACAACCTACCAATGTTGTTTCCATGCCAGCATTGGCATGGCCTCTCTCAGTCCTGCACAAATGAGGGCACTGGGGAAGGAAATTTAGAGATGACATTGTGAAACTATCTTTAAACACAAAGATCTGAGTATAAGTGGGAAGGGTGGACAGGATAGTTACTTTCAAATCCTAGATTGCCTACTTTTCTATTCAGAGTCTTCTGACTGTTAAAGGCAGTGGGAAGGATTCCAATAAGTACATGTATCAGACATGATTTGACCATTTGATAATCTTGACCATTTGATAGATTTCATATAAAGATGTATAGACCACTAGCTCTAGAAATATCTATCATGTCTCTCTTTTTATTAAGTTTTCTTTCATTTTCAATCATTTCACTGAATTCTGTCTACAGGTTCAGACAGTGAGCCCTTTGTTGGAGGTGCATTTACAAACAAACTGTCCAAGAAGTTTGGCAGATGTTACCCTTACAAAGCTACAATATTTTCAAGCTGTTGTTTCCTCAGAACAAATATCTCTCTGGCAGATTCAGTTTACAGTTTATAGCTTATTGATGTAAGCTATTTTACAGCCAAGTGAGTGAACTCTGATTCTAGATGTAACATGGCATTTATTTTCCAAGAATAGGATTTCAAAAGGATTCTAAAGATGTTAGAAACTCATCCCTTTGATGTAAGTCAACTAAAACATCAGTCAGTTCCATTTGAAGGGTATAAAAATACATCAGGGAATGTAAGAGAAACAAAGTACGAGGGAGGACGTGTTTCAAAGAAAGCATAATGGGGAAGAAGGAGAGAAATAGAGAGATGGGCGTACATTAGACAGGTGGTTGAGAGAAGAGTTAATCCCTCTGCCTTTTTTTTCCCAGTTTATGTGTCTTGAGAACATCCACCTACTGCTTAGCATCTAGTGAGTACCCACCCATCCATTAACATCTCTTTCTTTGCTGGCAGCCTCATTATAACTAGAGATCCTAGCCTGAAATTCATCAACAAAGATCAAAGTAGAAAACAGGGGAGAAAAAAGATACTTGAAACACAAGGAGTTTCCAGGAAAATGGGAGATCTAGCTAGTCTTGAATGCCAGAAATATCTATCAGCTCAAGTAACTTGACCTTGTGCATAGCAAAGGACACAGAAATGTGTGCTGCTTCCCCTGCTGCTGACCCTCAGAACTTGTGTTTAACTAAAGCATACCTACTAGAAAGTCTTGAAAGGAAGGACCCAAGAAGCATGGACTCCCTACAGACTGCGCAGTCATAAAATCATGGAATCACAGAATCATGGAATCACGGATCAAAGCATGCCAGGTTAGAAGGGTCCTCAAGGATCATGTGGTCCAAACTTCTTTAAAAGAAGCACAGTCCAGTCAAAATGTCCTAGCACCCTGTCCAGCTGAATCTTAGAAGTGTCCAGTGTAGAGGAACCTACCACTTCCCTGGAAACATTATGGCAGTAGCTGATTGTTCTCATTGTGAAAAATTTCCCTCTTGTGTGTCCCCAGGAGTAACCTGTACCCATTACTCTTCATCTTTTCCATGTGACTTCCTACCAAAAGGATATCTCCTTCTTTTTTGTAGCCACCCCTTAAATACCAAAACAATTATGAAAAGGTCTCCCCCAAGCCTTCTTTCTAAAAGCTAAACACAGTTTTCTCAGGCTTTCCTCCAACAGGCTTTCAAGTATTTTGATCATCTTTGTGGACCTTCTTATATTTGTATTTGTTGAGCTTCACAGGTCCTTATCAGTCCACTCTTCCAGCCCCATCCAGGTCTTCCTGCACAGTGGTTCAGTTGTACCCCTTCTTTTTTATGGGCAAATGCCTCATGGATTAAAGATGAGGAGATGGTGAGACCTAAATAGAGCTAAAAGCAACACAGAACAAAGAGTGAGAAGGGCATTTTGTTTGCCAAAGTTGCTTTTCTGTGTTCTGAACAGATGGCTGACAACATCCTGAGACCTTAGAAAATTGAATCGATGAGAGAAACGTGTTCAGATTTAATTATATGTAATTGCACAAGGCACAGAAAGGGTAAAACTAAGCCACAAATCTCAGTGTACAGAGTGAATTTATGTGGTAGCAGTACATAAAAAATTCACTCTTGTTCAAATTTATGAAATTTTCATCACAAAACCCTATTCTGACTGAATAAATTACAACCCACATTAACTTTTTTTTTTTAATAATTAGGCAATTTCATACATTTGTTCAAAGTCTGATTATTATTCTCATTTCTTAGAAAAACTGGCTTTAGTTTTACGGTATTTAGTAGACTAGAAAATAAAAATATTATTAGGAAAATTCACTTCATTACCTAAAAAGTGACCAGTATAAACCTCTGGTCATTTTTTTGCAGCTCATTTCCTACATATTTTTGGAAAAAAAATCCTATGCTGAATCAGTCATTCTGAATAAATACTCACATATGCACAGGTATGTTAGATATTTTTTCAATCCTCCTATTCGAATGTTTGACAAAATAATACCACTGTCACATCAATCAAAGAGGCACTTGAGTAAAAGAGATTATATCACCAAGGATTGTATGTGTAGACAGAGACTGAAAAGTACAACATACTGAGAGGAAAAAAGCTAAACAATTGCCAGTTTTTTTTATATATGTTATACTGAACTTCTGAACAAATTGGATGTTGTACTGTCTCTGGCTGAAGTGGAGTTAGTATTCTCCCTAGCAGCCCATATGGTGGTGTGTTTTGAATTTGTGCCCAGAATATCTTTGATACCACACCAGTGTTTTGCCTATTGCTAGTAGTGCTTGCACAGCGCCAAAGCTTTCTCTCTATCCCAGTCAGGAGACTGAGGGTAGCAGAGGCATTGGAAAGGGACACAGCCAGGACAGTTGATCATTGTCCAAGAGGACAACACATTGCTCAGCAGAAAAGTTGGCAAAGAGGAAAAAGAAGGAGTGGGGGCAGCTCAGTGTGTTCAAACCAGACCTTGAACTCTTCATTCCCCCAGCCTTGAGAGTCAGGATCTCAAGAGATGCTGGAAGAGAAATTGCCAGTAAAAACGGAGACAAAAAGAACATTGAGTACCTCAGCCTTCTGCCTGTCAGTTGTCACCAGACTACCTGTCTCATTTTTTGGGGGTGTGAAATTTCTTTTGTCTTCATTTTCAGACTAATGTGCCTGTGGTCAGATATTCATCCATTTCTGTTAAGACCCGTCATCTTACTTAGAGATGTCCCTGGTTGGAAAGTACTTATTCCATAGACTGAAAATGGAACTAAGAATGAAGAGTCAGAACCAGTAACATAACTTGTGTGTGAGACATCCCATTTGCAGACTCTGCCCATCTCTGAAGCTCTTTTCATTGCCATATTTCACGGCTTTTTTCAGTCCATCAGTCTAGAAAATACATTTTGTCACCTTTGGTATGGGAATTGTGGTTTTAGGTAGGTTGAGAAAGGATCAGGAAGTCCATAGATGTGATATTATCTTCTCTAACTTTCAGCATCTCAGCAGATACATGCACTGAAAATGGGCTATGATGAGAAGATTTTGCTGGAAAGCTATTCTTTCCCTAACTATAAGATTAAATATAAAAATATAATATAAAAATATAATATAAATTTATACAATTGGTACTAATTTCAAAGGGACCAGTTTTCTCAGAAAACTACAAATTTAATTACATATCTTTTAGTCTGTGATACAAATTTTAGTTTAAAGCCATGCATAAAGTTAGATTATGCAGGCACAGAGCTTCTACTTGAAATATCTATATTTGCCAATTTTCTTCACTTTCCCTTTTAAAATAAGAAAAACTTTCTTTTAAAGACTTAGGGATACTTCTATCCACAATACCAAAGGTTTGCAAACAAGCATTCTTGTGGCAGTTTTCAAAAATTCTGAATAGACAATAGTCAAAGTACACAGTAGCAATATTGACAATGTCATCAGCTGCCTCAGAATAAGAGAAAAAGTCTGCTAATAGGTCTTTATTTTACAGTCCTGTGGACAGACAGCTTTTGGGAAACTATTCAAGCCTGACAATGAAGAGATCTGAGGCAGTTCTTCAAAGCAAAATTAAAGGAGAATTATATACACACTCTTGATAATAGATTTGAACACACCATACAATTTAAGTACTGGAGAGGTTTTACTCTAATTCCTACTTTGCCTGGGTTTATTGGCAGAACCACTGAAGTTACAAAACATAATAACATTAAAACTAAATGTCTTTATTTCTGTAACAGCAAGCTCTGGCTTGTACAGATTTTGTGCCTTGTAAAGAGCAAAAGGACAAACAGACTAAATCCATGGCTTATAAAAGGCAGTTTATTCAACAAATTAAATTCAGCAGAGAACAGAAAGAACAAGAGCTTTTCAATTTTTTTCTTTTAGAAGTAGCCAATTTGAAAAAAAATCAATTATGTAATAAATTTGTGTTGAAAGCACATTTTCTGTAAAAACTTTATTCCTATCCATTCAATTTTTTAAAAATGTTGTCAAGTCAATCTGATATAACCCTGTGAAAATCTATTAGGTGATGTACAAAAATATTTTTCACTATTTATCAGCATTGTTAGTGATAATGAACATGGAGTGGTGCTTTTACCCCAATTTATTGGCCTTGCTGAATAAGAGTTTTACAATAGTGCATTATCAATTCAACCTAAGCAGAAACCACAGCTGGAACACTTAGACCCTAATTGGGCACCCAAAATCTTTGAAGGGAATTAAAAGGGAGTTCTGGCTTTTTTATTTTATGTGTAGGAAAACCAAATTAAATTGAACCCTTGGTTGTCTTTACTTCTGTCTGGTATCCTCATTTGTGAATGCTGTAATTGATAATCCATTCTCTTTTAACCCTTTCATCTGATCTTTTGCCACCAGAATAGAATTTGCAGCCTAAAGATATATAAACTAAGTCTCAGTAAGAAAGTCATAATTATACTACTGTATTAAAATATTTTATGTATTATTAATCACACTCATCAGTCAATAATAGTTATCGACAATATATTTGCCAAGGATGACCTGAAGGAATGACTAGTAGGGCTTAATGGAAATTTATAAAATTTCTAAACATGGTTTTAATCATGCACTATAAACAGAGCACTGTAGGGCTTACTAAAGATCCATTTCTGTTGGAACCCAGGGCATTCCTCTGACTGCCCTGGAGGACTCAGGACCCTGGCAGGGGGCTCAGAGACCTTGGCATGGAGTCAAAGAAACCTGCGCCTTTGATCTTAGCCCTTGTGAAAAACTATCAACTTTGTATGAAGATGTACAAGTCACAAGAGTTTGAGTAGAATGGTAGTGAATTTATCACAGGGTGGAAAAGTAGAATTTTGGGGTTTTTAGAATGGGGGTTTAGAAGACAAGATGGAGGGATTTGGGTGTGCCTTGTCCTTCCTCTTTCTTCTTCTTGTCCTCAATCTTCTGCTGTGATGGTGGCACTTTTGGATTGGTTTAGAGTAGAAACTGACTGTCTAACATAGGTGATAGGTATTGGAAAATTATTGTAAATAAAGTACACATAGTTTTTAGTATTAAAAACTAACTCCACCTCAGGGGCGTGCAGTGTGCCATGAAACGACCTGCTGAACAGACCTCAGCAGGTCGGAGAAAGAATGTTATAGATTACAGAGAATAAACAACCTTGAGAACGAGAGCCGAGGAATTCTGACTCCTTCTTCAAATGAGGAGCTGGGAAAAAGAGACTTTCTAATACCTTAGGGTCATCTCAACACCAGAGATCTCGTCACATTTCTTTTCAGCCATAAAATGTCACATGGGTCTTACAGCATTATTATTTCATTGCAAGAATTAATTTCCCCTCAAAAAAAAAAAAAAAAAATTTAGACTTCTCCACATTTTTTTTATCAAAATGCTTATTCCTTAGAAAATTTTTTAAAAAGTATAGACTGGAAGGCTGCAGAATGCAAAGATTAATGCAATTGGTTGAGGGTCTGCTGATGAAGTCAAGAAGTTTGACTCCTTCTAAAAGTCAAACTCCTACTCAAGTTATAAGGAACTGAATGTGACTATAAATTCAGAAAGATGAATAGATTATGAAAAGATGACTTAGCAGTGCACATTTCTATTTTATATGACTTTTTACTCTTTGAAAAGCATAAATGAATGTGTTTACAAACATTGCAAACAGATTGTGAACACCACTGCAAACACCTTGTGAACACTGCTTGCTATTTCAGCTGCTACCGAGGTCTCCTTCTCGTTCGACGTGGGAAACGGGCCAGTGGAAATCGTGGTGAGATCTCCCAACCCGCTCAACGATGACCAATGGCACCGGGTCAATGCCGAGAGGAACGTCAAGCAGGCCAGCCTGCAGGTGGACCAGCTTCCCCTGGAGGTCCGGAAAGCTCCAACAGAGGGACACACGCGGCTGGAATTGTACAGCCAGCTCTATGTTGGTAAGGCACAGAGGGGGCAGTTGGGCTTTGCTCTCATGGTGCTGAACATTCTTTGCCTCGTATCTTGCCAGCAGCAGTTAGTGAACGTGGGAAGCTGTGCATCTTGAGTGTTTGCAGGACAGCAAAAGGGGAAAAATAAAGAAAAATAAAATAAAAAAAGGACAAATGTGTCCATAATTACAGAAATACAAACATCAATTAAGAGAAAAATATTGTGCATTAGGAACTTGTCCTTTTTGTCTCTCTCCACCTGCATCTCCTGGTCTAAAATGCCTCCAGCAGACTGCAGTGCCAAACTCCTTTTTTGCTGAGAGTCTCTTCCCAAACACACAAACACTTTTTCACCACAGAAGTGAAAATTTCTGCAGGGTTTTTGCCAGGACCGCATGTGCCTGCAGTGCCCATCCTAGCCTCCGCAGCACTTCCAGCCTCTTTAGATTTGATCATTGGCCATACTTTTGCATTCACAGCTCTCACTGCAGTCTTCTCCCTTTAATCCCATGGGCTATTTATTCATTTGATGTATGAAAGCACCACACAGTGTTACACAAATGCATTCCCTGGAACCAAGTTAGTCCAGCTGCTTTCTGGAGCTACTGGTTTCCACTGCATTTGGGACAGGCTATTCCAGCAGCATTTGTATTTCTCCAACTGTGAGCCGCAGGGCTGCGAAGTGCTGACATGCCAAGTGCCATTAGCTGGAACCAGAACTGCATGAAATGTTGAGCAAAGAAGCACTTTCATACCTCTCTAGATATCTGTCACAAGAGAAGAAGTGAAAAGAGAAAAAATTATCTTTTTTCTCCATGTTAGTCAGCATTCAACAACTCAAATGAACTAAAAATTATGTTTAAAGCCTTCATTGCCATAGTAATCAGCCCAGTGTCACTGCAAACTGTGTATAATGTGTCACCAGATGTGCAGGTGTTATTTACAAGCTCAGATTTTCCTTTGCTGCTGTGATCCTAGAAATGGCAGTTTCAAAATAAGCTGAAAAATAAAGTTTGTTTAAAAGAGGAACACTTAACCTTTAAAAAATACCAAGCCTTTTTCTGTAAACAGGAAGAGATGGAATTTTTTTTTCTAACCTGAGTTCTTTGAGAATTGTTGATAATGATGATTTTATTTGTTAGTTTTGAATTGACTGTAACACAGCAATGTTTTGAAATATATAGTACCTTTATTGCCAAAAAAACAAATGTCATCATCTGCACCAGAGAACAGCTTTAAACAGTACCTGGAGTCAGACCTAGAATGGACTTGAGTTGGAGTGCCCAAAATGGATACCTGAAGGGGCCCTGCAGGGTAATGATGAACAAGAATTGTTTTGGTGCCTTCTTTTCTATTTTCTGTAGAATAAATATCTATTCTTTGGGTAAGCAAGAAAGACTGAGGGGTGATGACTTTGTGTCCTAGGGGTAGGACAGTCACTGAGAGGGCAAAGAAGGTTTTTCATCACTGCAGTATATATGAGTGCATGCAATGGTGATCACAGGGGTCTTAGGATGAGGGAAGAGATGAGGATCTGACTCCATGTTTCAGAAGGCTTGATTTATTATTTTATGATATATTAAAACTATACTAAAAGAATAGAAGAAAGGATTTCATCAGAAGGCTAGCTAAGAATAGTAAAAGAAGGAATCATAACAAAAGCTTGTGTCTCAGACAGAGTCCAAGCCAGCTGACTGTGATTGGCCATTAATTAGAAACAACCACATGAGACCAATCACAGATCCACCTGTTGCATTCCACAGCAGCAGATAATCATTGTTTTCATTTTGTTCCTGAGGCCTCTCAGCTTCTCAGAAGAAAAAATCCTAAAGGAAGGATTTTTCATAAAATATCATGGCTGCAAGTGTACATAGAATGGAATCACACCAGAACACCCTCTGCCATGTGCACTCAGCAGAGACCAAGCCTTGCCTGCTCCTAGTCCAAATCATCCAGTTACTGGTACTTGGTTTGAAGCAGCTCTTTCTGGTTTGTATTTAGTTCTCTTCCCCACTCAGGTGAATATCAGCCTCTGTGGTGATGAGCGTTCAGATCTCCTCAGGGACTCTCTGGCACCTGCAGCACTGCAGTAATCAAAGAGAGGAGGGATGAGCAGAAAAGATGCCAGCACTCATAGTTATTTACTCACATTTTTTAGTTTGGGTTTTTTAGATTGTTGTTTCTAATCCAGCCTCAGATAAGACTTACCTAGCTGAAATCACATGTTTTGAGGGAGTGTTTACTTGGCGTGAAAAAGGACAGTTCTTATTAACTACTAAAAAAACCAACTCAACCCAGATTGTCAAATGTAGTTTTTCAATGTTCCATCCTCCAGTCTATGCTCTGAAAAGTAAATAGTGTACATGATGTTTCTTGGAAATCAATGTGAATATTTCCTATTTTAACTGGGACTGGAAATCTGACTCCCTTTGTCTTTGCCCATTGTGGCTTTGAAAAATCTAACACTCCATAGCATATTACAGCATTATTACAAGCTCCCATCATTACTAATCATTAAGAGAGAAAGGCTACACCTTAGCAGTTGAGCCAAGCTCATTTCTTCCACTCTTATCTCTAAAAACATTGAAGCTGAAATGGAAGGAAATCTTCCAGGGCTAGAATCCCAAATGTCTAATTAGTATAAAGCAAGCATTGATAAAAAACTACTATTTACGCTTGCTAATGGTATGATATCAAAGGGCCAGGTTCCACTAACTTATTGTCATTAGTACAAGGCAATTATAAAGAAGTTAGCTTAGGCTTAGCAGGATATTTCATGTGAAGCAACAGGAATTAAACACATCCAGTGTTGTCTCACAGTCCAACGTTGCCTCTCAGGTGCTGCAGGAGGCCAGCGAGGCTTCCTGGGCTGCATTCGCTCCCTGAGGATGAACGGGGTGACGCTGGACCTGGAGGAGAGAGCCAAGGTCACGCCCGGGGTGAAGCCTGGCTGCTCTGGCCACTGCACCAGCTACGGCATGTACTGTGCCAACGGGGGCAAGTGCGTGGAGAAATACAATGGCTACTCCTGTGACTGCTCCACAACGGCCTACGACGGGCCATTCTGCATAAAAGGTAAATACTGGGCCATTCTGCATAAAACATAAATGCTTCCTGCAGGAGGCAGAGTTAGGGGGGAGCTAATTGCCTGAGGGGGGAAAAAAACCAGGAAGCAATTGATGCTTCAGCTTCATTAAATAAACAAGTAAATCCTGTTTAGTACTTCCTGCTAACAATTCAAACTATACACCCATGTGTATGTTTAAATGTGGTTATTTAAAACCACGCCTCTTATGAGGACTGCATGTTTAAATCAAATAGCACAACAACAAAATGCATCAGGAACGCCTGTAGTAGTAGCAGGTCTGGCAGAGGGTATTCCTTAGTCTTGAACTGCAGAACCATAAATTCCAACTAGCACAATATCATGGTAAATTCTTTAAAAGAAAACCATGGATTTAAACAAAAGCTACCTAGTCATTCAGACATGTAGGTATGACATTTGGGTTGAATATCTCATATATTGGGAGGCCAGCATTTGGCTTAAAAATTTTATCCATCTGTAAGTAGATCAAGTCTTTTAGGACCTCAAACTGGGTTAGGGATTGGACCTGCTGGGATAAGGGAAGGCACAGAGCTCCCACATTTATGTCAGTCCTTTGGAAATGTTTAAAATATGTTCTGGAATTTCAAAAGCAGTGATTATAAGAGAACAATGTACTGTGGATGCACAGTTCTGCATGAGAAAGAAAGTCAAGGAGCAAGGAAAAGCGGGATCCAACAACAAAAATTGAGAAGAAAAGTACTAATTTTTTTTTCTTGTTTGACTGTCTAATCCACTGCTTTCCCTAATAATTTTAAAAGCTTTCTCAAAGTCTCAGATAAAAATGTGAAAAAAAAAAAAGTGTGCTCTTCTCATCAGTATCCCTGATGTTAAAGAAACCTGTAGCTTCATAAATTGCTCCTCTTCTTTTACATTCCTCTCTGAACCAGGAATCCTGCAGGCAGTCTAGGTCACCAGCCACCTGAGTCCCCTCATGAAGCTAATTTGGCAGTAGGGGACAGCACCTGGCCTTTGATGTTCTGGTTTTCAACTCTTTCTCAGGGATTTTTTCCAATTCAAAATCTGAGAATTATTTTGCAAATATCCTTACCCTGCTCTCTTTTAACCACACTTATAGGAAGCATAAAGTTTATAGAAGAAATAGGCAGTCTTTTTACCTGGTGCTGTGTTGTGGACTGCATTTCCTCCCCACACACTTCAGCCACTTTCATTTATATCTATCTGTGTTCACTTTTATTTCATTTTGTCACAGCAAATCTTTGTCCATTGCTGATGTTGCTAACATACTGGACCATCCTCTTCTAAAAGCCAAGGGATTGTTTTCATATCACCATATTCACATCAGCAGATATGGATAAGTCTCTGGCATTATTATTTTTTAAATTCCAATAAATATGATGTATTTGTAGTGCAGCAGAAGGGAAGCAGCTGTTTCTCTAGGTAATGGCTTCCACTGTGCTTGCATGCAGGAATTTCATCAGCTTTCACCATGCTGTGCTTCTTCAAAAGCAAATTATAAACCATGTCCATTCAGTTCAGGACTGTTCATACAGCAGCTCCTGAGAATGTGAATACAGTAATTTCAGTTAATTTAGCAAATGATTTGTCATGAATAATGGTAATGCATATTTAGTATTTCTGTTCACTAATGCAGTCATATAGTAGGGGAAACCTGTTCAGGCTGGAATTAGGTCAACCTCTCACAACCTCTGTGTGTGTCAACACAAAAAAAAAAAGGGGGGGGGAAGAAAAGATAATTAAAGATAATTACTGCCATGCCATATTCACAGAATTCACTTCATAGCTTTTTCTATATTGCCAGAACTCATCACATGGACTTTTATTTATGAGGAGTTTGTTCCTGTTATGGATAGGAAAGCCCCAACCTTCCACCAAAACTAGCTCTAAGCTAAAGCATTTATTTTTTCCTGGATGTGGAGCTAACAGAATAAAAACATACCATTAATATAATTATAATTGGGAACAATTGAGCACCTAGCACAGGGAAACCCTGGTTTTGGCTGGCCGGTAAGCACTTCCATAGCAATGGCAGTAATATCATATATGTTATACTCTTCTCCTTATCAGTGTCCCAGTGCAGCCAAGGGCCCAGAGCTCTGACAGGAATAATTTGGGCATGCAGTGGAACTTGCTGTGAGCTGGAGCTCATGCAGAAGTCCTCTTGTTAGAGCAGGGATGTCTGTGCCATACGGTGTTGTGCCATTTAAACATGACATCAGATCTCTGCTTTCAATATCAAATTTGTTCCAGGCTAAAAAGGGCTCTCTAAATCCTTTAGATCTTATGTACAAGGTTTAAATTGCCAATTTCCTATCTGTTAGTGCTGAAGACTGCTGTACTCATCTAGAATATCCCCAAGTGTGATATAGTGTGGGTGAGTTCATGAGGCTTGCCTACAGAAAGAAGAATAGGACACTGGGGAAAAAGCTAGAGGATAAATTACACAAAACAGACTGGGGCATCTTATGATTGAAGTAATTGTAAAATCTCTGTAACAAACAATGCTGATAATGAGGTCTTTGGAAGAATTCATTTACAGCCCATTACATTTACATTGTCAATTTAACTTGCATTACACCTTTTAAATCAAGTAAAGCACTAGAACAACTGATGTGTGTTGTCAAGCTTCCTAGACTTATGAAAGAAGGGGAGTCCTACATTTTCTTTCTAACAGCAGCTCCTGGAATCTTGTACTGTGTCCTCTTGGCCTATGAGACAAGATTGAATGTATTTTCTAGAAACAAAGGGCAAACATACATAACAACTGCAAAATAAGTAATGGCAAAACAGCCAAGTATGTTTTAGTTTAAAAAATATTTTTTAAATTTATAAAAATCTGAAAGGTTTTGGAAATTTGGAAAGTTTTTTCTGTAAAATAAAATTATGCCTAAATTGTATTTTAATTGATTTTGATGAAGAGACTGTAATTGTTATATTTCAATCCATTTTTTCATTAACACTTTGACACTTTCCCCTCTGTAAAAGCATTGAAATATCTACGAACATGTTTTCAAAGACTGTATGATCTGTTTTCAATGATTTTTTTTCTTTATAATGACAGAGTTGAATACTGCTCTGTCACTTTTATAACCTGCACCACAGTATGCTGTTTCTTGATGTGTAATGCTGGGTAAGTCACATTCACTAGGAATTCCGATTGGCTGCCATAAAATAACATCCTTAGTGCTTTGCAGGATAGACTAGAACTAGATTTCATTATTTCACTCCTCTCAGTAAATATTCCAGGCCAAATAGATCTGTTGATTTGATAATCAGTAGTGCCTGACATCCCATTCAAACCAATATGGGATATTACCAAAAAAATATGCCACTCAGCTGGAGTGAAAGTTGGCACAGTCCTTACAGACTTCTCTTTCCATTGATTTTCTTTTGCCACAGGAATCTTTCCTTATCCAAAGGCTTCATTTTGATATTGAAGTCACTTGGCTGCAGTGAACTTCTTGGGGTAGGTTACATGCTGAAAGTGCTAGCAGAGGAGATGGGAAAATTTAAGGAAAAAACCATTGCTATAAGGAAATCACCGTACAGGGGTTGATGGGTAATAAACACACTTCACAACAAAAGCAGGCCTCGCATGTTGTGGATTCTTTCACTGATGAAATCTGTCCTGAGAGCCTCTGACTGATGACTGACAAGAAATTGCATTGTCTCCAGCCTTATTAGCAGTACACCACAAGGCGAATGATGTTGTAGTGGTCTAGAAATTACACTATTTTTTTACAAGGACAAAAAGAAGTATGAAAATGCAGTCTGACATCTATTTTAACTTTATTTTTGTTTCGTATTTGAGGCATATGCAATTGGTTTTACTTCTTTCA
The DNA here is from genome assembly GCF_047830755.1 of Zonotrichia albicollis. Lineage (NCBI taxonomy): Eukaryota > Metazoa > Chordata > Aves > Passeriformes > Passerellidae > Zonotrichia > Zonotrichia albicollis. The sequence goes on along the minus strand of NC_133819.1, from coordinate 50,319,766 downwards.
TTGCTCAGAGAAATTGCTCTGAGGAATAGCTGAAGTGTTTCTGCCATCCTGCAGATTGCTTTCTGACCTTTCCCTGTCCTTTGTTTAAGCGTAAATTCTCTTTTTTTTCTTCTACCACAGCTGTCTTATCATCATAAAAGCATTTCTGAGAAAACAATTAATTTTTGTTCCTCTAAAAAACAAATTCCTCCCTTTAAACAAAAAATAAAAATAAAAAGCAAAGGTCAAATGCAGGGCATGTGGCAGCATTCTGATGTGGGACATACTCCAGGGAGAAAGTATTCCTCCTTTGGTATTGAAATGCATTGGAACAACAGTGGGAGAAGAAATTACACCCACCAGGAGTGAGGCCAAAAAGAAAATTTAAAAAAAAAAAAATTAAATAGCTGGTGCTATGACTCATGTGCCTTCAGGTATGCTGGAAGGGTAAATTCAAAGCTTTCCAGTTTCTCTGCAGTTACTCAATTTGCATTAACAAACAGCAAGGAGATGCTACACTCTTTTTTCTTTTCTCCTTTGGAGTAAAGCTCGGATTCTCTGCGTGAATTCTTGCAGTCCTTAAGACAATGCCCAAACTGAGCTCCTTCATGTTTGTTTTTATATTTGTATGAACCCTGAAAGCACTTACAAGTAGTATTGTCACAGTCAGATTTCCTTCTTTTCCTGCTCCCTTCTACGTCTCAAAGAGGAGAAAACAACTTTTTACTAGGCTGAGTGGATGGAAGGCACATCAGGAGGCAGCAACTCTGCACCCTTCCAGACTGATCAACTCCAAATTCTGCCCTGGTTGGACTCATTCAATTCCCTTTATTTGGCAAAAGCATTGCATTGTTTTGCTGAAAGCAATGGTGAGGTGATTGTTAGAGTGTTTTAAGGTAACTAACTTCTTCGTTTTCATAGTTCAGAATCACAGAACCCAGAAAATTAAGGCAACATTCCCTCCCAGACCCCAAAAAATTCTGCTGTTTTCAACATGATTGTGATCTGTTCGCTGAAAGTTACATGAGAAGTTTTCTTCAGGTTGTTAATATTAAGCTCCCACTCTGGTAAGTCTGAAATGCTGCAGGCAGGATTTTTTACTTGTAGGACTCAGGTTTTAGCCTCTTTTGGGTAAAGATATATACTCACAAAAAATAGACATACTTTCTAAAGCTATTCCATTCTTTGGTTCTGTCAATATTGCCTTTTTAAACATTCACAGTTATGCTCTAGTGCTTTGAAAGTTGCACTTCAGTGCAACAATTCTTTCATTGGAAAAAAAGCAATATTTTTCTTTTTAAATAGTACTCTTCCCAATAGTACTTACATATCTTAAAGAGATATCAACCTGGTTATAAACTGATTATCAGCCTGAATATATTATTGCTAGCTCACTTATCATCCATAATAAACCACTTATAGTAAGCACAAATTCCTTATTTTATACACAGAAAACAAATCCTGGGAATAATTTAAAAAGAAAAACAATTAGTCCTGGCTCAGAAAATGGGATGAACTTTCTTGGTCAGACAACTAAAATAGGCCTGCTTTAGTGTCATTACTCATCGAATGCAGATATTTTGTGAAAGTTAAGTAGAGCAGCCTCAGCAACACTGCTGGCTGCTGCATGCCTGTGCAAAGGCAGCTGAGAGACACCAGACATTTGCAATATTTATACATCTGCACGCTGCTTAAAGAGTTTTGGCACCTTACATAGGGCATTTATGCTTACAATAGCTCTGTGATGTGAGAAGAGGTTTTTGTTATGGAAATGCAGAAAGCAAAGGAGGGCAGGAAGGATCTGCTCAGATTTAAAGTGGACACCTGTAGTACAGGAAGGAATAGAAGCCAGGTCTCACCTATCGAGGCTGTTGCTCTGAGCACTGTGAAATCAGGAAATGACAGTCTCTAATATTTCTCAAATGGCTCGTGCAAGGATGTAAGTTTATCTCTGAGGTTCCTAAAGAGGACTTCCATAGACTCCCTGGCAGGACATCATGAAATCCAGTCTGTTGTACACTTGACATCACATTTTCTTCATCCATCCAATTTTATTTGATGGTGGCATGGAAAAAAGTTGGTGCTTAGGTTTTTTCTTTTCAACCACTATGGATATTTCCACTAGAAATGGAGCTGGCTTATCATTAAGATTTGACAGAAAATACATGGCACCTGTTGCCACTCCCTTACTCTGAGTCTGTTGTCTCAGATATCAGATCAACTTTCTATCATACTTTCAAATCAGTACAGAATAAACTGCAGATACAACTTTCCTGACATTTTTAGGTTCTCTGTGGCATGCACATTTCTGTCCAGGTATAGTGGAATAAAGCCCTGCTTTGCAGGGCTGGTATAAAAGTAGATTCAGAGCTCAGCCTTCTTTAAACATATTAAACTGCTTCCTGGCAGAATCTGCCTGTTGGCATCAACTAGGGAGGCTTGAAAGTGTCATGAATCAGGTGGCTAAACCCCATCTCCTGTGGCACTTCTCCTGTTCTACTGAAGGTAGTGGGAATCTTTGCATGGATTTATGATCACTCCCCATAGTTCACTTGTGCACGTTATTTTGTATATCCCCTGATTCTGATAGTTCAAGAAAGTCTTTTTTATACTGAATACTCATATAGAAGAAATAAGTCCTCACTAGGTTTGTATTCCATTAAGGCCCACAAGCAATTGCTCTACCTTGGTGGAAAGTTCCAACATGCATCACAGATTATTAGAGTAAGAGCAGCCAGAAAATGAGAGATGTAGAGCAACAGCTTTAAATCCCCACTTCTTGAAATCACATACTAAATGTGCCTGAAGGTGGAATAAAGTGTTAAGTAAGCTAACCAGACGAATGGTAAGCATTATCACCTTCAGGGCCCTCAAATTCTCTCCCAGATCAACAGCTGAGATTCTGACCCTTTACTGATGCCCTATGGCCAGAAGGTACTTCAGCAAACAAGTCTTAGTCTTTGAGACCACAGTCTGGAAGTAATTTTAGGTGCTCCCAAGCACAATTTTTACCATAAGATGAACAAGCAAGCTCTGGTTAATCTATATTCAATATTCATACATGTAAAATAATAAAAAAAAAAACAGAAAGGAAATTATGCAAAACGAAAGAGGGTTTATTCAACCATCTACTTTGTTTGTAAATGCACCAAGTGTTAGAATGTCTCCAGTGACTGTCCTTGCTTAGGATTTTGGAAAAGCTGCTTTTCACACCCAGAACTCTATGCAGGGAAGACATAGCATTGAGCACTGGCAAGCAGCATCACGAAGTAATAATTTTAACTTACTGACTCTGACCAGGGCCAAAGAGGCATTTAGAAACCCCAGATGGGGCCTGCTTACAGCTGTAGAAGTCAGCTTTGTGAAACAAAGAGGAGAGAGTCTTTTCCTTCTCCATTTCTCACATCCTTGCCAGGCTTTGTAATTGCCAGGATTTTGTCTCCACCTTTTGTAAGGCAGATATGCCCTGTTATGTCCATTAAGTGAATAACCAGCACCACTTCCTCCTTGGTTTCCAGGTAAAAGGTGACAGAAATCTGATCCAGTGTACTTAGAAAACTATGAGAAGTTGAGTCATCAGCTTGAGTCAGTGAGAGCTATCCTACTAAAGAAGGGAGATTCCACTTCTTACAATGTTATGCTTGAAAAGGTCCCGTGTTTAAATTGAGGAGGTTGGAATTTTGGGGGTTTTTTTGATAGCTCCACAGATCTACAGCTTCTTTATTTATTAGGAGTAATATCTGGTATTTGATTCATTACAATTCCTATTAACATTTCCATCCCAGCTGTCAGCATAGAGCAAACCCAATTGTTACAAAGACTGCTGAGCTCTGTATCTGTTAAATATATGCACCTGGATAGAAAATCTTGCTGAAGTTGTGTTCAGCCACACCTGTGCCTTGCTGGCAGGGTTTTTCAAAGGTGAGAAAAAGGTTATGGAGAAAGAAGACAAGTTGTCTACGTGTCTGTATGGCTCACAGGATCATTATCACTACCTAAGAACAGAAGAACCAACACTGACATTTCACTGATGTAAAAAGCAGTAGAGGAGAATCAGATTTCTACTTACATTTTCTTAGGTCTACATCACCAGCCCAGAAAAGTAATGAGACTTTGCAAGTTTTGTAGGAGAAATGGGGATTTTTGTTGCTGTTTGGCTTTGTCCTCCAGTCTTTCAATACTCCTGATCTCAGACAGAATAAGAGGGTACAAAAATAAAAGTAGCTGAGTGGAGAGAGGGAGACTGTGGTGATGGCCAAATAATCATGACCTTCAAAATAACTTTGTCAGTTCTGGGTACATGTACATTTTCTGTGGAAGTTTTGGATCACCTTTCCAAATTGAAGCTGGATAATTTTGTAACATATGTGCCATTCACACTGGGGACACTCACCTTGCTTGATAAAATTGTTTCTAACAATCCACAATTCCTGTTCTGGGTTCCTCTACAAAGCCAGCCCAAAGTGTTTATATTTGAGAAGTCTGTCAACAGAGAGTAACTGCACTGTATGTTGGTGTAAAAATAGGTATTATTTTCTGAAGAAAATAGATCTGTTAGCACCACATTCATTTCCCTAAGGTCTCTGCCTTGAAAGGGTGGTTTGCAGAGCAATCTTTACTGCGCCTTATGCCTGGTGTCCCAAGAGTCATCTGTTCAGATAGCATTTCAAATATTACAGAGGAAAAGAGAGTTGTGCATGGAAACTTCCCTCACATTTCAGCAGCAGGATTTGGGCTGCATTTGACCCTCTTTATTCAGGGAGCTTGAATGGTTTTCTGGGTGAAGGACTTCCATACTCCTTCTGAGACAACTTCAGGAAGATGCTACACTTGTGACCTCAAGTGTAAACCTCAAGGTCACCACTTGTAACCTAAAAAATAGGTAGCTTTTTTGTTGGTCAGCCCTTGGCATTTCCAAGTCATCATATACCTGCATTCAAGATAGGGAAAATTATGCTTTAGCTATTTTGGTACGTCCTAATAGTTTTAGCAACCTGCTCCTGTGAGTTGCTGAACACTTTGCAGTCCTGCTGCAAGGATTTCAGCTTCTTTCAGTAAAGTGCATAATCATGTGCATCAGCCTCTTTGATGAGCTGGAACTTGAGAGAATTCAATATATTCCTATTGAGGGCCCAATACACTCACAAAGCCAAAGTGAACCTTCCTGTTATCCTGCCTTTTAAAAGAGGTGACGTGCATGTGAGGAGAATTTCAAGGTTTATTACAATACCCTGTATGCCTGTAATAATAGAGCTACATTGAAAATTATTTTCTCAGCACAAATCAAGTTAAACATACAGAACATTCTCCATCGTGAAACCCTTTTGGAATAAAAAGTCACAGAACAGAGTACTGAGAGATGGAAGGGACCCACAAGGATGATCAAATTCACCTCACAAAACTGCAGAATAATCTGAATACCATTTCAGAGAGCACCATTTACTTAAAGCTTTCTTTGTAGTAATGAACATTTAACATAGCAATTTATAATATTTACAGCTCTGGAAAAAATGCTTCACACGCTTTCCACTTCAGCCCCAGAGCAGTGCTGAGGTCAGGACTGAAGGTCCCAGTATCCCCAGAGCGCAAGGCCCTGGGCAAGCACAGCGCCAGACAATTCCAAAGATTACTTCTAAAAATGAAAGGCATGACAAGCAGTAAGCAGGCTGGAGGCAAACATAATTGTGCATCAGTGTGCAGAGTGCGTGTGTGGAGCCTCCACGGGGGCTGCAGTCCCCACCAGCAGTGGCAGCGGCAGGACCCGGCACGGCCTGCAGCTCTGCCAGTGTAATTGATAGGGCACCCGCCCCAGAAGCAGCTTGTGTCAACCAGAAGCAGGGACTGAAGAATAAATTAGTGGTCACAGGGATATTTTTAGGCCCATCTTGCAGATACTTGGAGCTACTGCTTTAGATTTTTGCATGCTAACACTTGTTTCTTACACTGCTGTTAGAGGCAGAGGGCATAACAAGTTGGGGAAGTTTTCTATGACAGAGCCCTTCACTTTTAATCCAGGAGCACTAAAGTTGAGACTACTGCAAAATATAGTTGTTAAATGAAATTGCCTCCCCCATAACTTTTTCGGGCTGATTTAACATTTCCCCTATAAAATTGCAGTTATAAATCCATCAGAAGGATCAAATTATTTATAGCACCTCAGGACCATAGCTTGGCTCTGTGTTTTATATGTCCATTCAGTGACAGCAACTGTGGTATTTTGAGTTTGGGAGAACTTTTATATGACAGCACGAAAACATAAAGCTTTTCCAGCATTAGATTTAGCAAAATTCTGGAAAGAATCATCAATATAATTTTATCATTTTACCTATTCTCTGCTCAGCTACTCTGAATTAATTCTGCAGGCTCGTTCCTGACTTGCTTTGTGTCTGTGTAAAGATTCAAAAATAAGCATCTTCTGACATGTGTTTTGAAATAAAGCCTTTGCTTAGGATTGTGTGAAGACTCAAAATGTTAAAATGGAATAAAAATAAATTTCTTGTTTAGATGGGCAATTTTTCACAAAACTGGCAACTTTGCATCATGTAGAAAGGTAGTAGACAATGAAAGACTTTTTTTTTAAAGACTGTTTATGGCCTTAAGTACTTCTTACAGCCCTTCTTTGAATACAATACCCATATGTTATGATTATAATATTTTAATCATTATTTCGTACCTTACAAAATGTTCATAAACATACCTTCTTAATCAGGTTCACATATAATTTAAAAATTTCCTTTCACTCTATTGACCCAGGAAGCACAGCTGATCCAGTACCACCATGTCTCTAAATAAATTATTGCCAAAGGAAGTCAGTCAAGTGATCCCCAGTGGAGTAGATGATATCAGTGGTGGTCAATTGTGCAGTAATTCCTGCAGGAGGTTATCAAAGTCAGCATTGCTGCAAGAACAGCAGCCTGGAATTATGATTTCAGTGTTGAGGAAGAGGCAGGACTGCATTATTATGGGGAGCACTAGTAGTGCTTTTTCAGCTGAAAGTATTAATTCTGTCAAAAGGAGGTGTATTTTCTATCAAGAGTGTTGGAACACCACATCTTGTCTCAGATTGGTTTGAAAATTATAGCACGTCCTGGGATCTACATTTCAAGTATCTCTTGCCTCTTGTTCCCAGCTGAGTCAAACTCCCTAGTTAATTTTGTCTCCCATAAGGGCATCCTTGTTGTGGAGTTCTGGTGAATAATTGTGCTAGTAGTGGATAACTTACAAGCATTGTGTCCAGTCCTTTTAGGGGCTGGAATTGTCATCATTCCTTTGGGAGGTCCTTCCAAATCCACTCAATTTTGGTGGTCAGAACTGCTGTTTGTCCTTTTCCTTGGTGGTTGTTTTTTTACTGTGTCCTTTAAGCCACTCTTCCTCGTTTCTCCCTCTTTGAAGCATTATCTACCTCAAAATTTCAATGAGAATAAATTTAAATCATAATTATCCTTGTCTGTAGTACTGATATGAGATATAGGCATGGGCTTTCTGTGAGCCCCAAAGGAAATATTTCCTTTGCTTTGCAAATCCAAGTACCCACCAATAAAGTGGAGATTGTTCTTTTCATTCTCATAGGAAAATAGTGAGACTCTTGACCTAAATATTGTGCTTAAATAGCATAGCAGTAGAAAGGTGCACAGATAAGTACTGATCAAGTCACAGTAATATTTTTCAACCAAAAGGTGTTGGCACATTTAATTTACCTTTTTTTCTTTTCACCCTCCTTTTCCTGTTGTGTTCAAGATGTGGGAGCATTTTTTGAAGAAGGAATGTGGCTTCGTTACAACTTCCACTCCCCAGGGACTAGCGTGAAGGATTTAGTCAGCCGGACGCTTTTGAGTTCTGCAGATCCTGAGATCACAGGACCTGACCTCAGCTTGAACAAGGAAGAGCTCAGCTTCAGCTTCAGCACTACCAAGTCCCCTTGTGTCTTATTTTATGTCAGCTCCTACACTCCGGACTTCATGGCTGTGCTTGTGAACCCCACGGGTAAGAAACTGCTCCGGGCTCTCCCCATTGAAGGCACAATTGACAATACCAGGCTGATACTCAGGGGAAGCCCTGAACTAATGAGAAAGTCTCTTCACCCTTGTCACATTAAAGTAAAGTACTTAGAAACCTGAACCTTCATTCTGCTTCTACTAGATCTGGTACTGATGTAACTGTTCAGTTTAGTGGTGTTTCTTTAGCCAACCCTCTCTCACAAAACAAGACTAACCAAACAAAAAAAACCAAAAACCTGCGATAACAATGAGAACCATGCCATGAGCCAGTACTATGGTAGACATCCACATGAAGGCACCTGAATAGCTGAACTGGCAATATCCCTAGTAGTCAGTAGAAAGTGTCGTGCACTGTTCTGAAAATCTGGATACTCATTGAGGTGACTAAAATATGGATGTAGTATAGTATATAATGTCCTAAACATTTTGGTGATGGATGAAGGTTGGATATGGACCATTTGCTGCTACAGTATTAAAAAACTATATGAACTAAATATACTTCGATTCCAAACAGTGCCTTAGTGCCCCATGAAAATCATAATTAGGATGATTTTACTACTGTTCTCTTTTATGGGTGAATATGAGTATTCTACATGTCACTCATTTTTTTCCCTTCATGGGAGAGAAAGGACGTGCATGAGAGAAATCCAACATCACACAACTAAACTGTAGTTATAGAGGTCTAAGTCTGCTCTTTTGGGCCAGAATATTTTCATTTTTCATCAAGAGTGGGGGCTGCATTTCCCTTTTCAAACATTCCTTCTTTTAATCAAATATTTAAATGTGTTATGAAGAGCAGACACTCCACTTTTGTTTAGAAAAGAAAAATCTGTCTGGCAGTATGTTATGAATATCAATTAGCCACTCCTGACTATACTTTTCCAACAATGTAACCTCTGGTTGTTATTTCACCATATAATACTAAATTTCCATGGAAGTCCAGACAGTCACTCATCAACAACAATTAAACGCAAGAGCAAGGAAGTCCCATGTGTAAATTATGTGTCAGTGCTAATTTGTTGTAATTTTGCCTTTATTCAATGCATGTCAATGGTTTATTCTTTAGAAAATGTTATGCTTTGTATAATTTCATAGAATTTTACTGCAGCAAGAATAATAATCTCAACAATAAAGTGTTACTTGATGTGCTCAATTTTGTACCAATTGTCCGTATTGTTCAAGGCATAACTCCAATTTGTTTGGTTTGCAGTCTGAGGTGTTTACAAACACTGTGGTTTGGAAATGCTGGTCATTGTCACACTTCTGGGTTATAAACTAGAGGCAGTTTTGGCCCAGTAACTTTATAATCCCAAACACGAGCTCTTCTCTTACAGCAGAGACCAGCTATGAGAGCAATTAAGTGTGAAATGATAACAGCTGTATGTGAAAATAAAGATGGTAAAATAGCTGGTGAATAAAGATCAAAATACCTGAGGGTGCTTTTCACATTTTTTCTTTTTCACTAGGGAATCTGCAAATTCGGTACAACCTCGGGGGCACCAAAGAGCCATACAACATTGACATTGACCACAGGAACATGGCCAATGGCCAGCCCCACACCGTTAATGTCACACGGAACGGAAGGGACATCGTACTGCAGGTGAGCTGCTCAGTTCCATCACCCGTATCTTGCAGCGTTTTGTTTTTTGATGGGTCTCCAGTCCTCTGAAAGGGTTGGGGCTATTTAGAAAATAAAAAGTACAGTGGATGGGGTTCTTCCTGCAGATCACACTCCTAGAGGGAGGGAATGAATAATAAAAGCTATGCATTCTCTCTGTTGCATCGTCTCATGTTGTTCTGAAATCCTCATTTAGTGTGATGACAGCTGGGCTAATACAGGTGTCACTGTAGATGCTCGAGGGCATCAGAGACATCTGGGCTGATAGATAACATGGGACTTAGGATAAACCTGTGCCATTCTGGAGCAGCAGCTGGAAGCCAAGAGGGATACCCTACAGCATCTTAAATGGTAGTGAAGCCTGATGCAAATAATATCGTTCTGTAAGTCCTGAGTCTGCAAATGAGGATGTCTTTAAATTTAAATTTACCCTGCAGTCCAGTGAAATTGCATGAGCTGTTTTGCAAAGATGAGCAGATGCTTAAGTGGTTGTGTGACATAAGCCTGGGACAAAGAATATTGTTGGAGGCACATACCTCTGGCTTATTTAGGTTTTGGTACAGCACAGGTAGGAGCTTCATCTCTCCACATATCACAGTTTACAAAACTTTGATAGGATAATGCTATTTATAACTGAGGTGAGTGCTGCAAGAAGCAGTCACTTTCCAGGCTGCCTCCTCTCTGTGGTCACCACAGAACTCTCTTTTCATTCCCTGGTTGTCACCTCTGCAAACATGGAGACTGTAAGCAGGGTATAAGAACAGTTTTGTTGGCAGGAGAGTCAGGGGGATGGGAGACATTAATCTGGATTTGTTAGTTCAGAAGAAGCAAACCAAAACCAATAACAAATGAAATATAAAAAGCAGACGTTTCCTTGGGAACCAAGCCAAAAGGTGAAGGATGGTAGTCATCACAGTATTATCTACCTGAATATTAAAATAAATCCCTGACAATTACTATTTCAAGGTATTAAAAGGAAACTTTTCAGTGCATTACAATGTCATTTGACTGAGGCTCACAGTAATCAGAATAACACTGAATGCATTGAAGTAGAATTGTCACCAAATTATTCACAATAACAAACAACCTAAAAAATTCCAAACAACCTAAAAAATATATAGGTGTACATCCAAACTCTTTTCAGGCTTTTGGAGGTTGGGAGGGATATATATTGATGTGTATGTCTATCTCGCATGCTGTTGCATTTATTTCTCCTACAGCTAGAAGGAAATAAAGGAAGACCTATAGTTTGGTGTCCGCATCCCTCTGATGTTAAATGCTTTTGTTTTGGGGAAGTATGGCATGGAGTCCTAGCTGGCTGATTTAGGCAGCTGTAAAACTAAAAAATTTACATTCCAAAGGGATCAGAAGAGATACCTTGCCCAGCTGGAAATTATGTACACAGTTAAATGTTTCAGCCTTGCATCAACTCGCCTGAACTTAATTCCCAACAATTCTTTCCCAGTGTTTTATGAGACCACTGCCTGCCTAGAACTTAGAAGAGTCAGAAACATCTTGGTTAGTGTTGCTCTGCTGGGGTAAAAAACTTTTAATCTGTTCAATGTGCCTAAAACTGATTAATGTAGCCACAAAGCAGATTCATTTGAGACTTATTAGATGAGATAATCTGTCTGATGCACATGGAAGAATAGGGAAAGAAAGGTCCCATGCAAAGAAAATCCAGAGATCCTATTCCTCTCCTGAAATAGAGTATTTCTATTAAATTTTGTTTGACCTCCATAAGTTTATTTAATTTCTTATCTGCTTACCTTCTGTAAATGAGAGAAATTATATGGACAGAAATGAATCTGCTAAGTAAATTGTTCACATGAAAATTACTCCTGTTCAAAAATAAACTCCTCACAGTGTTTGAAAGTACAGAAGATATAAATACAGTTTTTCTCAGTATTCAGAGGACAAATCATAAAGTATGAGTTTTCTCTTGCAGATCTGAGCTATGAACATTTGAGTAGACTTTTATTTCCTGCTAAATCCTTCTCCAACCTGATGAGCAGCTGGTTTGCTTGCTTTTAAAGAAGACAGCTTGCTTGCCAGGTGCTGTTGCTCACACTTCCACATCTCTACAGGGCATAAAAGTGTCACAAGAAGGATTTATTTCTCATCAAAGCTTCAATTCAAGAGCACTCAGTATTTTTGAGATCTTAACAGCAAGTTCATACTTAGAGTACCTGTCTTTCTAACTTACTGTAATAACCCTGTAGTGCCGGAGAGATTTAAAAAATCTGAAGCCAGGCAATAAATTGGTACCATATGAGCTGTGTGAATCAGAGTTTTAGCATGATTCTCAGGAGTTTCACTTACATATAAATATGAAAAAAGACTCATTAGTGAACTCTATGAGACTTCACCTCATGCTGGCAGACAGGAAGCCACTGATTATTTACATAAAATCAGAATTTGAGGAGGGATTTGAAATCAACATATCCACAATACTATATATGTCCATAAGGTAACAAAATAAATTCAAGAACAAATATTTAGTGTGAATTGCTTTTGTTATAATTAGTCTCACTGTAGATGCTCGAGGTGACACCTATTCTTACCATGCCATGGCAGTCAAGACTGAAGGTAGTAGCAAAGGCTCTGTCAAATAGTTTTTATATTCCAGTTTTATACATTCACTGACTGCAGACAAATCAATAGTTCTACATTAAATAACAAGCACTCAATTGCGTTGCCAGTGGTTTCTCAAGGATAAGGTTAAGAATATACAGTCGATTTACATGTCAGAAAAAGCAAATTACATAAATTCAGGGAGAAAGATATGCTTATTTTCTCATTTCCATGAGGGGGACAAAATTAACATTTGATAGTAATAATTCCTATCCCTCCCCTCTAGTAAAATATCAGATACAAATAACCATGGCACACCTCCAAGGCTCCATTAGTTCACCTGTGGCAAGGAAAAGCCCAGACTTACAGATGGGAAACACATTATTCCAATAGACATTTCATGACATTTCATTAGGTTATGGAGGGCGAGTTTTACTTTGTTTGATTTCATTAGAAGATTTCATGCCTCAGCAGGGTATTTTACATATCACAAAAACCAGATCACTCTTTACCAAGTGTTCATGGGTGATTAACACTATTCACACATCAGTAAAATCTTCTTTGAAGAAAGCCAAGGACAAAAGCTCCCTAGCAGAGGTTCTGATCCAAAGTCCATTGAAGTAAATGAAAGGATTTCCATTGCCTCCAGCAGGCTTTAAATTGTACCTTAAAGAACTGTAGTAGTTGCATCCTGAGTGCAAGATTCATACCTTCTGCCTCTTTGCATGCCCCTGGGGTAAAATCAGGATGGAATCTGGATCAGAGACTTTTATGTTCTGTTGCACAAAGGTAGATCAGCCTACTACAAAGAAAAAATATAAGAAAAAAAAGAAAGAAAAACAGAAAGAGAAATGTAGGATATGCTTTGATTGTTAGTGGAATAAAGCTGATGGTCAGCAGGACTCAGACTGGGCCTGTCAGCTTCCTCACATGTACATTCTCAACAGGTGTCCAGATCTCCATCCCTGCTTTAAAGCCATTTCTGGCAAGGGGTTATGAGTCACAGTTTATAACACCTTCCTTGTTCCTGAGAAGGATTAAACCAGAGCAACTTCTTCAGGACTGAAGAAACTCTGTGCTAAACTCTCACTATGCTTTCAGGACAATTATCAGCAGCCACTGCTCATCTTCTCAGAAGGCCACACAGAAGGGTGCAGACAGTTCTCTCTTTCAGGCCTGGACAATATGTCAGACTGTGGTGGAGGGGCTGCACACAAATAATGGCACACACACCGTATAATCTCAATGTTAATTGCTGACTCTGCTCAAAATCAGCTAAATTATGAAGCTTTGTGGCTAAATGTTGACCTGAACTCAGCTGAGGCTGAGAACAATATAGAAAATATATTTGTACAAGTCTCCATTTTCAAGCTTCACCAGAGGCAAGCAAGGGTATACATCCATCTTTGTGAAAAATTATCAATGAAATATTTGACCCTACCCAAATGAAATCAAGAAGAAACAAAATTTTTGCAAGAATTTTTGCATTTCCATTTAGAGCTCTGCACTACTTGAAAAGAGATAGCAATTGCAAACTCCTATATGTCTCTCACTGTTCAAAGAATATGTGAATACCACACCCCTAGATGGTTTAAAAAGGTAAATCATACAAAGTTAATTCAAAACTAATCTGAATTACAAAATAAAATGGTAAACATAACAGCAATAAAATAAAATGGGTGAAGCAGTTTGCATATAATCCCCATCTTAAATGCAATTAATATATATCAAAGATTTTATCATTGTAGATTAAATTTTGTTCTTGTTAAAGAAAGTGGGAACTTTCTCATGGTCTTCAGTGAGGCTATAATTTCATCTCCCATCATTACTTTTGCTGTAGAATCACAACCATCATATTTCCTCTATTTTGAAGCCTCAACAGAAAATTATCACTGTTTGAGCTCTTGCTTAAGAGGGGCCGTAAAAACATCACCAAATTATTTTCTGCAGCTAACCCAACAATGATGATAGCAGTAAAACAAATTTTGTAGAAAGACATTTTATCTAGCTTTAAAGACTTCAGATGATAGAAAATGTACCATATCCTTTGACTACGTCTCACAGTGCCAAGTACCATGCTTGTAAAGAATTTGCACCTAATTTACAGTTTGAATTCAACATTTAACTTTGGGATCTTTGTGTCTATGCTTGATTGATGAAAGAAATGTTTAATGTCAGGCATCACTCCCCTTCACACTTTCTTAGAGATGCTGATTAAAACATCTTTTCATCTTGTCTGCAAGATGCTAAATAAACTGATCTATTTTAGTACACCCTCATCCATCTAGAGTTTTTAAACAATTATTTAACTCTTCTCTGAAACCTCTCCCTTTTGAGTCACATTTTGAAAACATTTACCCTAGGATTAGAAATGGTAATGGTTGTTATGCCATCAAAATGACGTAGAAATACCATCTTTATTTATTTCCTTCATTTTCTGGTAATTATGCTGCCTCAGCTTCCTTTGGGTAGTGCTGTAAATTGTCTAGACACCAGATTAATCTGAAAAAGTCTGGTTCAGCTAACATTTAACTGGTAGGGAATGGGGAAGTAGTGCTCATGATTTGAAAGGAGCCAGTCAGACTGTATTTACAAATTCCATAGCCTCTGACATGAATAAAACATGTTTTAAGTATCCAGGACTTTAATCACAGGTAAAAGATGTAAACTATAGTCAACATCAATGCAACAGTTAACCCTCTGCTTTGTTTCCTCATACCCAGTAATTCTATTGTATTAAAAAAATTAATGAATTTCCGAAAGTATTGCTTAAAGGGGTAAAAAAATCATTTGTTTTATCAATAGTTAAGGCCTTCCTGCTGAAATGAATTATTTAAAATCCCTGGGGATTTTACAGGGATACATATATATATACATCCTTTTCACTATGTATTGCCCTTCTGTAGTGGCAATGTATTGTTCAAAATGCTAGTGCCACAGAAAGGCAAACTCAGACCATTTTCTAGAGCAGAGCCATACATTAAATCTGCATGTTTGATGCATTAGCACTTAGTTTATCCATAACTGCTAAGCTCTTTTTTCAATCAGAAGTCACAAGGAAGTGATTTTACTCAGGTCTGAAAATTATAGGGGTTTTTTCCACAAATAGGTGACAAAGTAGCATAAGAAGCTATCAATAGATATCAATAAATTTCTGAAAATAAAACAAAGCTTTTATTGATATAGTATATCATGCCTATAACCCTAAGCAACATCTGGGTTCCAAAATATGAACAATTACAGACCCTGATCTTTTCATAATTCAAGTTCCCTCCAACTCTAAGGATGTTACAGATGTTGCAAATGACCAGGCGTTCAATACTGAAAAGTGGCAGTAAGCAACAGCCAGAAAAGCAGAACAGAATTTAAATTGTGTCTAGCAGAAACAAAAATCAGCAAATAATTCACTGATTATTATTTTTTACTGGTTCTTTTGTGCTTACAGGATGACCATGAGCTCCAAGCAGTTTTGTTAATTTAAATCTTCACTGAAAATACTCAATTTCTTTATTTGACAGTGTGACACACAATATTTCATTTAAAGAGAGCAGTTATAGGCAGAACAGGAACCTCTTAAATTAATAACTTCTACTCCCCCTTTGTGTGTGATAGAGTTGGTTAGTGGTATCTGCAGAGGTAAGGCAGCACATCCCAATTGAATCTCAGCTTGATGAAAGACAGACAAAAAGTTTTCAAAAACCATGTCTTGGTTTCAAAAGCCAGGTGTCTGCTAAGGAAGACAGGAGCCTCCCCTAAAATGGAAAATGTAAACCCCCTCTCTCCAAATTGCTATAAAATTTAAATTAAGGGGCTCTCAGGCAAAAAATATGGGAGCAGGAATAACAGTTCTTTATTAAGGAAGAAAATAAGAAGATAAACTAAACAGTGCAGTAAACTAAAACAGCACTGACAGAGTCAGAACACAACCTGACACCCTGTGGGTCAGGGTGTTGGTGGCAGTCCCATTGGAAATGTGGCTGCAGTCCTCCTGGAGAGTCAGGTGTGGTTCTGTTGGAGCAGGGATCCTGTAGAAAGGGTGTAGTCTTCCTCTGAAGAACCAGTGGAAGAGGCAGCTGTTCCTCTGGGAAATCCAGTGGAGAATCTGTGCTGGTGTTCCAGAAGCTCAAGAGCATATCCAGGTAGGAATGCTTGGCTCCTCCCTCTGGGCAGAGCATCTCACAATGGGATACTGTCGTTCTTATCAGCCATGCAGTGACATTCAGTAGCCTGTTATCAGCACGTCTCCCTGGAGGGAGGAGTGGTTGTGGAAGAGATAAGGAAAACTGCCCTCTTAACAGAAGACAACTGCCATACAGATGGCAAATAGAATACAATTTGCTTGGCAATCCATAACTCCTTTCACTCATCAGGACATGGACATCCTATGTCTCTCTTATTGGCAAAACATGGGGAAACAGTGGGGAAAACATCATCCATAAATCCCCATCTGGGGATAGCATTGCTCCCTGTGGTTTCCCTGTAGCTGCTGCACAAAGGCAGAGGGAGATGACAAAGAATATATCTTTTAAAAAGTTTTACTCTCTCTGCATCAGCTGAGATAGTTTCAAACTTAGAGGGCTTTTGGAAGAATATTCCTCTTTACTTTCTGCTTTGTAAAACCCCTCCATAGGAGAGGAGCTCCTTCACAAATCCATCATTCTCATTTCCTTTAAGCAGAGGTTGTGTTGCTGGATTCAGAGTCATGTTTCAGCTGCCTTATCCCAAATTTGCCCATGTCTAGGCCACAAATGGTGGTAAAACCCAGAAGTGAAATGTCTTCCTCACCCTACACCCCCATTTCATTGGGAAATAAAGCTCAGGCCTTTCAGGTCAGAAGGGAGAATGGTGCAGTCTGGTATTTCCTGAGTCTGCATATCAGAGCAGAGCAAAGGTCTGCAGGGTGTATCAGCAGGCTTATCCGCCTCACAAATGTGTTACTCACATTGGCTATGCTGAAAATAGTTCCTTCTTCTATGATGTATTTTCAGTGATAAGAGTGTGTGTGTGTCTGCCTTGGCCTGTGTGGTTGCTGGTTTTATATAATTTTATTGGAATTAAAGAAACAATGAAAGAACAAAGAAATCATTAAGTAATCCCACAGTCCAGGACAAAGCTAAAAAAGTCAAAGCCTACCATGAAATAGGCAATTTCCATTGTGTGGAAGCACATACTGGACAAATTAATGTCCTGTGAAAGTCATCTTTAGGTACCTGAGGTAGATATCTTTAATTTTAATGACTTAGCATTATATGACTTGCTATTGCTTCTGTTAACATTTATTGTAATTCATCTACTAAAGAGAGCAATAAAAAGTCAACAGATATGTGAAAGAAGCACCAGAGAATCATTCTAGTTGAAGGAGCCAGACTAAATAGTGTGCTTTTCCCTATCAGTGCTTCTGTTACATTTGAGTTGTGTTTCTACATTTCCATTTAAATTTTATCCAAAATGTTGTGGATTTTTAGAGGAAGGCAAATTATCCCTGGCGTTATTTAGCAGAGCAACATCAGCTTTCAGGTATATATATATAAGCTTTCTGCACATAAAGGATTCAAGTTTTGAATCAGAAAAAAAGAACTTTTTTTTTTTCTTTCTGCAATGTATCTATGTTTTTTTCCATGTGTGTATCACTTTAATCACATTTTTAATATATATCTCTGCAAAAAAAAAAAGAAACTTGATCATAAAATACTGAAATTGACCTTTATTTTAAAAAAAACAACTGCTAAAGGTTAAATCAGTGCAAAACATATTTTTAGGAGTGGTTCCTAAAAGAGCATTTGCCATACCTCGATAGAAATTTCATCTGCAGAGCTCAAAGCACAGTGCCAGCCTTTAGTTTGCCTTACATCACATCAGTGAAGTGTGTGCCTCCTCCTGTGTTCCAGATGAGCAGTGAGGCTGCAGGTCTGTGACAGTCCAAGGCAGTAAAAAATGCAGGGTTTATGGTCCTGCCTGTTTCTCTGGATCCACTCCTCATTTACAGTCCATGGCTTGTCCCTGCTCGGGCTCAGATCTGATCTGCACTAGCCTGGGTCAAGGACCTGACCCATCAGAACCAGATCAGCGGAGCACCAGTGCCACACTGAGGAGGGAGCTGAACTGCACTGAGAGTGGCCACGATCAGCCTGAGCAATTACACGGTCCCCACTCCAATCTGCTCCTTTCCTCCTGTACTAGAGAAAAAAAATAAAATCAAACATCAACATATTAAAAAATTGTAAGTTTTTCCTAACCTTTTAGCAGGTGAATAACCTTCTATCTCTAAATGGTTAAACACTAATAAAAAGAATGTCATACTACCTCCCATTTGATTTTCACAATCAACTTTCTTCTTTCTCATACACTGCTATCATACTTGTGAGGAGCTGCATCTGAACACCTGCATACTGCCTTGTTATTTTCTTGGGGTCACATGCCTAGTCTGTTCTAGCTTTGTAGGCATTTTTGAGTAGGAACCTTTTTATTATGTATTATTATAGAATTTAGCACAAAAAGCCCTTGTTCAGGACTAGAGAAGTTGATAACACAAGTGATAAATCATCATAATCATGCAGAAGAGAAATAACTACACTGATCATGATGGTAACACCCCTTTCTTTATCCTGCTATTGCTGAACTCAACAGCAGAGCTGCATTGACATCAGATGATATGAGATTAAGCCTTACAGCATTATTATTCCATCTGATTTTGACAATTTTTTAATAAAATTTGTCCAGCATAAAGAAGGGCCTTAACTTTACAGCAGTACACAGGCTGGGTTGACAGTGATTCAGATGTGAGTATATCCACAGGGTGAATATAAGGTATGCGTTGGTGTTTATACCCTTTTTTTCCCCCAGACTACTAAGGTGATGCAGACCTTACGCTTGCCCTTAGATTGATATCTCTGTTAATCTCAGAACTCCCATCAAGATTAGTTTTATTATCTAAGTGAACAGTAATTTAAAAGAAATAGCATTTTATTGAACTTCTGCTTAAATCCAGACAACTTCAGAAAAAGGCAGTCTGCCTTGGCATGACGTGACTTGAGAGCTGAAACTGCAAATTCCTCAGAAACTGCCACCCACTTTCATCTCTGTTACACTCAAAGCCACACTGAATGTTTATATGAAGCTCAAATGAAATTACTGAATTTTTTAAAAAAAACGTAGCTGTAATGAAAAATCTTAAATATAATTTTTAAGCGGTAATTTAATACAAAATCATGACATCAACATCTGTGTATAAAGAGGTTTTATTTAATTTTCATTAAATAAGGAAATCAAATTATAATTCAAATATCATTTGACACTAGTAAGTCCTTTTTATTATGTGTTTTCTATTAGATTGGTAGGCTAGTATTTAATGCAAAAACTGCGGGCTATTCCGTTCCAGCTGCTTACACCGGAGCCCCCACTGGATGGCAGTCACATGCAGCTTTGGAAAGAATTCAGCATCATGCCTGAACACACAGACCTCTAAAGAAACCCGAGGCTGAGTGTCTCTAAAATAAAAAATTGTTTCTTTTATCAGGTAATTCTAGTTTAGTACAAAGATATGCAATAAAAGCAAGTGGACAGAAATCTTCCCATTCCCTCAGCCTCTGCTCCCTAGACCCACTGTCTTGTGGTGCATCATTTCATTCCAGGTGCCAGGATTAGAGAAAGGCACTGCTCAAAGCTGTGGAAAGCAATGCAGGTGTCCCCTGACAAGAGATGCCAGAGCTGGCAGCAGAGCAGGAGCTGGCTCTACCACTGATCAGAAATGTTTGCCCCAGAAAATTGGTATCAACAGTTTTTATAATAGAGATTTATTTTAACTAGGAATCAGAGCAACCGAAAACTTCAGACAGTCATTAAAACAATCCACAGTTGAACCCATTGGGATATCTTTCCTTGACTTCAACGAGATGTGAAAAATGTATGTGAGTGGCTAGATTCAGGGTTTCATGCAGTATAAGAAATCTGTTTAAACAAGTAAACCTCAACAGCAAAGTGTTCTTGTTAGAGCCTGGAATGTAACACATCATTACTCTCATTGTTGCAATCTCTTTTGCCTCTGTACCAGGATGAATCCCTTGGGACTTCAGCTCTGCTATGTTGAAGTCTCAAGGGAAGGTGAGGTCACTGGAAGGATTATGGTGGGTTTTTTTTAAATCTGGCCAACGTTGCTGCTAACAAACCTGTTCCAAGTTGGGGAAAGAGAGGGCCTTTCCAAATCCTGAATGCTACCTGGACACAAAGGGAGCCTTATCACGCCACAGCTGGCAGGATTTGATATTCTGTAATGTCCATGTAAATGGTCACAGTGGTTCATCCTGAAAACTGACTTTTTATTTTAATGCATATCCTGCAGACACAACCCATGTAGACAGGTAGAGGCTGCCTCCACATCTGGCAGGGGTGACTTTTTTATTACTTGTTACTACTAATTTGTTACTCTGACACTGAACACATGGCTTACTGCTTTAGGACATCCAGCATGCATTGATAAGTATAGATTGATATTTCATTTATTCGTATTTTATCTGATTAATGATGATCTGATCAACACCACAGCCTAGAGTCCAGATCACAATAAAACTAAATATTTTTAAATTGCTCCAGACTGATTCTGAAAAAGAAAGAACCCAAATGTTGGTGATACTGACAGATACCAACGTAAGTAGTAGCATGCCCAATTATTTTATCAGAGTTACTTCAGCATATTTTATGTCATATTAATAAAGGGAAAACCTAGAAAATTAGTCCTGCATAGTACTGGAAAAAATTCCACTGCAGGCAAAGTTACATGAGGTTAACCTCTTGAGATAGGAAAGGATGGAGAATCAGTGTTTTGTGGATTAGTTTTCACCAATCTTTACCTGATACACTTCTCTAAAGTCTACACTTTTCATTTAATCACCTTAAGGGTAAATACCATGACAGATCTAAGCCATTTCTATTTTCATCCTGAAAAAACAAGAAAATTTTTTTTCACCTGATATGCCTACAGTTCCCATTGAAAATGCATCTCACACTTACAGTGTTGGATGCTGCGAATTTCCCTTCCATCAGGAAAACCAATACCAAGCACTCAAGTGGAGTCTCTATTTAGTAGGGCCTGAGGTTGCTTGAGGTTGGGATCTGTTTACTGTTTTAACCCTTTGTATTCACTTGACTACACTTTTTCCAAAATAACTCTTTTCAATTTGAATTTATATAATTCTAATTTCAGGTAAAATATATATTTCTGCTCTTTTTTAAAAATCTAAGAAAAACTGTTCACAATACTCTGAACAAACTGAAGCTCCTTATTTTCTGAGTTAGAAGATAGAACTATGTTTTTCCATGTATTTATCTCAAAATAATTAGTGTAAATACAAGTTATGATAAATTAAAAACAATTTCTGAACTTTAAGACTTAGTAAACCTCTCTTGCCATCTGCAGAGATTTTTTTTCCTGTGTCCTCTGTATATAAACTTTTCTTCTTGGGGTTTTATGGGGAATTATAAGAAAGACAGGACTCCTCCAATTGTTAGAGTTTTTTGAGATGGTTGCCTCTGCAGATTCATGACCCCGGCGGGCTTTACAACTCCCTGAGCTCATGGTGTTCCAGGGTACCAGGGGATTCAGCCCTTCAGTTCTGTGCTACCTGCCACTCACTTACTTTTAACCACTGAACTGAGCATTCGCAGTATCATTAAAACAAAGTAATCCACTACACTTACACTTTGAAATTAGAAATATGGCAAAAAGATATGTGAAAATATTGCATGCCCCATAGAGCTGCCATTTCCTGAGAATTACTTTTGCAGTCTATTGTACCCTGCAAAGTCTTAAATCACATATATGAGTTTCTATCCTGTTTTGTGCCAAGGCAAGGCCAGAATAAAATAAACTATTAGTGCTCCGTCCTCTTTAAGCCTGTGTAATAAACATGTAAATCTGAGAAAATAAATAACAACAGTAAAGATAAAAATTAATTCCAATTACCTTTATGAAATGTGAAATCAAAACTCCACTGAGCTATATTAAACTATGTTAATAGCACTATTACCAAGCATAGGCAATTCATTTTATTACTCTCTTTCTTCACATTTTTCTGTTAAATAGCTAAAATCCAGGGGGAAATATGCTAATGTGATGTGATTGCTGTGCCATATCGGGGACAATATGCATTTCCTATAGATTAAACTATTTAGCTAAGTTGATTACTCTTGAATTTATTTAGGTTCCAATAGGCGTCATCACAATCAGATCGAACAACATTCTCAACAAGAAAGTAATAAGCATGAAGTGCAAAAAAAGAATGCTTGATTAATTTATGACTTTTCTGAGAGAAAAGAAAAATGCCCAACACCTGAATTAGTCTCAAATTCCCAGCTATGTGTATCTACCTTCAGCAGCAACATAGGTCCCAAATGGAAATCTATTTCTATGGAAAGAAAAAGTTGTTTTATTATTGATGCTGTTGTTATATTTAGCAATTGAAGAGCGTGATGTGATTCTAGAAACCAGAACAAAAATATATTCAGTATAAGTATTCTCCAGGCCTTGGGAACTGTGGAGATGGCAGATATGGAAGGAAGGGTATTTACTCTTGTTTTCCCTTTATGAAAATGAGAGTGTATTGGACAGTTATAAGAGATGGCATAAACCCCATAAAGTAGACCTGATTGATCAGAACTGTTATAAACAGATCAATTTAAAATACTCATCATTTCTTTTCTCTTTCTCCAGCTTGATCACTATCCTCCAACAAGTTACAGCCTGCCAGCCACATCTGACATTCAGTTCAATTCCCCAAAGGCACTATTCCTAGGAAAAGTCATAGGTAAGATTTCATTTTGTACCTGGGACAATGATGTGTGTGTAGCAGGATGCTTGCTGGACACGTGGTACAAGTGGTGATACTGGAGTTATGCCTAAAGGAGAGATTATGTTCACCCTGTCACAGAGGTTGATGAGCACACAAATAAATAATTTTCTGCCATGGACTGGGGAAAAAAAAGGGTTTGAGCAACGAGACCCTTGTAACATATTCTTTGTGAGGTTTCATTACCCTCTCTCAGTGTCAGATGAAGGCAATCCAAGGAAATCACTGAGATCATTGCTTCTACCAGGAGACACTGAAGTTATTTTGAATATCATTATTCACTGTGAAGTTATTGTGTGCCTTGTATAATGTCTTTATCCATGCAGACAGGCTTCTTGTCCTAGAGCATCCTCTGGCAAACCACCATTCTCTCCCACTAACATCCACCAGCAGGGTCTTTTGGAGTCTGTAACACCTGCAGCGACACCCACCTGGACATTTTCTATCCCTTTTATGGATTCATGGTTATTTCCAGTGCAGCAGCTTCCTGGCCAGCTCCCCAGATGAACTCAAGGGGAAATAAAGATGCCTTGGCCTCACTTTTAGACCTTCCTTCGTTCCATTGCTTAATTTTTCTGCTACTGGCTTCTTCTACATGAATTTCCAGGGTTACTCACTTCAAGAAGCAATTCTTCCCAACATTTAGAGTTTGTAAGGAGGGTTTTTTCCCCTTTCCAGAGATAAAGGGGAATTAATATTATTTCCTCTAAGCACTTTACACAGAGATATGGTTGCTTGAACTCAGTGAAGAGCTTAATCCAGAAAATTGCAAACTTTTCTTTGTTAAGTGGTTAGGGCATTGATCTGTGAACCCTTTGCACTGTTTTTTGAAGTGGTAAAGAAATTGACCACATAGCTAATGGAATTCTTTGTAGATACATTTTTCCATTTGTTTTGTTTTCAAAATTTAACATGCAGAATTTCCATTAAATAGGAAATGAAAAGCCTTTAAAATGACCAGCTATCAGGAGAGCCATGAACTATTTTCTAGTACTTTCCAAGTCAGTTCTGTTGTTAGTACAAAAGTTGATGCAGTCTGATTTTGGACAGTCCCTGGAATCTGGGTACCTTACTGCATTTAATTTGGGCAGCTGGACTGGAGCTGATGGTCTGATTCAATTTTTTAATAATATGGATTATATTAGTCCTTTGGGAATATGATATTATTTTGCTTCTTCCTCTCGGCTTGTTAATGTCTTTGCAGATAAGGCATTTCATTAAGAAGAAAAATGTATCACTACTAAAGAAACAAACAAGAAAACAAACAAAAAGACTTCTTACTCTTTCTACCAAAGAAAAATTGGATTTCACTGCAAAGAGATGGATTTCCTGGTGCAAAATGGTTGTGCAACTGACCATGTCTGTTGATGAGCTTTACTGTGCAGCTCTCAGAGTCATGTTGAACTCAGTTAAAAGGGTTACCCAAGTACAACAGTTTGAAGGGCAAAGTAGACATAGAATTCAGCATCTTCAAAGGCTCTAGCTGTCACCTCATACTGACAAGACATATTTTAGTGGTCTAGAGGGATTAGAACCAACAGAGGATCTGGATACATAGATCAAGTTGCAATTTGTGCCCATATGCAATTACATTCTCCAAATGGGCAATATGGGAGCAGCCTCCCATTTCATTGCTGCTCTGGCATCACTTGCATTCAGTTTCTGTTGTTCCCATACAAGACAATTCTTATTTGTCAGCAAAAATGAATGCAAGGCCCCACTTTTAAAGACAGATGGTTTTTTGAAGAGCACTCTGGAACAATCTTACTGGGAAACTGGTCTTCTGTCTGTCTTATTTCCATTTTTATTGGTGTTATTTGCATAGGAGCAGCCGCTTCTGCACCAGCTGTTCTTGCTGTGATAGAGAGTTCATCTGCTCCCCGTCAGAAATGATCCCTTGTCCAACACCTCCCACAATGCAACACCTCTCTCTGCTCTAGGTGTTACAACAATATGGATGATTAATAATGTTATTTGTAAAATTGTAAGTGCTCAGAATATTTTCTGCAAAGCAGGAAGGTCACATCAGAGCAACAGCAAAATACTTGAGTTCCAGTCAGGGAGAACTTTTCTTCTGTAAGTTGAGATGTTTTCTGTTTCCTTGAAATACTGTTTTAAAAAATGCATTTGTTCACTGGCTTGAAAAATACTGATATAAAATAATTGTAGTCTTTTGGAAAACTAGAGGTAAAGGCACTTAGTATATAATTCTTACCCAGGTAAAATGGATTACAATTTGAGGTGGGAAATAAAGCTGAAACACACAACAAATGAAAAACCCTATTTTACGTGTGTGTGTAGCAACAAAAATAATAACACTAGAGAAATATAGGATTTCACAAAAAATGAAAGAAAGGTATTGTTAATTAACATTGTTAATGTTTCAAGGAAGTTCTTTAATCTGTTATTTAGATGTATTTAGGCTTTGATGGCTGACAGACGAGGCGAGAGGGAAAACCAGGATTTCTGGATGATAAGTTATGAAGACGAAAAAGTGAAAATTAGACAATGTGACAGGCATCTACATTTTCATGTAGGCTGCAACTTTCAGCTCACTACTGCAGTAGGATAAAGCAGAGCTTTGATTTTTCCATTAACTGCAGATGGTTTGGATGCAATACTTAGCTTTGTCTTCACATCCTTTTTGGGAAACTACACCTGTATTCTCTTAGTCTGTACTTTATTATTAAAATTGGAACTTTTTTGGCATTTAATATGTATTTATAAGTCATTAGCTGGAGATAATTACACATGATTTTGTGAAAGTATCATTCTGGTGAACAGAAATAATTTGAGAGTTTGTCTAACAGGATATATGATTGAGCACAGACACACCAAGCTCAGACAAGAGTTGCTCTTGAGAAAGTGGCAGGGAAGTAAAGGAAATGTGCTTCTTGTCATCATTTCCACCAACCACTCCAAATTAAATTGTCTCTTTTCAGAAATACTTAAATATCCACTTGGAAACAATTGACATAATACAAGTCATCATCACACAGATAATCATTTTCAGAACTGACAGCTGTCCCTGCAGCTCACCTCTGTGGGCTCCATTTCTGTCTCTGCCTCAATCTAGTGCTCTTCAGAGACTTCTAGTAATGGTAGCCAAAAGGGAAATTTCAGGTTTCAGGTCAGTTTCAGGTCTGCCTTCCTTCTTACAAAAGCAGATGCCATCACTCTGCAGCTAAAGAGAGGTCATAGAAATCAACCCCAGGGCCTGATTCTTTACACAAAAAGTAGTTGCCTTGAGAAGAAGTGGTAAAAGGTCAATTTCTAGATGTGGTGGGGTTTTCCTAACGTTAACGCAAAGATTTTTTTTTATTGTAACCGGATTGGACTGACTGGGTTTTTTTACTGGTGTTTGTGGTGAAAATTGAAATTGGAGACGAGATATTTCTCTGGATTCATTGTGACATTCAGCAACTTGGACTGATGGGAGGTAAGACCAGCTTCCATCTAGCCAAGTAGTTAATTTCAAATGCACGAAGGAGAGAACACAGAAATACTTCACAAAAAGGAGGAGATAAATGATATTTCTTCATGGCTTAGGTAAGGTATAGAGAGAAGAACTGCTTTTTCTCTTGCATGGCATCTGTCTGCCAATAGATACTGAATAATAGGAGGCAAAAGTTCAGAATGCTTTGAATTTCCAGCAGTGAACAATGGCATTTATTCCAAGAGGTAAGCATTCTTCACTCCTAGATAAGATACTTTATTTTCTATAGAAAAACTTGGCAGTTTGGTGCTTCATTACTTGTAGCTGAAAAACATCAATGACCTGCAATGTAATTCATCCTACCAAAACCATCACACACTTTCAAAACCAGCTTCTGATCTCCATGTTTCCACACAACTGCAGAGTTTCATCACTTAGAGGGTTTGTTTTGTGTCAAAGAATGAATATTTTCTCTCTTTGAGAGCATTTGCCATTATTGAAAAGGGGCCATTGATAGCCTTTATTAAAAAAATTATGAAGGATAAAGGCATATTCATATTTAGTGCTCAGTTTGGGCATGCTTTTAGACATTGATATCATATGATATGAAGTTATTGTTAATATATATAAGATACCAGTTTAGAATTAGATCTCTATATTGTAGGGCTCTTTTTGACACTTTAAGCTTTATATGGTAGAAAATAGTGCAGAGCTGTAAATAGATCATGAATAATTTAAAAGTATTCTTCTGCTTCACATCTTTGGCATGTATCTACTACTACTTCATGATCATAATGCAGTTAACACCTCATTATATATGTGAGGAGTGTGGCATTCAGAGCTGCACAGCTTGAGCTCTGCTGCTGTCCTTCATTTTGCAGTGCCGGGAGACACTCCGAGAGCAGGGTAGCTCAGCCAACTTTCACTGATAATGAGAAAAAAAACCAGCTAGCATGCAGTAAATTCATCCACCAACTTACTTCAAAGTAACTGCCTGCTGCTTCATTTCTGAGCACCAGCATTGACATTCAGTACTGTAATCTCACTGAGAATGCTTCTTGTCATATGGGGAGCCCTCCTGCTACAGCAGGTAGCAGTCATATATTAAAGATGTGCTTTCCTCCGCATGAGTTATGTATGAATGTTCATACAAAAATATAACATCTGGACAATTCCTCTTCTCCTACTCCTCCTGTATAATGCTATCAGCCTGGCTGAAACACCTCTGGGATTAAAAATTGCCTGTCTCTCTGATCTCAGGTCTGTCTGTCCATACTCACTCTTTGAAGTGTTTCTGGTAAAGATGGAAATGTTCTACAGCTCTTCTGGTCAAAACCTGATCAAAATAAAAGGAATTTTTCTTTTCTTTCAGACCTCTGATTTTGATCTATCTGTTTTTTCTCTGAGAGATCTTAACCTACAAGCCATATTCAGAAAGGAACATTTCCATCTACAGGTCTCCCATCCAAAGGACATGATAAACACTTTGAATTGCCAGTTTGACCCCAGTAACTTCTGAGGCAGAAATAAGGGTAGCTCAAGTGAATTTTATCATTTGAGAACCAAAATGAAGAAGAGAAGCCAAGAATATGCATTGATGCCATTTTGTATCCATGCAGCATCTTCTTTCCATTTTTCAGAATATTGCAGGATTCATCTGCTATAGCTCCAGAGAGGCAGAAGGTAGACCCCAGACAAAGTGGATTAAATTGGATGTTTAGATAATCTCAGTTGTCATGAGTATAGCCAGCTTTGCTCTTCTAAAATTTAGCTGGAGTCATTTCCTCCCACAAATTTTTCACTCTCGCCCTTCAGGTGATTCTTCACGTCTCAGCCCCTCTCTCATACTTTGTAGTGGCAGCTGCCTTTTCATTTCCTGTTGCACTATTCTCTGTGAAAAAACTTCACTGATTCCCAGTCTCAAAATCTTCCATGGGCTTTCAACAGCTCCAAAAGGTCACCTTTTACTCTCATGGTCTTCTAGGCACACATACCAGCCTCTGACAGGATGCAGGAGTCTCCTTAATTCCTAAATTCTAAAGTTGTTTCCGTTGTGCTTTAACATGTCTCAGAAAATTGATTCATATAGATCACTCTACAGAATCTTGCTGAGAAAGTTATCCCATTCTTTTACAGTTCTTTCCAAAGTATTCATCTACTGTCTCTGAAAAATAAAAATAAAAAAAAAAAAAAAAGAAAAGGGAAAAAAATAACAGGAGACTGTAAGGTAAATTCATTTGGTTAATGCCATTTTAAACAGAGTATTTGCACAAGCCTTATCTGACATTCAAAACTATGATAACACTATTTAAGAGCTGTGCAATATAATGAAAACTTTAACTCCAGTAATTAGACTGACCTTTTCCTAGCTTCTGTATTTTGTTAAGGTGGCATATCTTGGTTATACAACATTTCCCTACCCCAGGAAGGCAGGAATTACATTTCCTGTACTGTGTAATATCTAATACTAATTTATTTCAAATGCAGCTGCTTTCAAGGCTCAAAGAAAGGAACTGAACATGACAGAAGCATCAATAAAACCTGCCACTGGCCCCATAAAATTCTAATGGCATAGATAGCAAAATCGAAGAGCTCAGAGCACCTTCAAGGCTTATAAATCACTTTAAAAAAAAAAAGTGTTACACAGACTGAAAAAGCCCAAGGTATTCCTGAAGCTGAAAGTATAGCATCTTATAATTTTCCTCCAAGTATATTCAAAGGAAAAATCAAAAATTAGAATAGAACTCCCCAAAGATTACAGACAGAACTGACGAAAAAAAATGTCGTTAATAAGCCAAGGCACAAGTCTTAACATTTTATATTACTTTACCTAGCTTGGGCAACCTCTGCCTATAGTTCCAGATATAAAACATTCAAAAATAATGTGAAAATGCACTGATGATGTGATCAGAAATAGTTACAGAAATAGCATTCTGGCCATATTATTTTGGCTGAGGGCGCAGATTATATACAGGTCCTTCCTTGTAAGAACAGCTACAGAAATTCTATCTAATTCAAAACTCACTCATTGTTTGACAACTGAAAAAAAAGCTCAGTATTTATCTGACACTTGTTTCACTTAGGGAAAAACCACAACAAAACAACACCCAGCCTGACCAAAATATTGCAGAGGTTGTCAGACAGAAAGGGAGGTGACTCATGTCCCATGTTTTAGAAGATCACTGGGATCAAGTCCCTTTCCCTCAAGACCTGTACTAGCTTTCTCTCCCACCATGGATAGTTTGAAAGTGCCTCTGTCCTCCTCTGATCTGCAGTGGCTTCTTATACCAGAAGCACCAGAGGTTTTCTATAACCTGGAGAAAGTTTGCTCAGGTTGCTGGAGAACCTGGGAAGAGCCAGGGATGTGGGATTTTCTGGAGTATGAATTAGATAGAAATTTCATGGTGTGTGCTGCTGTGCCTTACGCCTGGACAGCTTCCATTCTCTCAGAGAAGCCTGGGCTTGTCCATGTGGTTTTGAGCTGGCCAGCTTTTTAAGATGAAATTAATCTCTGTTCAAAGGCTCTACACAATCTTCACATTACTAAACTCTGCTTAAATAGACTGGATATAGACTGTAAAGTAAGTTTATATTGTGCTGCTGCTCTTTGCAAAAGAAAAAAACACCTGTTCTGCATTAGTATGTTCAAGACATAGTAAAATAAACATGTTCCTCAAACAATATTAAGTCATAAATAAAAGTGAAAATAAGATAATCTTTCTTTAGGACCTTTATATAGAACTATAAATCCATAGACTAAATTATTCATGATGAATAATTTGTTTAATTCCCAATATCACAAAAAGAAAAGTGAGTATATAAACCACGGAAAGACACTTGAGCAATTTCCTGTTTAACCAGACCTTTGCCTGTAGGCTTTGCATTTCTTTTAAAATAAATGCTTTCACTGTTTAAATTACAGAGCCAAAAGCTAGCTGATGTCTTAATTTCAAGTGTTTCTGCTCAGCAAATTTTAAAGCTATATATATACACTCTCTAAATAAGTCCTTTATGATAGGTACAATAATGCATTCTCCATCTGCATATTTCAGGGAACACTTAAAATACTATTAGTTGTCATGGAGAAGGAACTCATTTGGAAGACTGTGTGATTCCCAAAGGCTTCAGCTACATCCATGCTGTAAATAAAAACAGGCACTGTGGTTATATCAGTGATCTTGCTTTAAAACTTGCCAAGCCAATAGAATTGACACCACTCAGCAGGAACAGGTTGTTTGAAATTATTCTGTTAAATCTTTTTTTTTCTTGTTTTTTTGGGGGGATTGTTTGTTTGTTTGTTTGTTTGCCTGGCGGGTTTTTGTTGGTTTTCTTGGGTTTTTTTTTAGTAGGTTGGGGTTTTTTGGTGGGGGTGTGTCTTAGGGTATCTTGCAAAAATTATAGAAATATCAAGAAAATTATGTTGTAAGTACTAAGATAGGATAGGATAGGATAGGATAGGATAGGATAGGATAGGATAGGATAGGATAGTGTAGTACAGTACTAGGGATAGCATTGGTTTTAAATAGCTTCTTGAATTAGATTCAGAGGTTTTTCACAGCAGACTCAATGTCACTAATGGGTCCTTGTGCTGCAGCTTGGTTGTTTATTCTGATACTAACTCTTGCATAATAGTAGCAGTGTTATGTCATTGAACATGACAGTCACTGATTCTTAGATTTATTTGCCATAATAAAACTGCATTTAATCTGTGGTACAGTGACTAATTCATAAACTGCTCCTTTAAATTCAACGGGAATAAAACTTGCATGTTTACAACTTTCTTTTTAGAGACGCCTGTTTCCTCTCCCATAAATGTACACCACTACCTAGAAATCTCTCCTTTATGACTATATGAACTCACAAATCTACCTCAGTGACTCCCAGTTACTGTACCACCAGGGTTGCATTCCACTGGCAAAGGAAGCCATTGAGTAAGGTTACAGTCAGTCTCCCACCAAAAAGCAATATTTTCCTTTTGCTCAGTCTGATAGCAAGATAATATATACTGGCACTGGTTTTATTACTCCTTCCTGCTTTCTGTCCTCTTAAGACTGTGTTCTGAGTTTTACCAGTCCTTCCTTCTTCTTTTTTTGGAGAGAGATTGTCGTCTGTCTCATTGTTTCATGAAAATGCTTATTGAAGAAAAAATAGTCTCCTGATCCTTCTGATCAGTTGCAGAATCCAAACTGTGTAAAGGCTGCACCATATTATAGACCGTTATCTCAAAAATGTCCAGGGAGAGAAATGAATTTGTCATCGAGCATCAGAAAAATTGAATTTTTTTAAAATACTTCAGATAAAATGACTCCTCCCCAAAAAAAAAAAAAAAAAAAAAAAAACTTTTTTCCTTTTAGAATAATTTGAAAATAATTTTTTGGGCTGTAGGTGATAAGACACCTCAGAAATACTGACATTGTAACACATCTTCAAAGCAAAGTACTGTTACAATTGTTAATGTAATTCATCAAGCTGTCAAATCTTTCTTAGCCAAATTTGATTTGATTTCAGTTTAGCACCTTGAAAATATGTACTTTCTTCACCCAGTAAAAGCTCACTCAACATAACATTAGCATTTGTCAGTCTCCCTGGAACAATGGCAACCTCTTGGTTTCCCTTCTTCTGCTTTTACATGGGATTCTTTGCAAGACAGTCAATGACATGACTAATGAAGTTGAGAATGGCCTACTATTTCTTCTACTATTAATTTGACCAACACTTAAACATTTCCTTTACATTTTTCATAGGTAACATCTTAAGATTTCCACTAAAATAAATGTAGACAAAACAAAGCATTTAATAAGCTAGTTGCCAAATCTGATTTCCTGGAATCACAGGATGAGAGTGAGAGTTTATGAAGGCCATGCAAAGGCTAATGAGCTCTCTGTAAGCCGTCCTCTATATGTGAAAACAACATATGGAGAAAAACCAGCTTATGGAGAAAACAGCATATGAAGAAACAGCAGAGTGTCAGTGGCTAAAACGGATCTGACTCTAGAAGTACAGAAACTTGGTGATTGCAAATCTACAGGAGAAAGAGAGGGATGAGAACTTCAGACACAGCTTCTCAAAGCATTTTACATTCCCTTAGGCAAACTCAAGCATTATCTTGCTCAGAGCAAAGGAACTGATGTTATTATATCAGGGAGCACAAGACCCTGCTGAGCTCCTAGGCCAGCATGAGAAGGCAGGATATTTAAGTGGTGTTGTAACATTATATCAGCTGGAGCAAAAGGATTTTTAAACTGCCATCCTTTCCGGTACTTCCTTTACCTCGGGAAAGGAGCCGAGGCAGCAGCTCTCCACTAAGTGCCTGCAAGCTTGCAGGAACCCACAGATTTCTCTCCATTAATGCACACAGCGTATCTTAATTGCTTAAGTCTGTTATCTTGACTTTGTAATAGTGTCCCCTCCAGGGATGAAGGAATGCCTGGCTGGCAGCTCAGTTTGCATTGCATCTGGTTCCTGGGTGTTGTTTGTGGTGTGCCACATCCTTTCTGCTGAGGGATGCACTGAAACCAGAGTATTAAATTTATGAAGGACTTTTTTTTTTTTCTGGAATTAGAATAACAGGCTGCACCCTGTCCTCATGCAGGAAAATAAATGAATGGGAAATATTAGAGTTGTGATGCATTTTCACTTTATTCTGAGGGGATCAGAGAGGGAATGGAGAACAGGGAGGAAGAGTGGGACATGATGAGCTTGACAAATTCCCATTTTGTGGTCCATCTGCCCTCTTTCTAGCTTCCTTCATCAGGAATTTATCTTTTAAGATGTTCACCACAGCATTCAGACACTATCTTCTATTCCCAATGTGATTCCTTTACCAACACTCAGCTCTTTCTGCACTGGTTTTGTGGCTTTCCAATGGGGTACATGGCATTTACACACCAAATTAATTTCTGTTACTTCCAAGCTGGCCATTTCCAATCTTTCCTTAAGACTATTCCTGGTTTGGGGTGGTTTTTTTGAAGAAATTTACTTTGTACATAATTGTCAAAATAATGTACTTAGTCAAATTAAAAGCCATGTTAAACACAAACAAAATCATAATATGGGGCAGAGAGGTACACAAGTTCCCCTGCATTTCTCTCCCAGTTCCCAGCCTGTTTTGAGCTTCCCCACAGCCCCATGTAAGGGCAACAGTCTGAGGACACCTCTTTTAACTAAAAATTGTGCTGCATTTCAATAATGTTTCAATTACATAATCAATCTCCAAAATAAAAGAATTTAGAGCGCTCTGCTCATACACACATTTGTTATAGGCCTCTTGCCTAGCCCTATCTCTCTTCTGCTCCCACTCTCATCCTCTGACTCCCCTCACTGTTCTGCCTGGTTCCCTCTGGCTGCAGCTCACATCCAAGTTTGCAGCAGGCAGCTTTTATCTCAGCAGTTCTCAGGTCAGGCTGCATCCTGTTGCTGCAGGTGGATTCAGCGTGCTCTGTCTCTGCTGCTCTGGACCCAGCTCCTTCTCTCCTCTGCTCATCCACATTTCAGTGGCCCTCAAGCTCCCAGGCACTCAGACCTGTGGTGTAGTGGCAAAGCTCTGCAGGTCAGCTTTCTCCAGCATGACCAAATTGTGCCCCCTTCCTTCTTTCTTCCAGAGCACAATTGGAAATCATCAAACAATTCTATGTTTTGAAAAAAAAAATAGAAATTACTATCAACTGGTTAGACAGTTTTCTTTCTGTGAGACTTAAGAAGCTGATGCCTTCTGAATTTCAAGATCTTGTTGCAAATTTGTGTAAATGCCTCTGGAGGGGAGGAAAAAAACAAGAAGATCCAAAGCGACTAAGGAGTGGCATGGGAACAGCTGTGAGAAACACAGACATAGGGAACAAAATGGTGGTGACAAATCAAGAGTGTTGATAAGCAAGAGAGAAGGCTGATGCCAGATGCAGATCAAATAGGGATGTCCTACTTCTCTGGTGCCAGATTGGAGGAATAGACAGCTTGGAAAATGGCACTTGAAGAGCTACCCTTGGGAGGTACCAGTTTTTCTTGTTTCTTTGAGTTTTTCTTACTTCCTGACCATGAGTCAAAGAAATGAGCATATATATCTTTACCTCACCCATCTGCTCCTTCTTAATTATTGTGGATTGGCATCTGTTCCCTAACAAAGTCAGATCTCCTGTCAAAATGCACAACTGTCCTAGCTGAGCATGTGGCACTTTGGCTTCAGCATGTGCTGCTTTCAGAGATCTCAAACAGAGAGCATCAAGTTTTGGGCTGGCTCATTTCCACCCTCTTGGACCTCCAGTCACAGTAATTCGGTGTCAGGGACAAAATGAGCAGCACACTGCTCTCCCTCTCCATATGCAAGAGCGAGCTGATGAACAGGATTGCGTGATCAGTGACCTTGCTGTGACCTTTGCAGTTTGAGATGCTGACAGAATGACCCTGTCTGACCAGCAACCTCACTGCTTTGCTGTTTAACTAATTTGCAAACACATCAGCCAAGCCTCTTATGGTAAACACTTCAACTAGCCACAGATTTCCTAAGACAAAAGGACAGGGTATTCTACATCCTAAACTCCTGCAATCTCAATTTTGCCTTCATCTTTATTATCTCTATTGCTGCCTGAATCAAACTCTTCCTGTTTGTAACAAACTGGAGACAGGGAGAAATGAAATGAAATAAATATTCATTTATATCTTTACCAGTTTTCAGATGGATTCATCCACAATAATATCAAGTATTTTTTTCAAAGGATATTGGAGATTTCTTGTGCCATTATTCAGCTCCTCTTGCAGGGCTTGGTGCTGAGCATGCTTAAATACAGTCCACATATAGAGTTTCTGCAGATGTGTACCTACCAGCCTGGCAGCTGCTGAAAGACACAAATTGCATTTACAGGTCATTTATCACATTCCTTTTTTCCAGCTCTTCCTCTGACTCCCATCCACTCAGCAGACACTTTGTGGGGGCTGCTCATCATTCAGAAACCCTGGACAACTCACCACTGTGCCTGTGTAATTAAACTCAGTTTTGCACAGGCCATGAGCTGGAACATGCTGTGGCTACATGCACAGATGCACAGCTAAACGTTATGCCCAGCAAATTCAGCATATTCAGAATATTTCAGCCTCGCTGTACATCTGTTGATGTGTCAGACTAAGTGTTCTCTGTGCATTTCAATGCTGTCAGACGTGCGACTGTCACAAAGCTCACTATTAGATAGGAACTACCAGCAATATTTAAAGTGTTTCTTTTTGCCAGTTTCAGAAGAGGGGAAGTATGGGTGAAAAGAGAAGATTTTTAGGGCAAAATGATCATTTGTGGTTTGTTCTTTCCTCAGCTTGCATCAAACTGCTTCAATCTGTAATAGTGTATTGAGAAGTGGAGGAAGTCTATAATATTTTAGAGGATTTAGTGCTTCAACATAGAGATCATGATGAACAACACTAACATTTCCCAGTACAGAAACATGCCTAAGTTTTTGGAGTACCTGAGGCGTCTCAAAAAAGGCCATTTTTCCAGCCACAATGCTGAAAGTCTCAAAGAAAAGTATTGGTCAAAAATAAAAGCCACCAGAAAAACAGTAGAGGAGAACTGGTAGATGTAACAACAGAATAAAGGATATAACTGATGTTAATATTTGGAATAAAACAGGAAAGAAGGGAAACAACTGAAATAAGAATAAAGAAGATATGAAAAAAAGCAGTGGTGAAAAAGGATAGGGAGAAAACACTGAATGGAAAACCATAATAGATAGGTGGTGACTTGTATCACAAAATCAGCATAAAATACTTGAACAGAAAGCCCCTGAGACATAGAACGCCAAACATTTAGTGAAACATCATAAGCTTTACTCCAGGTAAATCATCAAATTCTACTTAAAATCTGCACTGCTTAAGCTGATTTAGCAAAAATCTCTGCACATCTTATGGAGAGCTTTTTTTCTGTGAATCCTTAGGGCTGGGATTTTTTCCTTCTAATATTAATTCTCTGGTGTTCTTCTCTTAGTCGTACTGCAAATGATTTAGCACCTTGGAATAGCAAGGATTTAGCTTCTCTGCTCTAATGATTTAACATATGTGTATTTTGCTACTGAAAATTACTTACCACTTTAATCTTAAAGTCTTAGAGTCTTAATATTAATCATTAATCTCAATCTTAGAGGGATTGGGGTTTATAAGCTTGGTTTGGTTTTGGTTGGTGGTTTTTTTTTTGCATCAATATATAAGATAGAAATAATTTCAAGTACAGTGACACCAAGCAGAATGTAGAAAGAAATTTATTTCCTCCTAGAATGTGTGCCTTCTTCAGTATATTAGTACTGCATCTAATTCATCAATGCAAATACTATTTCTCATTTTCCAGTGAAATCTTATCTGAATATTCTTCCATTCCAGAGATTTTACAGTTCATGCATTTCTGTATGTATTAATTAAATATCTAATTTTCTAGTTGGGTCTCCAATTTGGATCTAATGTTTTTCCACCTTAGTCAATATTACCCTTTTGACAGAAAAGAATAAATTCATTCCTTGGGGAAGGGAATACTGTTTTATATATTCATTATTTAAAAGAAATTCTTATTCTAATTATCTAATTTTCTTCTCATTGGTATCTCACAATAATCCTTTACCCCTTTTTACCCTCAGTGCATTGTTTTAAAATTGAAAGGGCATCAATAAAATCATAGAATGGACTGAATTGGAAGAAACCTTAAAAATCCTCTGTTTCCATGCCATGAGCAAGGACACCTTCCACTAGACTACTCAAAAGCCCATCCAACCTCGTACTGAACACTGCCAGAGATGGAACATCCACAACTTCTCCAGACACCTGTTCCAGTGTCTCCTACCCTCATTGTAAAGGATTTCTTCCTGATATCTAGCCTTAAACCTATCCTCTTTCAGTTTGAAGTAATTTCCCCTTGTTCTGTCACTACAGCCCTGTGTGAGAAGTCCCCCTCCAGCTCTCCTGTAGCTTCCTTTAGGTACTGGAATGCTGTTTTAAAGTCTTCCTGGAGCCTTCTCTTCTCCAGGCTCTTCTCAACCCCAGTTCTCTCAGCCTGTCTTCATAGGAGAGGTGCTCCAGCCCTCTGATCACCTTCATGGCCCTCCCCTGGTCCATGTGCTCCTTAAGTCAGGGCTCCCAGAGCTGGATACAGCACTCCAGGTGGGTACCACAGGTGTGAAGCAGAAAAGCAAAATCGCATCCCTCGATCTGCTGGCCACACTGCCTTTGATGGAATCCACCATGGGCCCACATCTCCAGCCTGTCAAAATCCCTCTGGAGAGCACCTTTTCCCTCCATGAAAGGATGCTATCAGCATCCTTTGACCTACCAGCAGGTGAACTACACCACACACCTTGCTGTTGGCAAACTTGCTGAGGGTGTACTCAATCCCACTGTTCGTGTCACTGACAACTATGTTAAACGTTGCCAGGAAAAAAGACATAATCCAAGGAAGAAAAAATCGGCAGGAAATACATCTCTTCATGACATGGAGTCGTGGCATTTCTCTTCTTGTCAAGAGATTTCAGGAATCCCAAATGAAGTAGATTGTGCTCTGGCTTCACATTGTTTTTGTACCAATGAGAAATATTTATTTTCTATGAATTTTATTTGAAGATGTGGGAAAGGGCTGGAATATTTGTACTTCACAGGCTGTAATTTCATTACCTCTCCAATTGTTTCTGCTTTTGGCCACTAGTTTAATTTTTTCTTCATCTGCTGTGTGTCCTTTTCTTTTGGTGAAATATCCATGGCAAAAGCTTCTTGCATTTGCACAATGCCCTGTGTTACCATAGAACAGCTGACCACCAGCCTGGTTTTGAGTCATGGCAAATGCTTCAGTAAGGCTCTAAGACCTTGTATCATGCTTTTTTTGCAGCCTGATCAGTATTTGACATAAAAATAGAGACTTTTTCACAGTTTTAGGCCCCTACACATTCATCTACTGTTTTTATTTCACCTTTTCCCTGCTGTACAACTGGAGCATGGCCCATGCAGCAGTCTAATCCAAAACTCCGTGGCTGCAGCTCTATTTTCCACATGCAAAGCCTTTAATCAGGCTTTTTAGGGGGCTTTTAAAGGCTTCTTGAAATATCCACACAATCAGTCAGTCTCTGTCCTGATAAATGTGTTACAGAGACAGCATATGCTCAACAGGATGGAGACAGACAGTGCTGGAGACTCTGCTGGCAGAATCTGAAGGCAGTTGTGCAGTGCATTTGTAGTGTCAACTGGAATGATGTAGTGGAAAATAAACCAGTCTGCCAGTTTGGGATTTCAGATCCAGGGTTTTAGAAATGCTTCAAAATAGCACAGTGCCATCTGTCTGCACAAACCTGCAGGAGTAACAAGACCATGGCAGCAGCAGAATTCTGACTGACCAAAGAAATGTGCAGCCCATTTGGCCTGAGCTGTGGAGGCACCACAGCAGCTTTGTAATCATCCTTCCATTCCAAGTATGTTCTGCATTGCCAGTCTCAGGGATAAATTTTACCTAAATAGGATGTGAAATAGATATTTTTAATGATTTCTTTGATTTAATAAAATTCTTGATTTTCTTTACTTCTAGTCAGGAAGAACATTTTATTTCTGTACTTTTCAACATACTGCATAGACAGAGATCCCTTGAGGTCAGTTTTTCTGACTCAAGGCAGGAAAGGCATAAAGCAAACTCCTGGTTTACTGCCAAATATGTCTTTTTATGAACTATGCATAACATTATAGACACACTTTTGTTGGCTCTTTTATCTTCTATTTATAGAGGCAACCTGGTTTTCAGTTTTAAATACTAAAATTCTTTTTAACCAGAGTAGCAAAACTGTTTTGTAAGTTGCCTGAGCAGTGTGACCTCTGCAAACATGCTCCACTCCTTGGATAGATAATTAGGCATGTCTTTCCATCAGGAGGGGCAAACTTCTCAAGACTCAGCATTCTACTAAATGCTCAAAGCAAAAGGAACCAAGAAATTTACCTCTGATGCACTGGTACAGCACAAAGGCCAAAAATAGCAAAAGAAATTCAGTGTCCTGATTTATCTTAGCTCATGAAAATTATTGTCAGGCAAATAAAACAGGAAAGTGTGTGTATATGATGAGTATCACGTTAGTCTGCTTTCTATAACAGATGATGGCTGCTGTTTTCCTTTTATCTCTTGAAAAATCTGTTCTCTGACGTACTAATACTCCATATGAGGGAAACACAGAGTGCTTCTGAAGACAAAATTGCACTGATTGATTGTTCTAAATTCAGTGATTTGCAGAACAGCAGATTGAACAGGTGCTGCAGTGAAAAAACAAGTGGCTTCCTAGCAGGCAATGATGACAAGCTAACTTTCCATTCTTGCAGCAGATCTCTGGAAGTTCTTTTTGGGGAGTGATTATTGCCACTTGGATCATCATGTCCCAGTAATTAAGATCTTCATTTCTTCTCTGGTATATTTTCATTTCACATTTGCAGCATGCAGACAGTGACTACTAAAGTCATTATTGTTTGTGTAAAATATATCCTAAACTTCATTGAATATTTCTTGTGTTTGCTTCAATTAATGGTTGTTATTTACAATGATATCTCACTGGATGATGAAACACACATCAACTTTTAGCCATGACAGTAATTCAGTTTTAAAGTTCTGATAAGTGCATGAAAAGAAAGCTCAAACTCAGATCTCTTATTTGTATATATTGAAAGTACACTGGACCTGTATTGTAAAGCTACTGGCCTAGCAAGGAGCCAGAAATTATAAAAGCCATACAATGAACTCATGGTAATTTGCAAATGTTTTACTTTGCTTATGAAGGACCAAGTTATTTCTTATAGTTAGATGGTGCCAGGAAATTCTGCTAGACATGGTAATCATATTTATTTCCCAAAATAAAGTGTGAACTCTGTAAGAGTGCCCAAGTGCATGGCTCACTCTAATCAATTGCGGACCATGTGTTCAAAAGGACATTGGTTAAAGAGGCAGTTTAAGTAACATGTGTAAAACCTGGCTTTAGCATTTCTATTCATAACCTTTGCAGTCAAGAATTAACTCCAGTGGCAGTCTACCTTTTGGGGAGAAAAGGAATAATCTTGCTCCCAAATAATGCAAAAACTCAACCAGCTGCCCTAGGGCTGTACTCATTTGGGACCTTCACCGAAGACTATGTGCAATAAAAGCACTATCAATACAGTGACCACCAGGCTGCCAGTCCCCCCTGAGCGGAAGAATTGAAACTTTGGCAGAAATAACCAAGTGGAATGAATGCCATGAGAACTGCAAAGTGAAATATACACAAAAGGCCTTCCCAGTCCTTTTGCTGGCACTAAGGACCTCCCTTCAGGAGGACAAAAGAATCACCTCCTTCACTTGTGGCCTTGTCCTTCAACAACCAAATAGGTTTTATGCTTCTAGTGTTCTTTTCCTAACATGCAGAGGAAGAGCAGGTGTTTCAACAGGAGTGACACAAACTCTTTCTGCAATTGTTCCATAACTATTTGCATTTACCTGAGAGGGAATAGAAGCACACTCCCCCCCCTCTTGCAAACACAGAAAACTGCTGTTTTCACAGCCTCTGTGCCTGTTGTACCTCGGTCATTTTGCCAACCTTCTTGTCCAGGTGTTTACTCTTGAAATAATAAAAGGAGACTCCTGAGTTTTCCCTGTTTGCTGAGCTTTAAGTTACAGTTTCTTCACTAACACACATAATCAGGTGAGATGTATCTTTCATGTTGATGCCTGGCTTAATCTCTACAATTTAAAGCCAGGTTGGAGAGCAGGCTTGGAAGGGAGCTCGTATGCACATTTTCCTTGTCCAGCTCCAGATTTTAGTGATGAAGTTTTAAAAATGTGAAACAAAGTACTGGAAAGCCTCCAGTTAAAATGTCTTAGCTAAATCCTTTTAAGTATTATTTAGAATGCCCACATGCTGTAGGTCAGAAAGCTTTTTCCATACTTTTTTCTGTACTATGAATTATGCCTTATCTGCTACCAAAACTGTCCTCAGTGTGCCAAGAGCAATATAGTTTGGCCACATGTATCAGTGTTCTCACATTCACCCCCTCGTCCACAAAATTAGCCTTCAACCTACAGTTCTTGTTTTTGGAACAAGCATGTGCTCAAAAATAAAAAAATCTGTGACAATTTGCTCAAGATTTCCATGAGATTATAGCTTCCAAAAGGAGCCTGCCTGAATCTGAGTTTATTATTTAAGATCAGCTCTCTTAACATGAACACAATTGTCATTGTAAGATTGTATTTGCAAAGAGGATTTACTGCTGGTCCAACACCAGTGCTTAAAAAGATTGCTGAGTTCTTTTTTTTAATGTATTAAACAATTACTGGAGGCATATGCTTCATATAATGCAGGGAGATTTTTCCTTAAAGATGATTTCCAATGCATTTTGTGTCTCATTTCCCAGACTATGTCTCCACATAATAGCAAGATATCTTGTGTTACTCAATTATTACAGGGTCCTGGAGTAAAAATGCTTGATGGTTCGTGGTTATGCAGACCTCAGAAAATATGTTTCCCAGAAAAGGCTAAAACATGGGAGCACAAGGATACCCTAGAAGCTTAAGAGCCTTTTGGGAGAGCTTCAACCAGCTTGCAATAAACTTTGAATAAGTCTTGTTACAATATTGAAAATTACTTTTTGAGATCAGATAGCAGAGTAGTAAAGGTATTCATCTCTATAAATGTCCAAAGATTGCTCCTGATTTGTCAGGCAACAGCTGGCTGACATTTCCAGCTCAGTATCCTATTATATAACTTGGTGTTTTAACTTAATGAGCCAAGGTAAAGCATCACTGTCTGTTTTCATTCAGGGAAATGGAATAAGATAATGTTTCTGTTTTTTCTTTGTCACAATAGAGAATGTCTTAGGTTTAAGTCTCAACTGTGGTATTGCTATGTTAACCCAGATTAATTGGGTTATCCATGTAGCTTTTTTTTGATCAATTTTTACAGATTTTCTTTTTTTTTTCTAAATTTCCGTACCCATAACAACAAAAAACAATGGCAATCTTCTTGGGGATTCAGTCAGTTGGGGTTTTTTATTAAATAATAGTAAATTTGCTAGGTGAACGTTCTTATACCAAATTAGAGGAGATTCATTGAAGTGACTTGTCTTCCTCAAACTGATCATTCAGCACTTAAAAAAGGCAATTCCTGTTCTAGCAGGCAGATGGCACTGACTGTGTTTGGTACTGGATGGGGCCAGAGGGGAAAATTGCCTCTGAAGAACACCTTTAAAGTGAAGCCAGGGGGCCTTTGCCCTTTGGCATCAGCTGAATTTGGGTGTCTCAAGGAGTGTGTTTGCAGAGCTTTTCTGCAAGGCTGGTGGGGCTGTAGTGCTCCAAGCATTCCTCTGCAGGTGTTTTCCATCATGTTTTCATAAACAGCTGGGGCACCTTCCCTCATGCATGGCACATGGAATAATAGAGAATTTGCACACATTTTCTTCAACTCCAGCCAAGCAAGCAACAAAGGCTGGTAATGCGCTAGCCAGAGACAGGCACTGATATTCCAGTAACGTGAAATAGGTGCCAAAAATAATACTGAAAGCAAGGTTGTGTTGCTCACATTCAAATGCTTGATGGAAAAGCTGAACATGCTTCTGGAACTGCAACACAACACCAGGTGATTA
The DNA here is from genome assembly GCF_047830755.1 of Zonotrichia albicollis. Taxonomy (NCBI): domain Eukaryota; kingdom Metazoa; phylum Chordata; class Aves; order Passeriformes; family Passerellidae; genus Zonotrichia; species Zonotrichia albicollis. The sequence goes on along the minus strand of NC_133819.1, from coordinate 50,276,731 downwards.
CAGGGTACTCATAATTTAATAATGACGGGACCATTTAGCAAAATGACTAAGGACTTGTGGTGAGTCCCAAAAATAATTCCACTCCCTTCAATTAGGGCAGCCAACAGTTTAAATATAGGAAGTCAGAGGGAACCAAGCTAAATAGGATCACCAAACTCTAAGGCTTGTACTGAAGCACAACAGAACTGTTCAAATTGGAACAGGAAGCATAATTTACTTCCCTGAGTTGCTTCTTCCAACAATTAGTCTGCTACATTTTCAAAAAACTGCAGTTATTTCCATAATGTGTTTGGCTTTTGCTGACAGATGCTGATTTTTTGCTATGCCTTTCTTGGCTTAGTTAAAGAGCTCTTTGTACTTTCTTAGGTACCTTCTGAGTCTCTTAGCTTGTTATTTAGTGGACTTCCTTCCACTGAACACATCCTTTATTGATATTGTGGATTCTAAGTTAATTAATTCAACATGCCATGAAAACACATGCACTTTTCTAAAATAGACTTATATAGCTTGATGAAACTTATACTCAAAATCTGAAATTTGAAATTCATTGAAAGAAACATTTTTAGCTGATAATTTATTTGAAGATTTCCTGTGTTCACTTAATTCTTTTATTTGTTGCTTACAGATTTCTACAATGTTTCTTCTACTGCTTTTATGAAAAGTGATATTAGGCTTATTATCTGTATGAATTTTTAGCCCATTTTCAGTTTTTCTGGAAGGACCTAAAGAATCTTTCAGTCTTCTGTAACTTCTCCAGTGCTTAAAAATCTGTGAAATGCTGTAGGAAGAGTAATCTCTTCAATGCCCCTGCCATGGACAGGGACATCTTCCACTAGACAAGGTTACTCAAACCCCCATTCAGCCTGGTTCTAAACACTTCCAGAGGTGAGGCATCCTCAACTTCTCTGTCAACCTGTCCCAGGAGGCCTCACCACCCTCATAGCAAAGAATTTCTTTCTATTACTTAATCAAAACCTACTGTCTTTCAGTTTGAAGCCATTTCCCCTCATCCTGTCAGCATATGATCTTGTAAAAAGTCTTTCGCCATCTTTCTTGTGGGAGGCCACAATTAGGTGACCCCAAAACCTTCTCTTTTCCAGGCTGAACAAACCCATTTCCCTCAGCCCTTCCTTGTATGAGAGGTGTTCCACCACACTCATCATCCTAGTGGCCTCCTCTGGACTCACTCCAGCAGGTCCATGCTGGGACCCCAGAGCTGATGCAGCCCTGCAGGTGGGCTCTCACCAGACAGGAGCAGAGGGGCAGAATCCCCTCCCTCTCCCCTCTGCCCACGCTGCTTTGGAGGCAGCCCAGGGCACTTTTGTGTCTCTGGGCTGTGAGTGCCCATGGCTGGGTCATGTCCAGCCTCTCATCCAGCAGCACCCCCAGGGCCTTCTCCCCAGGGCTGCTCTCCATCTGTCCATCCCCCGGCCTGTGCTGGTACTGGGGTTGCCCCAACCCAGGCACAGCACCTTGCCCTGGTCTGGTTGAACCTCATGGAACTCCTAAGGGCACCCTTCTTGAGCTAGTCCAGGTTCCTCTGGATGCCATCCCATCCTTCAGGTGTGTGAACTGCACTAAGCTTGGTGTCATCTGCAAATCTGCTGAAGAGACACTGGATACATTCATTTAGCCATTAAATATTTAGCTAAATAGCATCTTCAATACTGGTCCCAATACTGATCCTTAGTGTGTGGTTTTGATTTTACTTGGCAGTTTTTTTCTGATTGAAAGGAATTGTCACATCTTCACATAAAACAAACATAAAGTGTGGAACCTTGTTCTTTGAGATACAACCTGCTCTTTAACAACCACTTCCATCCACAGAGCTCTTACTGCTGTTCATTATTTCCCTCAGCTATGACCAGATAGCCTTTTTAAAGCACATACATCACATATTGAACATAATCAGGTTATGATTGTTGGTCCCTAGGCAACCACCATCTTCCAGGCCAGTGATTAAATCCTCTTTTCTCATCATAATGAAGTCCAAACTAATTACCTTATGTCATAGTCAGTAAAATTTTTAGGGAAAAAAAATTCAATAATCTAATGATGCTCTACTACTGGCTGTGTGAGATCCCAGCACAAGCATTCCAAATTGAAGTTTCTAGGAAATGAGAATGAGGGCATTTTTTTTTTCATACACACCAGACATGCCCATCACCCCCTTTTCATTAACTTCATTAGCAAACATGTTGGGACACCTACATTTAAGATCATGCTGGTTTAGGTTATTCACCAACAGCAATCCACCAGTGATGTGTTTCTTCCCTACCAAGCTGTCCTCAGCATTCTGTAATTAACCTTCCTGTCAAGCAAATTGTCTCTCAAGAATGTAATTATAAGTGAGAAATTTCCATTCCCGTTGTTTATATCTCAGATTCTGAGCTTATTAATACAGGCAATTAAAAACTGATTCTGCCAGGCTCTTCCTTGGCTAAAGGTGGAATAAATACCCTGCACTGAATTCTGTCCCTCTGCAGCTAAACTGCTTCTAGTACTTGGGCCAGCTCATTTCAGTGTAGTCTGAACATCTCTAAATTGCAGACTGCCATGCTGAGAATCCCTTCAGCTCACTGCTGAGTTGGGAGTGCCTTCACTACCTATGGCTGAACTACTGCTCACACAAATTGCATATTGTCTCTGCTAGAATTATTACAAATGACCATTCACCAGTTAGAGATTCCTCATTTACTGGTTTAATTTTCCCTTACGAAAATTAGCAGGTTTGTGCATTACTTGTGGGGGACTGAGGGAGCTCTCAGAATTTTCTGTGAGAAATACTAAAACAGAGCAAGACATTGTGTGCCTGTGCAGAACAGGATCCAGTTTTATTACATCAAACCTGGCTTGGTTCAGAACAACCATAATAATGGACCTCAGTAAAATGGTGCTGACAGCTGGTTTACAGGTCTCAGACTGCACTCTCCAAAGAAATACATAGATTGCACGTACAGCCAATGCCAGTTCTGTTCAATAAAGCCCTCCATTTTTCTACATTATCATTTAATAAATCCAAATAGGAAAAAGCCCCTCTGTCAAGCTGCTGCTATTTTCTCTGAGAGTTTCTACTTAAGAACTGAGCATCATGGAATTTCAAATATATGGTCATTTAGTGAGGAAAGTGCATGTGCTGGTGTTAATGAAATGCTATGGCAAACACTGCTCAAGACACATCCTTACTGACACAGCACAAGTAAGAGGGGAAGGGAATAGATCATACTGAAGAGTCCTTTTACAAAACACTTATGAATTATAATTCACACTCAAAACTGTGCTTTAAATGAGTGTTCCACTTTTAACCCACATGAAAAGATAGAACAAAAAAAAACCCACCAAGGATATGTAAGCACAGTACTGTATCTCTGGAAATACAGAAAGGAGCAACATCTGGGTTTTTTCTGGAATATATCTAAAAATACTCTGTCTAAACTATTTCAGAGACTTTGGCTGTTTCTCAAGCAATAAGTAATGAATGATTCAGCCATAGCTTTGTGAAAGTTTTGATGTTCTGGACAATATAGAAATGTCCAGGACAGGAACAAGATATTGAAATTGAAGTTGTGAGTTAAATTGATGTGACTAACTGTGATACCATGCTAGTTGAATAATGACTTTAGATGAGGTCCTGCTGAAGGTTCTTTTACCTTTTGTTTTACTTCTGGACCGACAACTTGTACAACTTGTAATCCAAGACTCTGGTCCTACATTTCCTCCATCCTGGTTCCTCCAAGGTCAATTATTCCCTTTTCTGATTAAGAGCCTATTTATGGTTAAGTGCTAATTTTTTTTTGCTTTACTCACTCACTTCTAGCTCCTCACAGGGGAGAATGCTGAGCAGGCCCCATTTGCCCTGTGGCCAGTGCATTTTGTTGGCTGCAGTGATGCTTTTGGCCTGAGTCAGTGCTGGCAGCCTCCTTCCCTTCAAGCTATGCAGCATCTGCCTCCACACTGGGGCTCACAGACGAGAGCAACAGACAGCAGTGGCCAAGCCCAGCCATTCCAAGTGAGCTGTAGCCTGAATTGTTGTTGTCTCTTCAGAGTTTATGCCAATCCCAAAGGCTTCTTCTGCTTTTCTCCCTCCCTCCCTCCAAGGACCCTCTCTCCAATGGGTAGCATGAGTGATGGAGCAGGGATGGAGATAGGAAGGTGGTGGTGCATCTGGGAGAGGAGAGGAGGGAGCAAGGGGCACTTGTGAGACCAAGTGGAGAGAAGGAAGAGGAGGTTTCATAATGTCTGTGCTGATAGCTGGATAATAGGTGGCATCAAAATCTCTGCATTAGATGGTATCTGTATTTGATAGGGATAGATGAGTAATAGGTGGTCTCATAATCTTTTTGTCAATAGAAGGATTTTTGACCCCTTCTTCTTCTAGTGGCCTGTACGCAGGATGCTTAGTCTCCCTTCTGTCATCCGAAAAGGGAGCAAGAGCAGAATCTCACTCTTCCACGTGCATAAATTAAAAGCAAATACATTTTTTACCGTGTACCATTCAAAACTTATCAAAACAATGACCTTCAGCCACATTTTCCCTATTTAACACCACCAGCTCTTGACGGCGAGCAGCACCTTGTAGCGGCGCGGGCGCTCGGAGCCCCGGGACCCCGCGGCGCCCCCGCCCACTCGCTCCCCCCGTGGCTCCATTCCGTGTGTTCCCGCCCGCAGCGCTGGGCCGGGAGCCGCGCTGGGCTCCGCTCCGCGCTCCGCGTTCCGCCACAGCCGCAGCCACAGCGCCGTGAGGGGCCGGGGCCGGGCCCGCTCCCTCAGCTCCGGCCGGACCGCGGAGCGCCCGCGGGCAGCGCCGGCCACAGCGCAGCTCCCGCGGCGGGCAGGGCGGGACGCTCGTCCTGCGGGGAGGGGACACCCGTGTGAGGGGCTGGAGCCCGCTCGCAGCCGCACGGGCGGCGGGAGGGACGCGGTGCCGCGGCAGCGTGTGCCGGGAGCCGGGATCGGGCTTCGGAGCAGGTGAGCGCCCCTCTGGCGCCGGAACAAAGCTGGGAGGCGGAGCCCCGGTGCCCGAATGGGGTTTGGGCATTCCCGACCTTGTCCTGCCTGGGGTTCCGCCGAACCGGGGGCTGGGGGAGGAGAGAGGGGCAGCTCGAAGGGACGAAGGGACGAAGAAGGGCGGTCTGATGTAGATCGGCTCTGGCGCTGGTGCTGCGATCCACCTGTAAGTTTTTTCTTATTTTTTATACGATGTGGTTGTAAAAGAAGCAAGTTAATAAGCAGTCCTGTGTTAGACATGTCTGCTGTCTGATCCAGCCGATGCGACACGAAGTGTTTAATCGTGTACGACATTGAAGAAAATTAGGCAAATGACAGTATTTTATCAGTATAGCATCTTGAACTTAATGTCTTATTTTAATGCTTTTGTCTGCTAGAGCAAGCATAACAAGATCCTAGAATTCCAGTCTTTTTATATTCATTTTTATTGCAGCTTGATCAAAGGTTTACCTATCCCTCTAAAGAAATCAATTATATTTGGGATGTGAAACACCCAGAGCCCTGCTTATCTATTTAGGTGGGAGCACATGCTATAGCTGCTAACAAAGCCATTATACTGCAAATGGCATTGTGTCCTCAGATACTACTCCAGCACATCATTCCGTGCTTGCATGCAATGCAACAGTAATGATAAAGCGTATTGATAGTGCACAGTTTGGTTTAGCCCACCCAGAAGTATTCAGTTTACACCATCTGATGAGATGCAAAGATAATCACTGAGTTATTCCGTGCATGTTGTCTCCTCAGGTTTGTCCATCATCACCCAGCTCTGTCTTTTTGTCAAAATGCAAAATGTCTGTTATCATTACCTGATGAATGAGACTCTGGATGAGCAGATCATAGAAATTGAAAAAGCTGTGTACACTGAGCATGCCTGGCATGTAACATTCTGGATGTGATTTCAAAAGCAATAAAGGTCCAGTTTAATTATATATATTCCTTACTGTTTCTCATGGAGTGAAATTTGATGGCTGGCATCAAACTGCACCTTTTTTCTCTGATATCCAGTGTATTTATTGAATAAGGAAGCATTTTTGGTTTCCAGATCATTGTCTAATGCTTTTACATTTGATTCTTTATGAAATCATAATTTCCACTGCCTAAAGGTGGAGAGGGTCTTATGCTGAGCTTTGACACTCTTAACTGAAGTTCATTAAGGTTTCTTTTAAGCCAAAGATTGAGAGCTCTCTTTCTAGTTAATGTAGTTGGTCCACCCAGATTTTGATGCAGGACAGTCCCATATTGGTGGAGGTGTGCAGTGGTTTTCTCAACCACAAGAGATTGAGCCCCTCAGTTGCCTTTGCCAGGCTGCAGGAGGTTGTTTGTCCCAGAGTGAGTAGTTCAGCTCCGGCACTCACTGCTGAGAAGGTCAGCAGTGTTAATGGTTTCTGAAAAGATATGGCACGCTCATGGGAGACAGTTCTGGTAGCTAAATGCAAGAGGCAAGATGCAACCTTCATCGGAGAGAGGTTTAAAGCCCATGTTTATGGGAAGCTGAAAAGGTGCTCTGGGAGAGGATCGTTTTACATGCCCCATGCTGTTCTGCTACTTGTGAATCAGCTAATATCAGTCACTTTTCATTTCTGAGGGAGAACAATTAACTAGATAAGTCATTGATCTATTTAATGTGGCTGTTAATTTTTTATGATAATTTGTGCATCAAATAGTAATACTTTGCAGAAGTGAATTTATTACACATAAGCGTGTTCTGGCAGAGGAAATACAAAAGTGCATTTTATACTTGTAACAAAGAAAAGAAGCACATAATAGAGATTGTTCAAATATAAATTGTTCAGCTTCAAATGTGAGGCATACAATACTGGGAAAAAACCCAACTATAAAAGAAATTGCTTCTAAGAAATTAAATTAATTCTTTTTCCCTTCTTTTTTTTTGCTACAGTATTTTTTTACTACAGTATATTTGAATTGTTAAAATGGCTTTCAGTACTACAGCTAGGTTGGTGTTGTCTGTACAAAAACATGGATATTTTGATCTGAGAAAAATTAAATAGCTAATAAAGAAGTAAAGCAAACAGAACGAAAATGTTGTCAGGAAAAACTACCTACTAAGTTATAGCATTGTTATCCTTGCTGTCATTCTGCTTTTCATTTGCTTGCTACTTTCAGGCTTTTGGTAACTGAATTAAAATTGCCACTACTTCAAAACATCTTTACTTATTCATGATGTGGCAGTATGTATATCTTCTGAAAAATGTCAGTTCCAGAAAAAACTTCTATTTATATATTATGTTGGATTGAAATCCAACATCACAGGTGCAATAGCAATGGATTTCTTCAAAATTAAATTTAAAAAATATGTGAAACTGTTGAAGAAGTTTTATCTTTGTGATACTAAGATCCCTAAAAGTGGTTTCTTAACAAATTCCAGATACTTTACCTTTCTAATTATTAAAATGAAAAAAACCTCAACTTTTTATGAATATAAAGATTAATATGAGGCATAAATGATATACAAATAAAAACAATATCCTACTGAAAAATTATTTTCTAATTTTAGTTGCATACCATGGATCTTTAAATCTTCTTATTCTAGCATTTTTACCATCTCCAAGTGAGACCAAGATGAGCAAGGGGGGAGTGAGGCAAGAGAGGGAATTTCAGCCTGCCCACTGATGACACTGCACTTTTACTAAGATATTTGAGGCTAGTGATATAGAGTGAAAAGTATATTATGAGGTCATTTTCAGGTAGTCATCGGAGAATACCCATTAAAATGCAAAGTAATGGAAGACTGAAATTACCTGATTTTAATAGAGTTGTAACAAAAGCACTGTATAACTAAATGCACTGGACCTTGGCCAAGACACATTACGTTTGACTACAGGCTGCAAAGACTTATTTGATTATTTATTTACTTTCTGGCCTGAAAAGAATTTTCTGTGTTGTGTTGCAGCCAGAGACATACAAGCTCCCTAAGACATACAAGCACATTTAGACAAATGATATTAATAAAGCTATGCATATTTCTTTTGCATAGTAATGCAAAATGTATGTGTTTTATAGCCTTCTCTAAGAGTTATGAAGGATGCTGTCAAGGTTATTTATCATGAGCATAAATTAGAATGGGCTTATAAATCCTACTGAAGTACAGGGTAGCAGCTAATTCTGAGGATATTCTGTCTGTAATCACAACCCTTTTTTTTCCTAGTGCTATCTATGATGACAAAATTTAGTTATTTTGTCCGTCATTTAAATTTGTTATTTGTATTTTTTACAGAAATTTTGTCTGTATATTTTTTCTCCTCCCCCATCATCCACTTCCTCTCACTCTGCCTAGTGCCTGCCTAAAAAAAAGGTGATGAAACTTCTTAATTCTTTGTTGTGGGTGAAACACCTGGTGGTGGCTCTTCTGCTGCCCTCGACCCATGATCTGATTGCTCTTGCTTCATGTCTAAAGGATAGAGGATGGGGTAGAAAAAGAAAGTTGTTCTAGAAGCAAACTGTTGTACTTCTTACACAGTTTTGCCTTGAAAATTGCTGATTTCTGCTGCTTGGTGGCTTAACCCATGTGTGCTGAGCACTTTGCTTCTCAATCAAAAGACTTCCATCAGCTCTTAGGAGGGCTTTTAGCCAAGGTATGTGGTGCAGCCCGTGTGAACAATATAAGTGTTCTGTTCTGTCAGCTCAGGTCATCATCTGGGTGAATGGCCTTTCTTCTTAACTCTCCCTGCATTTGGAACTCCTCCTTTGAACAAGAGCCTTTTTCCTCTGGTGCCCAAGGAGAATGATCAGTGCTCTAGAGGAGAAAAGAATGCTACAGAAATGTATGAAATTACTCTATTAGCTCCCACCACTGGTTATAAAGCGTAATGTACAGAGAGGTGACTCCACACACAAAAACAGTGGGAATTTTAGTCCCATTGGCACAGTTGATTGTTTGCTCCCACTGAGATTCTGGACCCAGCTGAATGCCTCGCAGCAGCCATTCATGAGTGGGAACATGTGGTGGTGTTTGCAGGGGTCCCAGGACAAGAGAAGAGAAGAGAATGTTGCCTCTATGTTTCAGAAGGCTGATTTATTATTTTATGATATATATTATAATAAAAGAAAATTATATATTAAAACTATACTAAGAGAATAGAAGAAAGGATTTCATCAGAAGGCTAGCAAGGAATAGAAAGGAATGATAACAAAATCTTGTGACTGACCGGAGAGTCCGAGACAGCTGGACTGTGATTGGCCATTAATTATAAACAACCACGTGATACCAATCAAAGATGCACCTGTTGCATTCCACAGCAGCAGATAATTATTGTTTTTCTTTTCCTCTGAGGCTTCTCAGGAGAAAAATCCTGGCAAAAGGATTTTTCAGAAAATATCATGGTGACAGGAACATATGAAAGCTTCTGCCAAATTCGACTTTGATCTGATATCTGCATGCTGGGTATAGTTCATTGGCAACAAAGGATCTCTAGAAAGTTAGTATTTCTTCTCTTTTGCTCTGATTCTGCATTGTTTTATTACCCTTGGAAGAATTTTTTTTCTATCTATGTAAATGTGCCATACAATCTTTTGTCTCCATTAGTCACCTTTCCAAAGTCATGAGAAGTTTGAGGTGTGTTTAAAAGAGAAAACTATTTCATTTTATTTTCAATTTTAAAAGCAATGCCCCTACCTTTTTTTACTTAGGCCTCAAAACACCTTGAGACTCAAGATCTCAACTACAGAGTTGGTGGAATTTCTGTGTTCTATAAAGAGGGAGAGACAGAGTTTGGCATGAATATCTGAAGTGGCTCAATCAAGGTCATACAGCAAGTCAGTAGCAAAATGTGGAAAAATTACTTGTTTCCTTGGAAAAAGAATGTTTAGTTTTACTCTTGGCCTTGCATTTGTGGCATTTATAATGCAATTGCTAAGAACCCTGCAGTATCAGTTAATTCCCTTTTTGTTAAAAGCAGTGTGAATTTCTTAATAATAACTGTTGCTGGCTAACACATGACATTTTAAAATGGAAGATTTCAGGAAATCGTACATCCAGTATAAAATCTTGAAACATTCAATAATTATATCAGTACAAAAGAGCAGGAAAAAAACCATCCTGTTTGGTCTCAAACCCCTTGCATTTGTGGCAATGTGAAAACAGGCTGCTGTCAAATAATATCTCCATTTCACAGCATTCTTCACAGTTCCTTTTTTGACAGAGGAGCTGCAGTCCAGCACTAGTCTTTATTATTCCTGCAATAATGGGACTCTGATAGAAGTGTATTTCATGTCAGTGATTTACTGTCTCTATTACAGCATGACCCGAAAGCCATAACTCCTCTGCCAGGGACTGGGGTTTGGAAGTGTTCCAGGGCTGCAGCACAGCTTCCAGGCCAGCTCAGATTCTCTAATCCTGTGTATTTTTCATGCAGTCCCCTGATTTTTAGCTTGTGGAAAAAGTGTCAGAAATGTTTCATAAAGGAATGGCCTTTGTTTGGGCAATTCTAATAAAATTGCTGGTGCAACTAAAATGTGCACTGGGCTGTTACAGTCTTCATAAGTAATTTTCCTCTTGCTTGTACTGTAGGTGGAAAGGCCATTTCTTGAATGTCAGCCAGCACCATGAAAGCGCCATGAATATGCTCTGCAACACTGTTGCTTGGCACTGCTGGGTTAATGTTAAATCCCTCTGTTTCTGGCACAGTGCTTCACAGACCATAAATAACATCTCTGTGTGTCAGTGCATGGTCAGTGGGGTTGCCGGTCTTGATATAAAGCATCTAAACAAAATTATTCCATGCAAGCTATAACATCTTATGGAAGGAAATCAGAAGGGTTACAACAAGTGAAATAAATTTACAGAGCAAAATTTAAAATAGCCACAGAAGGATTATGTCACAGGATAAGGCCACACTGTGAGGGAAACCTTAAGGCTCTGAAATGCAATCAGGTGTAGACATATCTGGAGGCCTCTGACTTTGGGGTCTGATCACAGTTGCAGGGTGAAGGGGGCAGATGACATGAGCCAGAAGAGGGAGTGACAGGATGGCTTTCCCAACACATTGTGGGCTGGAGACCACCTGCAGCTTTACTGTATTAACTTGATGGGAAGGGGACAGGTGGGGAGGCACCTGGGTATCACCTGGCCCTTGCAGACCTGTGGACTAAAAGAAGTCTGTCTGCTGCTCAGGATTTTAATTTTTGCATAAGGAGCACTTGGTTGCCATTTACAGTTGGGTCTTGTGAAGCTCAGATGCCCATTTTCAGGGGCTGCTCACCCTTTTGTGCCCCCAGCATCCCCTGAGCATGTTCTCCATAAATGAGCATCCTGTTCCACTGGTACGAGTGTCCAGAAAGCAACATGCACTAGTTCGTTTTTGAGTAATGAACAAAATAGAGTTCCTATTTTTTGTTTTATGCTTAGTTTGTGCCACTTACTGAAATTTACTTCAGAGGCTGAAATTAAAAGCCAGGGATGTTTGAGGGCCATGAAGAGTCTTTACAGTAGCTCAGTTCAGTCCCCATACATCTTGAGGTTTGACATTTAGTACAGCTCATTAAATGTAGTTCTGAGAGTTTAGCTTCTCTGCTTTGTACAGGGAGTATTTAGCATCTCTAAAATCACACATTGTCTACACAGTTAAATGGTATACGCATGTTTTTGGGTTTTTTTTATATAGAAATTGCTGCTCTTAGGACAGAGGAGATATAAACAGCCAGATAGCAAATGGATGATTGATATATGGTCTCCTTGAGCCAGGTCTCATAAACTTTTGGAGATCTGTATCACACCCAAGATAGCTCAGCTACCTTAGAAGGCATAAAATCAGCAGGATGGCTTCTGTGGTAGTGTTGGAAACAGAAAAGTTTTAATAAAAGGCAAAATAACAAAACTCTTTACAGAGAAAAACCTAGCCAGGTGTGCTGTGGTGTGTTCTTAAGTTCGTTAGTTTGCTCCCCCCATTTTCTGTATTACTTCCTGCTGCTACCCTGCCAGTTAGGTTGCTATGGAAATGAAACTGCTCCTCCCTTGGTTTCTCTTATAAAGTGAAAGTTGTTTCCTCCTTGGGGTCAGTCAATCACTCCTTTTCTCCTCCCAGGTTTCGAGAATTTTCTTTTCTCGAAAATTTTCTTGGTCCGGCAGACAAAGAAGCAATATCAAGCGAGCCAGTGGTGCCGCGCTGTTCTAAAAATCATGGGCCCCACCTCTACCAAGCGGACCCCTTACGCCCTTCCCAGGGGGGTGTTCTTGATTTGTGGCGATCGAGCGTGGGCAGGCATCCCCTCTTCTGGTCTGATCGGAGGGCCGTGCTCATTTGGCCGGCTGACGCTGTTTACCCCCAACATCACCCAAATTATCAATTGGAAAAGGAATAACATCACATCCGAATTGACCAGATCTAAAAGAGATCTTAAAGATCTTGCTGAGGATTGTGATGATAAAGTTACCCATTGGTCTCATTCTAAATCCGTCGCCTTTACCATTTTATTGCCATGGTTATCGGTGGCGAAATCTCTGGGTGAATTGGGCCGCCTGGAGTGTTAAGTGGTTAAACAAGCCAATTATACTTCAGCCGCGTTATACGACCTCCTTAAAGACGAGGAAATTACAAGGAAGGCAACGCTCCAAAACAGAGCAGCAATAGATTTTCTACTACTGCTCCATCACCATCACTGTGAGGAGTTTGAGGGCCTCTGCTGTCTGAACCTGTCCTCTCAGGCTGAGGACACCAGACACTCCATCAAAAAACTCCAAGACCTCGTCCATCGGGTCAGGCAAGAGACATCAGACTGGCTGGGGGACATATTCAAGGGTTGGGGCCTTAGCGGGTGGGCCAGTTCGGTGTTGGAATCAGTTTGTAAAGTGGTTTTGAGCTTGATTGTATTTTGCATTTTGATCGTACTGATCCGTAGTTTGATCAAAGGACTAATAGCTAAAGCCACCTCAACGACTGTCAATCATGCCGCACTTCCTCTGGAGGAACATTTCGAGCTGAAGGACCTCTCCTCAGAAGCCGGAGGAGATTCAGATGAAGAGGGATCCACGGAGCTGCCTCAAGAACATAAGTGGGCTAGCGAACTCCAGCTTGAAGAAAGCGAAGATTGGCAGGACAAGCTGCAGACACCTTCCTTTTGAGTTGCATAGACTGTCTAAAATTTTAATTTTATTTGATAAGAAACGGGGAGATGCTGTGGTGTGTTCTTAAGTTCGTTAGTTTGCTCCCCCCATTTTCTGTATTACTTCCTGCTGCTACCCTGCCAGTTAGGTTGCTATGGAAATGAAACTGCTCCTCCCTTGGTTTCTCTTATAAAGTGAAAGTTGTTTCCTCCTTGGGGTCAGTCAATCACTCCTTTTCTCCTCCCAGGTTTCGAGAATTTTCTTTTCTCTAGGAGTTATGGTTGGCTGTAGCCCCGGAGCCCCTCCTATAATTTATAACAGTTGGTTACTTTAGTATATCAGTTATGTTCCGTACCTCCAAATATGTATTTCTATTGGATAGCCAAGTTTCCCTGCCTTCTTCCCCCCTTTTCCCTTAAAACCCTCTCCTGCCCCCTGTTCGGGGCCATTTGCTGGGTGTTTCCCCTCCTTGTTGGTTCTTCTGTAATAAACCGACAGTTTACCCCCAGCAAGTGGTCGCCTCCTAATTCGTCTCTCACCGCGCTGCTCCGAGCTAACACCCAGCTCAGCCCAAGGCCAAGACGCCGAGGGGGGCTGCTTTCTGATGCGCAGGGGCCCTGGCCTTCGCCCCTCACCAGATAGCCGGATTCCAGGGCCGTTCACGCCCCCGCGCAAGGTGCAAGAGGTTCTTGCTTCTGGTAAAACACCTCAGAAAAGCAATTAATTCCTTTGTTCTTTTCTTTTTCTAGTAAATTGCTTAGGCAGGACTTTTTGACTCTTTTCCAATTGGCTGTCCTTAAGTTTGAGGTGAAGTCCCCCAGGGCCTGTGAGGTGTCTTTTTACCTAATTGAGGAAAGAAAATTCTGGGCTTTTTTTCCTTTTTAAGGAGACAAAGGATAGTTTTGTCAGTCCGTCAACAGAGGGCACGTTCCTATAGATGATCCCTCTTCTCATTGGAGGATATTCACCAGAAGACCCAGACAATGTGCCAGAATGTAATTTTCCCATTCCCTGGTGTTATCCCTCTTTTGGATGTGCAGTAACTGCTCCTGACATGCACTTTTTAGCCCTGTGGCTTTTGTCTAGCCAAATACGCCACCCCAAATAGGTTCTCATGATGTCTGGGATCCACGCTAATTAATTTTTTCTCTTGGGCTTTTTACACCATGCCAGTTCCCAAGTTTTGGCATGTGCTGCAGTTTCATGTTGCACTGAACGGCTCATGTGGGCTTCAAATAAGTGAAACTCCTTCAGCAATCTCTGTGGACTGTGAATTCCTGAAATCAATAGCTTCCTTTCAGCTATAGAGTTTAAACTGCTTTCTATTGTGTGGAGCCTGACACCACAACAGAGAGATGCTTGAGATGCTGATTGAGCTGCTCTTTGGGCAGCGGGTGACATAACAAGGTATCTTTCTGAGTACAGGGGACAAGGGGGCACGTGGTACTTTATTTCTAGCAGAAAATCTATTGCTAAGGTTGACCCCAAAGCAATTAGTGGTTCATTAAATTGAATTGGTGACTTCACCTGTGCAGTCTATTAAAATATGATACAGTTTAAGTTCAATTTAGTACCGCTAGCGGAAGGGCTGTGGAGATTGATAATGGATTACCTTCTGTCTACCCACTGAGTGGATGCTTGTTCTTAAGTGAAATAGCAGAGCAGCCTGGTAGCTCAGCCAGAAATGCCACCATATGGCAAAGCTGAACTTCTCCCACTGCTGATGTGGCTCCTTGCTTTCCAGAATCATTAAGCTCTCATGTTTCTGAGCGTAAATGGGCACGTGTAAACGAGTTGTTGTCCTAAATCCAAACAGCTAGATTTTTCACCATTTTCAAAACTCAAATGATGTCTTGTTTAAATTGTGTAAAAAGTAGTCTTTTTAGCAAAATGAATTGAAAAGGGCTTTGGTTGTGCTTCTGAGACTTTACTTTGTTTAAAAGGTATCTTCTGTCAAGACCAAAATCACACACAGTGTACAGAGCTTTATTTCTCCCTACCCCTCCATGTGCTACTTTGGGCAGAGCTTTCCCACACCCAACAAAGAAAGAAGAGCTAGATGGCTGTTACATTTACTGATAGCCTTGCTGAACTAGGATATGTACCCTTGCTTTTGCCTTGTTCCTACTTTGAAGGGCTCCATTGGAAAACTCCAAGGGAATTTATAAGAGGATATTTATTTCATACGTTGTAATACGTACTCACAGACTGTACTTCAAGTTCTTTTACATTTCCTTCCTAATGGAACACAATTTACTATAAATAGATGTCTTGGTCTCTGTATGTCAGGAACACTGTTCAAGGTTCAGGATTTATTATAACTTTCTGTATTGATATGCATTTAAGAGCCCATCAAGGAAAAAAAATGCACAGATCAGCTACATAGCAAGAAGATATTGAGCAAAGATACTCAGTACATACATTTAATAAAAACATGTTTTGTAGGTTTACTTCTCTGGTGGCTGGTTCTCTCTCCTCTGTCACTTTCCAAGGTCCATGTGTAACAGTCCAAGGCCATCTTTCCACATGGGACACAGCAGCACTGGTTTGGCACAGTACTGTGCTGGATTGCACAGCTTTGTGCTGCAGAGCTTTGTGTATGTGTGAAACATTCTAGGATCCTCACACAGAGAACTTTACATAAATAGGAAGCTGTTCTTCATCTATGCAAAACCTGCTTAGACCAAAACCTATTTGGTCCCTTGTGGGACCAAACACATCATCTTTGTTTTCTGCTACATCATGCTCTCGGTTTTTTCTTGTCTTTCTAAGTGTTTCTACAAGAATATATAAAAAATAGATGGTAGAACTAAGTGGAGCCAGACCTCTCCAGCAGTGCAGTAACTTCTTGTGCTATTAGAAGCTCTATGGCCCTTTGAGCTTCTCTATAAATCCTTTAATGGGTAAGTATGGAAAGCAGAAAAGGGAGAGAAAGTAGATAAAAACTGTATTTGGTGATGTGTCTGCTTCTGCAAGTAGCTCATCAGATGCGTGCTGACTAGGCCAACATGGGTAATAATCTGATTCAAAGTGTTTATTGGTTTCTTTTGTAATGGTGCCTAGGCAGGAGCCACAATGCTGCAACTACAGGTAATGTAGTAAGGGCAAAAAGGCTTAAAAAACAGGTAACCTCATTACACTGACTCTTATTGCTGTGTGCTACTTACACATTTGTCACTTATGCACTGGTCCGGCCACAATGTCTTCCTCAATATAATTTATTTTTGCTTGTTTTCTTCTAGATTTATAAAATAATCAGTTTCAGCATGTTGGATACTTATTAATGGTGTCTTGTACCACAGATTAGATAAGTTTAGTTGTTTAGAACTGGGTGCACTTAGTGCCAAGGTTGTGGGTTGATCCCCATATGGGCCTTTACTTAAGAGTGGGATTCAGTAATCCTTGTGGGTCTCATCCAACTCAGAATATTCCGTGATTCTGTAAAATATGCTTGAAAATAGATGTTCTTTGCATCTTTTCACCTAGTGGATAAATCACTTCTTAAGTGATAGCACATAATTTCCAAGAGAAAAATAGTATTATGCTCATCACTATATGGCACATTTCCGCCACAACCACGAAAAATAAGTTCTGAAATCAAAATTAACAGCTAAGGATTAAATTCCTGTATCTTTTTGCTGTTAAAGAAATAGCAAAACAGAAATAACAAGTAATTGATGTTGAAGACATCTTTGATGAGTGATAGCACACAAGACATGGTGTGACATCTGTGAGATTCTTGGCACACTGTGTGCACACTATATAGATTTTTTAAATGTTTAATTCATATGGATGGGCAGTTGCATAGTTATTGTGTGAATGCTCAGTGTTAAGGATTTGTACTCCACAATGCATCTGTGCTGGAATGGGTTCACCCAACTGGTCTTGTGTAATTGTGGCCTTCATCTCACATCAGGAGGTTGTGTGGTCAAGGCAGAAAATGGTTAAAACCAGTTGAAGTAAAAAAAGGGCTTATAAGTGACTTTTTTGCAGTGTTTCATTACAGAAATACCTGAGGGAAAGTTGCCAGCAGGAGATTGTTGCATCCAGTCTGAAAGCAATAATATAAATGTTGTTACTGGGTAATGATAATACTGTATGCTGCAATATTTATATGGCTTTCCACCAGCTTATGTGCTGAAAATTGGAATAATGCAAAGTAGGTGCATTGTACATTTCCTTTTTTTAAATAATGTCATTGTAATCATCTTTTGATTTTCTCCCCTCTTTGTTACAGAGAGAAAATTGAATTTTAGTCACGAGAACAAAGACATATTTCATTTTTCAATCACTGCACTCCCCAGAAATGGGTTTATTAGGCTCAAATGCCCAGGGAAACAAAGTGTAATGGCCTAACATCAGAGGGTATCAGTGTGCTGAGCCCCAAGGGACATGCAGGGGCAGGAACAAATTCAGAGTCATGGAAGCTGATCTATACTGTTCTAGCACTGGTGAGATGTGAGCTGGCAGGAAATCTGCACGGGATGATTTTCACAGCCATCACTTGGAATGTGGAATGTTTTAAACTAAAAATGCGCGTCTTTAGCAAAGTGCCTTGTTAGGTTGGGGAGTTTTGTTGTTGTTTTTTTAATTCTTTCAGTATCTTATCCATCACTTATTTATGGAGTTAGAGAAGCGTGGCGCTGAAGTTGTTAAATTAGCAGGGTCATATTCATGGATCTTTGTTCTTGTCAGTCAGGATTTTGTGTGGGAGGCTATTAGCTCCTGCATGAAGTTCCACTGAATAGATAAAATGTGAGTGAAATCACTAAACTGTTAACAACAGTGGTTACGGTGTTTGAATAGTCTTGTAATTGTTTCTTAGATTATAGGGATTATTCAAAAATGCAGCTCTTCGCTGAATATGCCATGAATATTTTATTGAAGTAAGGGAGAGTGAATATTGTGGTCAGGAAGGAACTTTGAGTATGTGGTTTGCAGGTAGCATTCAAATGCATGAACTAGCTTTTGTACAGCTTTTCTACTAATTATGGAAAATTAGCATGGGGTGAGGTTTTATACTTATGATCAAATTTTTGAAGGAGGTGTTGCTAATGGTTTGGTCAAACTACTTTTTCAAAGGAGAGCTGGCTGTGACTAATACAATTATGGTAAGCATTTAAGCTAGTCCTTATCTGAGTCCTGAGGATGTGTCCACTTTGTCAGAGATGATGGTCACTGCTCGCTGCCAGCTCATGAAATGTGTAGTATTAATACAGGCTGGATAAGCACTAGCAGAGAAAAGACATTCTCAAGTGAGAAGGAGCAGGGAGAATGCAGGGACAAGAAAATCCGTCCTGTATAGTGAATTTTATAATGATTTAATGCAAGTAATTTTCAGATTATCCATCTTTGTTGTGTGCCCTTGTGCTAGGTATGAGGGGGACTAAATGTTGCCTGTTTTTCATTCCCACACAATTGCAAAGACAGAAAAGGTAGCTTAGTTCCATGAATACCAAGAAGTTATTTTAGTCGAGCTCTAGATTTGACCCTGTTCCACCAGTTTTCTCACACTACATGTTTGGAGTGTAAACCCCAAAAATAAAACAGTTTGTCTGGTTTGTAGCCTTGGAACTCCATGTATGTATCCCTGATGCCAAGCCCTCAGTATGCTTAGGAATATAGCACTGACATATATATCATGCTAGCTTTTAAGGGTACTGAACAGCTCATACCTCATATAATTGTTCCTGATTTGGTTAGAACAGAATACAGACATTTCCAAAAGATTAGTAATGCATTTTCTAATAATTTTAGTTAGGTTTTTTTTTTTTTTTTGGTAGCAAAATTCAAACCCAGATGTAGTTTGGTTCCCAGTTTAACCCCAAACTCTTAAAATAAAGCCCTTTCCCACTTCCTCTTCACACCTCTCAGCAGCTTTTCCTTCCCACCTCTGTCTTCCTTCCTTTATTTTTTATGAGACAATCTTGTAATTTACAGGCATTTTTTTCTACAAAAAACCAAAACTTTCAACACTTTTCTTTGTTCCTATCTGTAAAGGTTGCCTTTGAATAACATGGTGCTTTGAATAACGTGGTGCTGCTCCTTCTTTTCTGGCCCCTCTGTCCCTCTACTTCTTTGCTCAGTGTAGTATGACTTTTTCCAGTGACTTCAAGGGCCAGTCATTAACCCAGCAACCAAGGGAAAAGTGGCTGGAAGTGTCCTGGTGCCTCTGGAGCAATAATCTCTCATACAGCGCAAATATGATGCTTCCATGTGTCCTTTTCATTCACTCCATGCTACCACAGAAAAAAGGAATCCAAATTCCCCACTGTTGTGTAAATATTATATTAGACACTGCAGTGAGGCTTTGAAATGTTAATACCCCTCTAATGCAGACAGCTGACAGAGGGGGACAGTTTTGATTTGGTTGTGACTCAGGCTGTTCCAGCAGATCCCGGCAGAATTCAAACAGCTGGAGGCAGATGCCAGTTTCCTGGGTAGTAAAGGCCCTTTACATGATTTTGGGGTCATCTTAGCTGGTGTTTAAGAAGGGAGAAAGCTACCTGGGGGGCAACTTTGAGACACAACAGCTGATTTAGCGAGTGGTGGCAGAGCCCTCTGTTCAGCTCATGGGTACCAGCTGATCTGTCAGCCCGCAGCAGTAAAGTGACTGGCAGCAGGGTCTCAGCTCCCTCAGCCTTCAGCAGGGCTGGGTGAGGTCCCACCCCCTCTCAGCACTGCAGGAGAAGAAAGGAAGGAGACTGGAGATGGATGGTTTTCCACCTCAGGCCACAGGGACACGGAACATAGTGGTGAAGGGAAGCTTGGCTCCCTGGCAAAGGAATGCTTGGCTCCTAGGAGAAGGGACCCAGGAGGTCCCTTCACCTTTGGTCTCCTGCTGAAGGAATACTTGGACTTCTCATGAGGAGACAGGAGAGGGACAGGAGTGACCACAAGTGGTCCCGGCCCCCCCAGGAGAACCACGAGGGCAATAGGCCAGGGCTAAGGAAGGGGCATCTCTCACAGCCGTGGCTTCAGCTGGCAGGAGACACCCTGGCCGAGACTGTCCTGCTGCCTTCTGCCTTCTCTTCCAATACTCTTCTCAGAATTTTTTCCTGGCCTTTTGTTCTTTGATGACTCCTTCACTGACTCCTTCATGCCAGCCTTTCATTTTAATGATAGCATAGCAGTGAAACCGAGTCATGTTAAGGCCTGAAGGTTTCCAGCTTTAATCTGTAATGAAATGTAAAGAAACCCGTCAGGGTCTGACACAATCTCAGTCTCCTTCAGAGAGGGACTTGGGAACTGAGCTCTGGGAATCAATGTGTTCAGACCAATTGTGCTTTCCCAAGCAATGAATCGTTTTGATTAATATTTTTCCCCCTTCAATTTCCCGTAGAAATTGGGAAGATTGACCAAGATATATATAAATACAACACCCCAGGATTCACTGGCTGCCTATCAAGAGTCCAGTTCAACCAGATTGCTCCACTCAAAGCAGCTCTGAGACCTACCAACGCCTCCTCCCACGTCCACATCCAAGGAGAACTGGTGGAATCCAACTGCGGAGCGTCTCCCCTCACCATCCCACCAATGTCGGCCGCCACCGACCCCTGGCACTTAGACTCAGGTAAGGTGGCATTCATGTCACATCACTCAGTGGAGCAGTTCTGAGAAGAAACCTGTCTGCCTTCCTCTATAAAGAAAAGTAAAAATGAGAGCTAAGTGATTGATAGGTGACTCTAGGGCTGTAATCAAGGTAGGAAATGCAAAATTGGAATGACAGAGATTTGCTACTGCTTTTAAATGCAGTTGCAGAGGAGACTTTTTTTTTTCTTTCTTTTATTCTTCTTTTTTTTTTAACATTCTACTTTATTTTTCTTTTCTGTAATTCTTAGGCTATTTAAATGTAGCATTTTGACCTAACTGATGCAATAGCACTTTCTCTGTAGTCAGCAAAAAGCTTCAAGTACATATAAATAAAGTACAATAACATTTCTTATGCTGTGTTCCTAATAAGTGAGTATATTGCAGTCAGCTTCATACCAAAAAAAAAAAAAAGCAAATCTAATTTTAAGCATAAATGCATTTATGTAAAGTGCTGATTTTGTTTTCTGAAATGTCTACTTTCCGTAGGCCGTGTTTAATAGAAAATCCCATTAGTCATGGTGGCGCTCATCTTGTGCTGAAAATGCTGGAAGCCAAAACAATTTGCGGATCCCAGCAATCTCACCCTGCTTTGTGACTGACAGGCCCTGAAAATATACATTGTGGCTAACTTTAGAGGATTTTTTCTCTCTTTTGCTTCTTGAGTATCAGTTTACCTTTAGATTTATAGGATCAGGCATACATTGATGCCTCCCTTGCATTTTGTCCCCATTCTGCTTTCAATTGTAAAACGTAAATTAGAAGCTTTCCCGGCAAATTTGTTGTTTGAAGTGGTATAAAATTAAAATGCTAGAGGAAAAACTCGATTTTGATAATGATTAGTCTTTGAGTTTGGGGATGCATCCATATGCCAGGTTTTAAATGAGAGCAGGCAGGTATATATGTCTTTCTCAGAAGTACGTGTCAAAGTCGTACCTTTGAGGTTTGGTTTTTTGTGGGTGTTTGGTTGGTTGGTTTGGTTTGTGGTTGTTGTTTAGGGGTTTTTTCCTTGCAGTGTCAAGGAATTCCTTGCAGCATTTCCTTTCATCTCTTCTTCAGCAGAGAAGTAGGGCAGTTGTTTCTAAGGAGAGGCAGAGCTCCTTGTAGATCTGAGGATCCCACACATTAATACAAGCAGTATCATTCTTTAAAACCTGTCATTCCCTGCTGGCTGCCATGCCAAGCCATTGTAAGATTTCAGTGTGACTCTTCCCCACTTAAAACATGCACTTTTCTACCTGAATTTTTTTCATCATAAATTAGTAGTCCCTTTTTTCTCTGGAATTATTCAGCCTGTTTGTACCTGAAGGTTGTGGTCTGTACTCCTCTTTCTAAACAAACACATTTTCTGAAGGATTCCCCACTGGCTCATGTCTTTAGAAAATGTGCCATGAACTCCTTGAGGATGTGCTGCTGTTGTCAATCATGGGCATCTTATGGGCCTTAGTAGTTAATTTTTGTTGCTTACTTTTCTGTCCATTTCAGTGCAAGGTAGCAAAAGACTACAGTGGGATTTGCTCAGGATATTTGCACAGTTCCTAATAGCTCCTGCAGTTCAAAGAAAGAGGCCCTGTTTGTCCTTGGCACATGCTATTATGCTTGACCTTGTGTTGGCTCAATCTCATCTTGTAAACTTTGTTGACCCGACAGATTACAATTTACACCTTTTTTTCTGGATAAATTATAGTACTTGGACACAGAGACAGCATGAAGGATGTCAGGGAACATGCAGCATGCTAGTAGGCTGGCTCAAGCTTCTGTTAACTTCTGTCAGTAAAAATAGATTTCATTGCCATAGCCAGACTTAACTGTTTCAAGTCATGGGCAGACAAAGCTCAAGAGACCCAGCTTCATTTTCAGTAATGATTAGTTTTTGGAAGACTGGGAGTCCCTTGTCTTGTCCTCTCTAGTGATCTGCATCAGCAGAGGTAGAAGATCATATTGCTTCAAAGACTTCTAGTGAGGGACTGCTGTACCCCAAAGAAAGCAACAATGTCAGGTGAGTTATGATGGTAGAAATATGTTTCGCAGGAAAGAAGTGGCATTTCACTGGTTCAGGAGTAAAAGGACATTCAGGTGTTGGTGAGCAATATCTGCCTTCTTCAGTGGCATTTCCATGGTAGAAAGAGGAGGTATCTCAGCAGCTCATTACCAATATCAGTAAAAACATTGGAGTCTTTGTGAAAGTATCAGAGGTGGTCTGATACAGATAGGTCAGTCACAGGAAAAATGTGTTCTCTAGACTGTGTAACCTTGAGTCATCAAAGTCATAGCCTGGCAGTCATCAAAATGATCTTCATCTAAATTAAAATGCTTGGGTTTAAGTGTCACTTTGCAGTAGTAAATTGGCAGTTTCCACTGAGGAATTTTTTGTGTTTTCCAAACTCTACTTAAGACTTTCTAACACAAATTATGTTGAGAGAGAAAATGGAGGAATCAGAGGCATAAGTTATTGGCTCCAGAACTGGAATAGTCTCTGTTGTCTCAGTGTGAATTTATTCCTTTACTAAACTGGCTGAAGGGGCAAAGACAAAAAGCAGCTTTGAAATTCACAGAAGCACTTGTAGTGATGTTAAAGCAAAAGCCACTCACACTTTGCCACAAAGAAATGGTTGCAAATAACATGGCTTTGAAAGCAGCAATTACTATGTGCAGCATTTCTCATCTTCAACATGTTTTTATCTGTAACTTTTAGTGTTATATTACCTATGTAATTTTAAATAGTTCTTAAAACATGAGAGCTAAGGATGGATGTTTCATGGTGAAAATAAAACAGTCGGGAAAAAATTTGTTGTAAGTATCATATGGTTTAAATTTCATTCAGTGACATACTCTGAACTCATCCTGACTCATATTTTGAGTTAAGCTTAGGTTTTTAGCTTTGTTTCTCAAATATTGTGGAATTGAACTTTGAGTATTGAAAAATGTTGTAGGAGGGAATCAAAGATAAGTGTCTAAATAGAACAGATACACCAGATGACAAATGTAATGATCCTTTCACCTCTCAACTACAGTGCTGGATCAGATTTTGCAGATAATTACTAGAAGTTAAGCAGGTTCTGCCTGATGGGTGACCTACATGAAATGTTTTCTTTAAACTCTTCTGTGTAGTTACTGCATCTTCTGCTAGCTGCAAAACATTTTGGATGCCCTAACAGAGAGGCTAAAGGGAAAATCATAATGACACACATCAGTCACTTGGCAGTTGACCTTTAAAAACTAGTTCAGGGATTTATCAATAAGAAGCCCTGCTGATTTTCTCCCCTGACAAATGGGCTGAACAGTTTGTCAGTTGACTATCTTGCACTGTTAGGCTTGAGTACACATATATTTCACATTTACAATATTAGATATTTTTAAATTCCTTTGTTCTTGTAGAAGTCCCACTTCCCTCCCTCCCCACCCGTGGCTGGCTTTTTGCCATGCTCCTGGGACATTATCTTAAACCATGATCTTGTTCAGCTTGTGAGTATTCTCACAATGCATGGTCTTTTCCTGTTGCTATGGTGATCCTTTCTTGGTGATGATGAGGCACAGGAATTCAACAAGTCATTCTTTTCTGGAACGTGACTTTCTGGTGATTTAAAAGAAAAAGGTCAGTAACGACATCCAAGCAGATCATCAATATAGTTCACTTCCTGTGTTTTCCCCCCATCAGTATTATCTCAGTTCATGTCAGACAATCCAATTTGCCTTGGTTACATCAATAGGAGTGTAGAAAAGAGGCTAAAAAGAGCCTGATTAATGAGCATATCTACCTTTATATATTGTCCAAACCATTGAATTACCTGTCTGGCATACACTTAAAAAAGTTTTAATTTCTATAGCCTTTAACTGTATTGGTATGCATTTTAATATCCATTGCTGTTGCATAGGTTAACAAAAAAGCCAAACACAGGGGGTTTTTAATATCTCTTAGTTCAAATTAGCTAAGATATAGGTAAATGATAGCTGACACCTTGTTCATTGTAGAGAAGCAGAAAAAAGCCCAAACATTATTATTTTTGTAGTAAAAAAATTCAACACCTAAAATGCCTTGTAGTTAAAATTCGAAGTTGCATATTATTGTAGTGACGTTATTGGGTGCTTTTATCTAAGGTTCTGCCAATTACTAATGAAATCTCATCTCTGAAGTTTTCTTATTCATATAAATAAAGGATAAAAGAAACCTATTACACGGATATACCTATCTGTTTTACGTAAAATGTGCTCCACCTTGCCAAACCACCCAATCTTGAATTTAGTAAAAGCAGGAGATCCAGAAAGGCAAGGTGCACACAATAGCTGGCAAACTTTAGCAGCCCTAAGTTGTCATAGTGCTCTGTAGCTGCAAGATGCATTTACTCTGAGTATGAACAGAATGGCATCTAGAGTATTTAACATGGGATTTAGTTAAACCTATATTAGCTTCAACATATTACAAATTAAATGGGGCAGGATTAAATGCTACATCTGTACATTCTTCAAGTGGCGTGACTTTTTTCTGTGTGTGTTTAAACCCTAAATGCTCTTTATTTTTTTGTAATAGTTGAAAGGTCTTGCCTTTTACAAATCAACATCTTACTTTGATACCCCCATATTGAGCATGTCCTGCAAAATCATGTACCACTGTCATCAATATTAAAACAGCTGCTTTCAGGATTCTTTCTCTTTTTGTTAAGAATTCATCCCTCTTCCTTTAACAAGTGATGGCAGGAGAAGGGAGCAACAGCACTGAGCACTGGCCACACATCCAAGCTCACCTATTTGGCCAGCCAATTTCTTTGTCAAGAGAAAGAGAGCAGTCAATTCCTGCTCGAAGAGAAAGTGTCCCTCATGTTACTGGTGGCAGTGCTGAAGGTCACCTTCCAGATTCAGATGCCGTGGGTTGAGTCACATCTCACCCCCTGACCACTGGTACCACATCTCAGAGAGCACAGCAGCAGCACCTGAGGAGAAGCTGGGTCAGATGTGTGCTGCTGTGGATGTGGCTAGGAAGATGGAAAATAGCTTTTGCCCTTATCCAGGGCTTGCTACAAATGGCACAGTGGGAAGGAAGAATCAAAGGCGTTATTTGCTGATGGGTGACAATGCAGCCCTCAAAGTGGTCTTAGGTCACAAACTGATGAACAAAACACTCTTCTCCTGGCCACAGACATTGAAAGAGTCCTGTACACATCAGTGAGTCCAAGAGCATGAGCATTAAGTTAGTGGTGACATGTGGCAAAGTGCTCATTCTCTCTTTTAGGGGATGGCAGGAGAGCAGGGTCACTTCCCTAGGCTTCCTGTGAGGGCGTGCAAGTCCAGGCAGGAGGCACAGAGGAGCTTCACCACTTTTGTTCATGATGCAGCCTTACACATCTAAATTTGATCTCCTAGTGTTAGCAAAATTAGAAATAGATATGTGTCGCAGACATTTTTTCATAGAAATCCTTTCTTTCACATTTGTCCATCTTCTGGGAAGCAGAGCCCCAGAAGAAGAATGTAAACTATTGTTATCAGCTGCTGTGAAATGTAGCAGGTGCCCCTGTGATTGGCTCATCTTCCATGTGTACCATTAAAGGCCAATCACAGGAGCAGCTCAGGGACAGATTCCCTGGACACAGAACTTTGTTATTCATTCTTTCTATTCTATTCTTAGCTGAGCAGCTCTCTGCAACTTCTCTTCTTATTCTTTTTAGTATAGTTATAATGTACTATATGTATTATATAAATAAATCAAGCCTTCTGATCAAAGAACAAGATTCTCGTCCTTCTCTCACCACAGTGACCGTCTAAAGTTGCTGTAATAGATATGAAGGTATCTGCTAGAATAAAATGACACTCCTTTTGTCAAGCGTAGCAAACCTGTACTGCAATCAGAGAATCATGCCAGATTCTCTCTTCAGGGTTACTGATTACTCAAAGTTGTTGGGTTGGGTTTTTTTTAATTAACATGGCGTGTAAACATTGGGAGGTTGTTTGTCTGTCATTAAGGTAGCTTAATATTTACACTCTTTATATAAGAGACTGAAGATGCATTTGCAACCTGCTCTGTGGGTCAAGAGGTTCTTCCACTGCCAGTCTGGCACATTTCTGTGATTGTTTACTCTGTTGAGAGTGACCAGCATTCATCCCCCATGCTCCCAATATAAATATTGTCTCAGAATCCATGGCCTTGACCTGAGTTGTTTTCAAACAAAAAGGTAGCAATTTTTGTCAGTCAGGAGGGATTGAGTCTAGCAGAAACTCATAGGTCAGTTTTTAAGCACCAAGTGTTTCTTGCAGACAAGAGGGTAAGTGGTGAACATTTAAATGCAACAGTTTCTATTTTTCTCCTGCCCATCAAACAGCTAACTAGGAAGAGCATCTGTCTGAAATTTGGCACAATCAGTGCTTCATCTTTAGAGGGTTTAATTATGGTGCTTGAATTACTGCAAATCTCTCTATTGATTTGGAATAAAAATGCCTCCCTCAGTCTCATGTAGCTCCTTCACACAATTATGTATAGCTTTCTCTTAACTTTAAGACTATATAATTTCTGTGTGGGATTTCTGACACTCTGTCTAGTGTATCAGACAGCTGGCAGACTGCCAAGCTTGTAAATTCTTCTGGCATTCGTTGACAGACCAGTATTGTAGCTGTTTCATAAGCAGTGATTTGAATATTAATGCTGCTACCTAATGTCAAGAGAAGGTGCTAATACTAAAAAGAGAGTCTTTTCCACCCTCTGGAAAAACTTTATTTTTTACACAAGTACTATTCTTAACCAGGCACATAGAGATGGTGTAAATTAGGGGGAAAGTGGAGTAGAGGAGAAAGCTTTTAGATACTTGAGCACTTCAGGTGACTGCTTTCTTTTTCCTTTCCTCAGGCAGAAACACACTTACTTCCTGTGTAAGAGGTTCTTCTAGATTACAGTCAGATCATTACAGCTGTTAAAGGGGTTTTTAGGTTTAAACTCTCCAGTCTGACCCACTTCTTATCCCCAGTCTGAGTCTTTCTCATTTTTTTCTCCTTTTTTGTAGCTGTCATAAGTTTGCAGGTTTGTTTGGTATTCTTGCTCATTGGGGTGTATTTTCTTCTTTTGGGAGGGAGGGGAGGGGTGTTTCTTTCACATGTTCCCTCTGGGTCCATTGTCAGTGATTAGCTATATACAGCCAGGCTTTGGCCAGCATTAACTCCACTGTTCCTTTGAGAGCACCAAAGCGCTTCATCTTCTACATTAATTATAAAAGGAAGTATTTGTGACTCTTCCTTAACAGGTGAAATGTAAGCACTGCTCATAAAATTTTCATGGAAGTGGTAGCTTAGGCCAGCATGACTCTTGTCTGGAGTCATAGTGGGACTCAGTGTCAAACAGATGTTGCTACCAGGAATTAAAAGATAGATGAGTTTAGGTCTTTGATGGATGAGGGTGCTCTAATGTGCTGCAAATCAATTGGAAATCTGACAGAGATAATGTTCAAAATACTAATTCTGAGGTCCAACTTGCTGAAGTTCAACTGCAGATAAAATCAAAAAGTGATGCTAAATGTCTGTTCTCCTTTTTAAATGAATACAATTCTGTAGTTTATAGGTACCAGATGTTAGTGTTGTGAAGTGTCTTGCCTTACCACTACTCTGTACAATTACTTTGCTTGTGTGCCAAAGAAGGTGTGAAACAATCATACAAAGAGGAAAGCAAGGGATAATCCCCTAACCCATCCCAACAGGCAGTGCAGGAATATTTTCCCTGTTTTGTATTTCATCCAGGACTGACTGGGGGAGTTCAAGCTGCAAGGATTGGTCTCCTAACAAGACACAAGTTTTTCAGTCCCTTTGCTAGGCAGATTGCCTGTCAAGACCAAAAAAAACCAAAAGACTATTGTACATCTATCTTAGTGTAAGCCATTGGTAAAACTCCATTTTCTCCTCTCCTTAAGAGTATGGGCAGCAAAGCTCACCTGCAGAAGGAAGTTAAAGGGCTGGTAACACAGAAATTCACAAATAGCTATCTTTGCTGATTAGGTTGTCTGCTGTCTAGTGTGGAGAGTATGTATTGTCCCAGTTCATTGACCAGGGAGCTTTCA
This sequence comes from Zonotrichia albicollis, assembly GCF_047830755.1. NCBI lineage: Eukaryota > Metazoa > Chordata > Aves > Passeriformes > Passerellidae > Zonotrichia > Zonotrichia albicollis. The sequence goes on along the minus strand of NC_133819.1, from coordinate 50,248,042 downwards.
CTTCATTTTCTCCCAGCACTGCCATTGTTCATTGTTAGTATTTCCATTGTTCATTCTAAAATTGATGCTTTTTTTACAGTAACATCCAACAACACTTTTCTTCTCTAATCTCCACTTACCTTCCCACTGTCCTAGGCATTTGCATGCAGAAGGGTGTTCAGAGGACAATGTTTCTATTAAACCATCATTTAAGAGGATTTTTTAAATTTATATTCATTTTGTATTGGAACAAAAAGACAGAACTGGGGAGCCTTCACACTAGAAATGTAACCCACAGGTTTTGTGTTTTCCATTATCTCTGTGCATGTATCTCTCTCAGCAGAACTCACCAGAAGCTGACATAAAAACCACTTGAGATTCCGCAAAAGGGAAAACAAAATGAAACTTTTCAAAATATTTTTGATCTAACTGAACATACCTGACAAAACTTAGTATAAGTAATTGGTCCAAATAGTACTAATGCACTGGAGGAGTTTTTCTTTTCTGTCTCCCCCAGTCAAGATGGTTGTAAAAGACTGAAGAAATTAGTGAATTTTGTTCCAACATGGAGATTCTCATGTTCCAAATAATTAGCATTATTGGCAACAGAGAGAAGAAGATGACATTTTTTAAATTAAAAGCCCCAATTTTCCCTCTAAGCTGCACGTCTGTTCTGGTAGTTACAGAATTGCTAAGTGGGTGTATTTTTTCCAATATCCTGTAACTTGTGCTAAAAAGAATTTATTAAGTCAGTGACTGTGAAGATTTCTATTTCCATAAATTCAGGAAAGTGGTTCATAATGAGGACATACATATAACCCTCTAACACTACAGTTGAGACCTCACTAAAAATTCAAGGAGTGATGATTGACCCCACATAGTATGCTAGAACAAAGCTGACCTTTTACAAACAGCCTGGTTAATAATATCTTTTAGATATTTTTTGGGGGAAAAGTGTGAGGTTGGTTTTTTAAAACCTGGAGGTGTTTAATATTAAAAATCTCTTCAGCCAAGTTCTTGGTGTTAACACTTAACCTGGTGTTCTTAGGACTTCAAGTAAAGTATGTTAACAGAGTTTAACATTAAACAGTCCTCCTTCAAAATCTGCTCTCAAATGCCTAGAAAAGCAGGAGTAGGGGTAGTTTTCCTCCTTTCTGAGTTTTCAGCTTAGAAAAGTAGGAAAAAAAATAGATGTATTAACTTAAAAGATAAAAATATATGAACTTTCAATGCAAAGTAAGACACAAAATAATGTGCATTATAAGAGACAGGTTTTTTCATGCTGCTTCAGATTCTTTTTTCCTTTTTCTGAACTGCTGCAGTTTATGTGTCATGAGAGCTCTTCACAGAGCCAAACTCAGGAGGAGAGAAGTGGATGGGCTGGGCACAGGTAGTGGGATGAGCACAAAAGGGCACTCTAAGGGTTGTGTTGCTCACCTTTGATGTAGGACTGTAATGGCATTGTTTACTCCTGCTCCATCATTTCTGTGCTTGCCTTTAGAGTTTCACTTGTGATCCAGTCCCTTCAGGAAGGGGAATGGGGCTGTGACTGCACATTAATTTCTACTATCAAGACTCAAGCAATTAGGTTCTGTTCTTAGAGTCTGTAATAAGGAGAGCTCTGTAATTTCCAGCCACAGCAGTACAGTCTCACCTGACCAGCAGGGTAGACATAATTTACAGAATGACACCAGAGAGCTTGCTTTTGTTTTTCTCTGTGCTGTGGTCCTATGGAGAACCAGATTAGTGAATGGATCTAGTGTCCAACACTTTCTCAAAATCCTAACATGTAAGTGAGCATTTGCTGTCATTGCAAAGTCAATTCTTGGATGCTTGGCTGCAGAATAGAATTAGGGAAGATGGAGTTATAGTTCACATCTTTTCTTTTATCTTATTGTTTTGCTTCTAATCAATGCCTTGATTGATGTGGGTTTTATATACCTTGTGATCATTAGATCTGGTGGTTCTGGTTGCTTCTTCAGTTCATATTTATGTGAAAACCCAACTGGTTTTAGTAATGGACAAACACCTCTCAAGATTGTGTACATCTGCAAAGATGAAATGTCAAAGAAGTCTTGCAGCACATAAAATCTAGTCTGAACAAGCTCATTTTCCAGCATTTCACATTTCATTCTGTGAAACTGAATGAAACTGTGATAACTCTCACACTTCCTTTTGTGGAGCAAATCTAAACTGTATCTTCCTTTGTAGTGCAGAATATTTTACCCAAGACTTGCCTACTCAGAAAAAAAGTTCAGTTAAAAAAAAATTGCTTTCAATGACTTATGTATAACTAGTCCTATTAATGTATCTCAAAACAAAATTTGCCTTTTTAGTGTGTACTTCTTGATACTGCTCTTTACCTGAAAATGCCCACCTCACTTTGGTTTTGGGTTTCCCCTTGCCTTTACTGAACAGCCTTTTGCTCATTTCTCAGCCCACACTCACCTTCTGGGCTACTTTACCAAGGTCATTTTTTTACCTTAATTTTGTGAATTTGTAAAAGGCTTTTATGTGGAACCATTGTAAACCATTTTCCCTCTGAAAATGGCAGATGCAGAATCATGCCTGTCATAATGAAGCAGAATTAATTCACTCAGCTAAACCAAGCACATCTGTCATCCTTAACATCTAATCCTAATTGTGCTCTGTTTATCCAGTCCCATCTTCCCTCTCCATTCATTGAGGGCTGCTGTTTTGCATCTGACTGTGGCAATGACCATGCTGGGCATGCTGGAGAATGTTAGGTCTCCTACTGCATTTTTGTGGTCATCTAAAGCTTCAAATGTCATTAAAATGATGGCCAGAATATGGAATTTGCCTGCAGTCAGTCTTTAATCACCCTTTTAGGTGCTGCAAAGTTTCTTCAACCCCATTTACCCTAATAACAGAAAGTTGAAAAGTGCAGAACATAAGTACAGACTCTGTAGGTTTACTCTGTGCTTATTGGAAGTATTGAAACAGCAACCTACGTAAGAAAGAGAAAGCAAAGTGTGCTGTGTCCTTTTACATAAGTTAGCTTCAGGATGGTGCTGTTTGAAGCAAACCTGCTGGGGAAGGGCAGCAAAGAGCAGCAATGCAAAGAGCAGCATCTGCCAGCTTGGATCCTGGAAGGGAAGCAGACAAAGTGATGTTCCTAAGCCACAGAGGAGCTGAGCATTTCCTGGTACAGAGCAATCTGTCCCTGCACTAGCTGCAGGTTTTAGGAAAAGGTCATTGGTGTGCAGTGACAGCAAACTGATGGCTCTGTGCCACGGCTGCGTGAGCAGAGGATTTCAGGCAGCTGGCAGGACATTTCTTGGGTCAATATTTAGCTTCTCAGGATAGATTTTCTGTTTCCCAGGATAGATTAAAAAGCTCTTTGCTCCCTTCTTCGTGTTTTGAATCACACACATGAGACCATGGCTACTTGGAGAAGCCTAGGGAAGATTTGTTTTAGGAATTGCTCTTTACAGCCTATGAGCAGCACTTTATATAGTTTTCTGTGCTTTTACCAGAGGATCAGAATTACTGCTGTCCCTTTGTCAGCATGCTCTAATGTATTCTTTCCTCTTTCAGTTCCTGAATTCCAGCAGCAATGGAAGAAAAACTCATTTTAGTTGTCTTTTTTTATTAATATTGCCAAGGAATGTGACTGTAGTAAGGTCAGAGAGGATTCCCCGTGTGTTTGAATGATGTAACTCCTGTCTGAAATACCTGCACTTGGTACCTGTTAAGCTCATCTTGGAGGGTCAAGGACCCTCCTATGTTCTTCTCTGCCTAATTGCTGTGGCAGGAATTGCCCTTTTGTGGTTCTTAGACCTCTGACCTATAGCTCTCCTTTTGTTGTTCTTAGACCTCTGACCTACAGCTCTTTCTGATCTTTTGAGAAGCTACTGAAGAATTTCAAGGGAACGTCCTGTTAAAAAAGGAAACTAATTAGTTGTTTTCATTCTTCTTTATCAATCTATAGTAGTACTTCAAGTAAAAAAATGTATGGATAATTTTGCAGCAAAATATATTCTATAATCTCACATTTGGATGAGATTTTAGATACTTTTCAGTTAAAAAAATCCCCATAATACACAAGCAGGTCTCTTGGGGGCACAAGAATAACAGAACAGGAGTTAATGAATTATGGTGCTAATATCTGCCAACACTACTACAAGTGCTTGAAAAAAAAGATTCATGAAAGTCTAAGCTCCTTTTTTTCCCCTGCAGCACACCTGGTGCTCCAGCAGCTGCAGCAGGGCATAATTTTGCCAATCTGATGATGAGCTCTTGCTGAACTAGTGTCCCCTGCTCTGAGACACCAGTTCTTGTTCCCTCCTTGTCAGAGGTGAGGGTCTCAGAGTGAATCACAGGTGCTTGTTGAGCCCATGGACAGCTCCTCCTGAGCGTGTGAGATGTCTGGGTGCCATGGAGAGCAGCTGTGTGTGGAGGCATTGGGTCCAGGCCTAGCAGCAGCTCTCAGACAAGGTCAAGGATGGAGCTCCACATCCTGCATCATGTCCTTCCTTATCCTGCAGTGTGCTTCAGTGCCTCTTGAACATCACAGACTGTGCTCTTCCATCTGCCAGGAATCCCTTGTAGCATAGCCAGTGTGATGTGGCAGCTCAAGAGGGATCATGCTGGCATGGACAGCAGCTTTCCTCTTTCTTCACTCTTCACTAGTGCCATTGTCCTTGAAATAACCTTTGAAAAGAAGATAAAATATAATATTCAGTTGTAAGAAAAGGAAGAACTGTGACCATTGTAGATTTTCAGTTTTCTTGTGTGAGGACACAGGAGACCAACTCTAATGCAAATACTAGGACTTGTTAACTGCCTGTGGTTCTGCTCAGATGACAAGAGGCCTCCTTTTGGGTTGGAATGGCAGAGAGGAATTCCTTGGGATTTGGCAAACTGATGCTTTCCCTACAGTATTATTTGGATTTAGGATTTTCCTTGACATGCAGGGAGGGCAGGTTTGAAAGTAGGATTTCCCACTGCCAGCAGTGCAAGGGTATGTTTATAGATCCTGTGCCAAAATGTCTTCATTAATGGTCCTGGCACAGCTCTTTCAAGCAAAATCCACTGATATGGAACCAGGTATTTATTTATCTTCTACAATTTATAGCTTGATTCATTTCAGAGGGATGCAGATGAAGGTTTTCAGGAGCCAGAGCACCAACAAATGTCAAAGGCACAAGTGCTGCTGGCAAAAACTGCTGGCCAGGGCCCCTCTGCTGAGCTCTGAGAAGCACACTCCTGTTTGTGCCCCAGGCAGCCAGCCAAAATCCAGCTGCTGAACACACAGCTGGTTCAACTCCCTCCCAGGGTAGGCACACAGAGGGCTTCTCTGGCCCCAAACCTCTTTTCAGGCCATGTGGCAAGCTGAAACCATTCATTCTTTTGTGCAGCTGCTTTACAATACAAAAGGAACTTTATTATGGGTTTTAGTCCATGGTAACAGAAAGACAGTTGAATTCCCTGAGCCAGTTTTTGGTATACTGAATGCATCACTGCTCTGTAAAGGCAACTGATTATTTTCATACAGTATCACCTAGTCCATCAAGCAAAGAAAATACAGTGGGGTTTTAAAGGCTGCCCTGAGAAGCAGTTCATATCCTTGATTATTTTAACTTTCTCCAGTTAACGCACTTTTAACAACATTTTCTCTATTTCAAAATCAATGTCTGAGTCCGGGGGCAAAGAAGGAAATTATTGCAACTCCTCACCCAGCTCCCTAGGCTTGCTTAGTCATTGCAGTGTCCAGTTGCTATGTCCGACTGTAAAGAAAATGCTGATAAGTTTAATTGATGAGATTGCCTCTGTGATATTTTCTGGAGGTTAAAACCAAGGCTACTATCCAAATTCATCCCATTTCATCCAGTTCTGCTGCCAGGATTTTCTTCTTTTCAGGTCACTGGCAAATGAAGGCTGGCACATCAGCCTGTACTTCCTCTCCTTACCCGTGTGCTGGAGGCTCTCCTCATCCACAGCCTCCCATGCCTCAGCTCCTCCAGCTCTCAGTCTTGCTCCTGAGCTCCAAAGCAGCTCCAGCAGTGGCTCAGCTGCCCTGCTGGGCTTTCTCCCACAGTGACAAAAGTGCTGGCATGTGCTCTGTGGGGTGGCTGCTCTGTGGCTCTGACCAACAGAAGCTGCAGCCCCTCTCTTACTCTTAACTTTTGCAGCAGCAAAAGGGATTCAAGTTTTATCTTTCAAGGAGCTTGAATTTGTACCCAATGGTGGTTACAAAATCCTGGAAGCTTCTGAAGCCTTTAATAGGTAGCACTGACAAAGGCAAAAATCTCTGTAATTATAAGTATGATCACGCACTTTTAAAAGAGAGGGGTTTGTTTCGTTTTGTGCTTTTTTACCACTTCAAACTTACTGACTTTATGTTAGTAAAGGACAAAATGTCTTCCTGTGACAACAGCAATCCTCACCAAGGGTATCTTCTTTATTTTAATTTAATTTTTGTTATGAGGAACAAGGTTCTGAGGCATTAGACAATATTAAGAGATCTTTTTGGTTTTATTCATCTATAGATAAATATCTAGTGATCACAGTTCTCTTTAAGTTGTATCTGAGGATGTCGGATGTATTTCTGAACTTTTACAGAAGTTTCACTGCTATTTACAACATTTAATTCTCTGTTTACAGCAAGTGCTGATTTTCCATACAATGGTCAAGCTATAGGAGATGGAGTTAACAGAAACTCAGCTATTATTGGAGGTAAGAAAACCGTCTACTTTTCCAAGATACTTTGCAGTACATATCTCTGATGGCTGAATTGCAGTTGGTAATAAAGCTGCATATTTCCATATCCAGGTTTAGGTGTGTTGCTTTAGTCTTGATTTGCTGTGTAATTTTTCCTTTCTAATTTATATTTTTATTATTATTTATAACTTTTCCTAATACTTTGAAACTTTACAATACTGGAAGGAAAGCATTGCATTCCTCAGAAAAAGCAGGCCACATTTTAACAGCCTCAGTTCACCTGCCCAATGCATCAGTTAGTATAAAGTAGCATAACAAAACTCTGGCTGGTAACAATATTCTTTTTCTGAAAATTTTATAACTTCTTCATCTTGGAAGATTTCTTTGCCTGTACAGAAGGACTCAAACAGGAAGAGTGTTGTTTTATCGCATAGATGCCTATGCCTAAGGGGATAACACTCATGAGACTTCTCTATAACAGGGTTGAACCCAAAATAGACCGTTGCAGGGAGAGCAATTAAGGCTAGAACTGATGATAAAGTGGGAACATCTGCAATTATGTGGAGCCAGTGCTTAGTGGGTGGTGTGAGCCAACAGTGAACCAAGCCAGTTTTCAAGGACATGTGGAGGAGCTAGAATAGGTCTTTACAGCCATTGACTGGAAAGTGAACATCAGAGATTCCACCTTCAAAGAGCTGCCCGCACATCACCAACACACCCCACAGTTCTGGGAGCGCTCAGCACTCTCTGCCTCATGGTCAGCAAAGCTTAGGTCTGTAAAAAGGTTATTAATGTTGAAGATTTTACCTATGGAATGGGAGTCACCAGCAGCCTTCAAGGAGCTGCATTCTGTATATAGTGGAAACCATATATAAATATTAGAGTAGTGGTGATGCCCACGTGCCCGAGTAGCTTCAGCTCAGCTCAGAGGAGTTTTGGGGTCGTTTCTTTGTGTTAAAGCCCGCAGCTGGTCTCACCGGGGGCGTCTTTTCTTCCCTCCTGTGCGCAGGCGTCATCGCGGTGGTGATCTTCACCATCCTGTGCACGCTGGTGTTCCTGATCCGCTACATGTTCCGCCACAAGGGAACCTACCACACCAACGAGGCCAAAGGCGCAGAGTCCGCCGAGAGCGCCGACGCCGCCATCATGAACAACGACCCCAACTTCACGGAGACCATCGACGAGAGCAAGAAGGAATGGCTTATCTAAGCCCACGGGGATGGGGCCTGGGGTGGGATGTGAGCTGGGCCAGGGTGGGGCTGGGGTGACTCTTGCAGTGGAGAGAGAACACTGTGTCGGACACTTGAGCACACATAGGATAAAAAGATCAGCACAACTGGAGGAGCAAGTGACAGGAAAAGAGACCACTGAGACTGGAGAAAAAAAAAGAATATCTCAAGAATTTAAGAAAAAATACTTTTTAATATTTATTTACAGCAAATTGCCCCTTCTGTATCCCAACAACTACAACAAAGAGCAGTTTTGCAGCTTCAGCACTGGTTACAATTTTCAGTAATACCTGTCTATTTCTGTGTGTGTTTAGAGATGTTCTGGATACCTGTGACAAGAAACAGGGCTGGTTTTTTATATTTTTAAAAGCTGTTTAAAATGTGGGTGGCTCTGTCCTGAGAACAAGTGGCAGCCCTTTCTTCCTGACGTTGTGTTCCCTCCTGGCTGGCCACTTCCCTGCCCTCAGCCCTGCACCTTTGTGACCACGTCACCGTTTATTTGGGTGACATTGATCCAGGGGGTGGGACAGGGGGTGAGGACTAATGCAAGTTTTATTCACCAGTTTCTCAACATCTCATCAGCCCATGTCAGCCCTGGCAGGGCCCATCTTCTTGACCCAGGCACTTCACTGATTGTGTGCAATTCTCATCAGCAATGTAAAAATACTGTTATTATGACTACTATTACTAAAGAGGATTATCATAAAGCACAGGAGGCTTTAAAGGTTTTTTGTATTATTTTGTTGGTCTCTGAGGGAGGATGATGCTGTGTGAGTCTGTAGACCTAGTCTGTTCCTGTGTCCTTGTCTGTGGCACCAGGTCACCACCTGAGGCACGTGCCAAGTTAAACTCAGCTCTGCCTGTGGCATATTGGCATATTCTGTACATTGTAGTAGGGATATAGAGCCAGACTTTGTTTCCTTCTGTTTATTCTTAATAGGCTGTCATAGAAGTATTAGTACAGCTTTACTCAGTGCATTTGAACCCATGAACTTCACACCCTTTTTTTTTTCAACTTGAGAGTAGCAATTTATTCCTTAAATCCCTTGTTTCAGTCCCTTTGCAAGGAAAGCCTCCGCTGGCAGTGTTTGCACAGTCAGGAAGGTGAGGTAAAGGAGGCTTGAAAACTCTGCCTCCAGAGCATGTGAGGAACACACAGCACACGGGGAAGAGTTACTTTTCAATACAGAGATTCACCCCAACTATTTTACTGTCTTTGTAGGGCATTTTTAAGAATAGCAAGGCCAATGCCAAGTACAGCATTGCATCTCATTTTTCCTCTCAAATCAGGAGTGTCCTAGGTGTCACCTGAACAGCAGGCAGGCAGCTGGAAGGAAAGACAAAGGGGCAGCCTGAAGACTTAATATCCTTTTGTGGCAATAATTTAACAAAGCTTTAGCTTGCCCTCTGCAGAGAAGCATGATGCTCCTATGGTCTGAATTGATAGGAATTTAGGGCCTTAGTGGACAGGTCTTGCAGTGGAACAGAATGAAGTAATGAATATACTGCAGGGCTTTGCCATGTGCTGAAAGAACAGAATCAATACCAGGAATTTCCCATTTAAAGTATTTATTCTTCTGACAGTCCTAGATTTGCTTTGTCTTTAATATTTCTGAGTTTAGTATGCACAGATTTAATTCATTTTACTGCACAAGAAAGATTTACTTTTCACCCAAACATGCAATCTACTACACTGAGCAGTGCTGGCATTTTTGATTTCATTATCTCTTTTGTTGCAACTTTCATTATTCGAATTGACACTTTAAAAATGGAAAAAAAAATCATATAGGGGAAAGAAAATATTGGAGTCCTACCAGACAAGACATTGATAAGCACAATTTGTCAGAAAGTCAGAAAGGTAGTTTGGGTTTTAAGGATGGTAGCCTAAGGTCCTGTTTTGGAGGAACATTATCATTGAACATAGATATCAAAGCAAATCAAGCCCATTAATTTCTTCCATTTATGGATTTGGAATTAGCGTACAAAAAAATTGCCAGTTTTAAAAGCAATTACTGTTTCTCAGGTAACATACATGGCAGGGAGGTTCAGGTAGGCATAAAAATTACCTCTGTTACTCTTGTGCTCTGCAGCTTTTTGCCTTGCCTCCAGTATCAACTTCTGCCTCTCTTGTCTGTAATCAAGCAGATGAGTCCTGGGTTTAATCATGGGTGTAAAATAAGTCTTCTCACCTTGGGGAATATCAGCAGGGGATGGACATACCCTGTACCACCACTCAGCAAACTACCTAACAATCACAGATGTCTCTGTAGGATTGAAAAAGCATTATCTTTTCTCTATGATTTTATGTTTCATTTTATTTCAATGGTATTTTAGTCTACTCTGAAAAACACCCTTACCTGCAACTTCAAGCTACCAAGAGAAGTGAACAGAGCATCATTTGCATAGATTGGCATTTGATTTGCAGGAAAAAAAAACATTCCTAATCTGAATTTAATGTCTGTGAGGAAGATCAGACTTCTGTATCCTGAGAGACTAAAGTCTTCTGCTACTTTATGTGGGAGAGACTGATTTAACAGCCACAGTGCAAATAGTGCTGAGGCTAAATGCCTCAGCATGGCATCAGAATGGAAAGATGGCTTGATCTCCATGTCTAACCAAGTTCTTGGCAAAGCAAGAGACAGTCATGGTTATGGTAGTGAGGCCTGTGATATCTATTTACTTATTTTCAAAAAAATTTACCAGATAATCTCCTACAACCCTGGGAGATTAGGCGAAAACTTTTGGGAAATAACCTTTGACCATTGCATAAGCAATAGTTATAAATTAGTGTCTTAGGTTTCAAAAACAGCTTAAATTTATGAAATCAAGTTAGGGTCATCTGCACCTCTCCATTGACTGGACACCATGGACCTTTTTCTGTGAAATGCATTAGTGTTGTATTAAAATGCAGTCACTTTCATAACCTAGAAACCTTTAAATATTAGAATTCTTGTTTCTCCTTAAATTGGACCTTAGACATGATATTATCGACAAGCAGCTGTCTCTGTAGAGGGCTTTGGTGACTTTGGGTGAATTCCTGCCTTTCTGCTTTGTATTTCATTTCTGAGAATGGTGTATGTTTAATTATAGGCACTGGTCATTCAGCATCCTGGCAGTGAAGCAGGAGCAGACTGAGAGATGTAGCCTGTGTATTTTGCTAGCACTATATCTATTCTGAGAATTTCTTCCACTGCAAGCCTATCACTGAAGGCTGAAACAACACCCATAGTTTATTTCACCCACTCTTACTTGTGCCAAAAATCCATGTTGTTCAACAGGGATGAGGGAATATCTGTTTGAGGGGAGAGTGGATCCTGCTTTTATAAAACTCTGTACTTTCCCCAAAGAATATTAAAATAATCAGTCTTTTATCACCTGTTTTGTAGCTGTTTCGCCTATTTGAACTGTGCAGAGAAATATAGCTTCTTGTACTGGTTTGGGAACCAGAGTGTCCCAGTTGTGTTTCTAAAGGGTCATTCCTGACAGCACAGAAAACAACGGCAAAAGTGCCGCCAGCAGTGAGGAGAGCAAGACTGGGCTGGAGATCAGGGTTCTCGATGTTAGTGAAATAATGTAAACAATGTTTTGGATTCTCATTCACAAGACTTGCAGACCACCAGGTAATGAGACATAGAGCTCCAAGGAGCCAAAACAATGGAAGACTTATTTTGATGTCAACCCAGCCTCAAGGAAAATCCACAGTCCAGTCTGGTGGTTTTGAATCAGGTCTTTCACACACTGCTTATTCCGTGTTTACTGATAGAAAATTCAGATGTATGAAATAGGAATATGTATCTTTAAATCGTACTGGAGCATTTCTGCTTTGTACTTTTTGTGTCTTAAACTTTACCTGTAACTTTTATATCTCTTCTAGCAGTTACCACTTCAAAGCTACGGCAGCATTTTAGGGTCATGCTCTAGGCAGCATGACATATGTGAGAGGATGGGCATCACAAATATTTTAGTAAGACTGCCAAAGCAGTGGTGTATATGTACAAGTTTATTGTACTGGTAAGAATTCATTTTAATTAAAACAATGTCCTTTAATGGCAGATGCATCTAATTTCCAGGGTATGTTTTGAAATGCGAAACTAAGTTCCACAAGCAATAGCTTTCCATATGGTTTATCCCATGAATGATTTCACATTCCATCAAGCATGGTAATCCTGAAAGGGTGCCATTCTTGAAAAGCAGAACCTAAATTCTGATAATCAGATGTCATTATCCATCCCAGAGAAATTAAACAGAAATCTTGCCTTCTAACAGCAACAGCATGCAAATCAGAATGAATGAAGGGCAGTGTGTTTGTATGCATAAATATCCTCTGTGAATGTCTTTCATCTAAAGTTCTATTAGAAACCAGATTGGGAAATAAAGAGGAGGGAAAAAATAAGACATTTGAAATAGTTTTAATCACCATAACAGCTGTTTCCTCATGCTTTCTATATTCTTATCATTGCCTGTATTTTTAACATCTCTAGTACCAGGAAATAATTTTGGAAAGGACAGATGTCAGAAAGGCCTCTTTAAAAAAAGACCCCTTGTACATGAATAAAGGTACTTCAGAATGCAGTTATAGATAAGAAGAGAGGGTGCTAAAACCAGGGAAGATTTATTGAAGTGCAAGTATGTTCCTCTTGCATCAGTGTTACCTGTTACAAAGTGTACATCTGTACATGTTGAGGTGGGTAGAGTGTCAGAGAGCAGGGTTTGGATAGAAATTTAATGGCTGCCTTTCTGCTTTTTCCCTTTTGATCACTTTGCAGGTAGCAGCAAGCAGTTTGCTTTCAAACAAATTTGTTATTGCAGATTCTGTGGCATTGCCAGACTAACAAGGGTTGCATACTACAAATGACTGAGTGTGGGTTGTTTGCCTTCCTTTTCTATCATAACTCTGTCTTTTCTTTCATGAATGAGAGCCTTTTATTGAAATCATCAAGAACAATGTATGCCCAGCTCAACAGACTTGTGTCTGTTCCTTTTAATAAACTACTTTATCAGGCTTTAAAATATTTTTATGACACGAAGCATTTTATAAAAGAACTGTGTTAAATGCACTTGAATGGGAGAGTGTGAAACCTAGGCAAAGAAGCATCAGTGCAACAACCACCTCAGTCAGAGGCTCTGTTGCTCTGTCTACAGCATTCATTGCCTTAACCACCCACCAAATACCTGGATCCATCCAAGACCTTAACTTCCTTTGTGGAATATAACAGTGGCAAAGTCCTGCTGGGATACTGTGTTCAGAACGGGGTCAGACCAGGTTCTGACCATTCTTTTGTGCTGATTGTTGAAACCTCCAGCAGCAGAGGCACATTTTATGCAGGAATATTTCTCATTTCTATAGAAAAGCTCTAGGACCAAGAGATGGGAGTGAAGGTTCAAGTGTAAAGCCCGACTGATACTTGAACATTGTGTCACAAAGAGTCTTTGCTCCCTTCTGCTGCCACACATCTCACTGCAGCCATGTGGGTGTGCACCTGCACCTCCAAAACCTGAGGCTGTTCAGGATATGATGTCTGCACCACTTGGGCAAGTGCTGCTATGATGTGGGTGAATAAGATACCAATCTTGCTCCAAATCAATGAGTCTGCAGTGCTAGCAAAATCACTCGCTCTTGAAATTAAGTGCGATTTTTAAGATAAACTCAGGCTGTGCCCAACAGTAGCAGGCACATATGGTGCCTCAAATGAGACAAGATTTGGACCTGATAATGGAAAAGCAGTTATTTAACAATCTGTAACACAGTTCTTTTAACTCTGACTTTCACATCTAAGCAGATTTTTCTTGAGGCACTATGCTCAAAACCCTTATTATGCCAACAGCTTAAGAATCAGGAAGAAAAGGGGCCAATTTGTGGCTTTTTTACACAAGAAGTCTTTTTTAAAAAGTCACTTACTGTAAAAAAAAAAATTGGTATCAACAGGTTCTTTCACAGAGAAGTATTTCTTTTCACTAATCTTCTGTTTTCAAAATAGCAAAGTGAGCAAAGTTGAACAATTATTTAAGCACAACCAGAACCACTTCAGGGGGTAAGATACACTTGGGAAATACACGTATAAGCAAATAACAAATTTAGTACATCCTGCTTCTTCTGTGATTCAGCAGCTTCCAATAATGTATATTTGTACTCCCACTGCTGTTGTTTCCTTAAGAAAGACCATCTGGATTAAACAACAAACATAAAAGTGTGTACCTTTAGTTTTGCCACACATTAATGTTCTCACTTGGTATGTAATAGTGTATTAAGGAAGAGCAAATTGTTATTTCCTCAGATTCCATAGCTTTCATTCCGCTGTCTCCAAGGGTTAGGGATGCACTATCAGCATATCAATTGTTATAATGCAGAGGTATTTGTACTGATAATATTCAACAACTAGTATTCCAAATTCTAGCACAGAGCTGCTCTAAGAAATTCTCTTATTGAGAAGGTGGGGAGATTACATTTTCTGACAGGTGAGAAATGTAAATAACTGGAATTCACAGACACTATAGCTGAGACCATTTAAGGGAATGTTTAGCATGCAAAAAAAGAACTTTTACCAGAAAGAGTTCCTTGCCCTCCAGTCAGCAGCTTGGAGTAGGTACAGTGTTGTGACCAGTTACATATTGCCATGTGTTCATTGCCTTTTTGGCCAAAATATCTGAGTTCCCTCTTTCACATGCTTTGAAATAGGCTGTTGCAAGAGTACAGCTGAAGATGTCAAACTCAAACAAGCTGCTCCAGGCTGCTGGTGAGAGTACAGAGTCACAAGACCCAAGCTCTTCTACCTGCTTAGAAGACAAGTCTCAGATGTGTTGCTGCCTGTTCCTGTCTTTTGTCACCTTTCCCCATCTTATTGAACATCACAGTTGGAAAGGGACCACAAAACACCTTCTAGTCCAACATTTTGTGGGAAAGGGAACCTAGATGAGATAATCTAGCATCCTGTCCAGTCATAATGTTTTTTTCCCCACTGACTCCATTTCCAAGGTAGCAGGCTATCAACAGGCTCTTTAAGGCAGATAGAGTCACTGGAGCAAGGCAACAAACTCTTGAATCAGCCAGAAAACAGTAAATTTAGATTATTTAGGTCAGGTGGAAGCAGGCTTCATTTGGGGCATTCCCAGCCTAACAGCTCTTCTTCATTTCATCATGGCTTTGGTTAGCAATGGAGCAGCTAGCCAAGTCTGTGTGGAAGTATGGAAGATAAACTTGGCTGAATAAAGACAAGGTAGCTATCCCCTGTATGCTAATGTTTGCTCTCTAAAGTGCACATTCTCGTGCTTACAGTGTGAGTGTCACTGAAGGAGTCTGACCTTGCCACAGGCAATAAATCCTTCACAAGCTGAACAAATAGCCCTGCACTGCTTTGTCTTGAAAAACTCCTTTGGGCAAATGTTTAGAAGTAGATCTGTGGTTTGCCATCATAAAACACTGGACACAGTATCAGCAGCTAGTTGTAAGTTATTTCTGTTATAAAATCAAGGTCTGCAGAGTTTTTGTCTTGCACTAATGAGACCTTTATCCCTGGAGCATAAACTACTACAACAGGGCAAGGTAACAAAGAGGAATTGCCTTTGCTGCACACTCTGAAACACAGTGTAAAATCCCTTTCACTACACAGTTCCTGGTAAGAGTAAAGGAGTAAGATCTCTGTAGACATCTAATGTTTCCTTTTTTCCAAACCCCTCCACCCATTGCTCCAAAGAAATAAAATTGCTGACAGTTCTGGGTTTTTTTCACATCTCTTCTGTTTAGAAGTGTTCCCTCTCACTGACAAATTTACTACCTTTTACTGTCACCTTTAAACTCCTTCCCAGTCATGCTTGCTACATTGACCAAGGTGAAGCCTTTCACTTTCCTAAAATGTAATCATTGTAGTGGAAGGGTTATGGCCTCTCCATTCCTGTCATCTTTTATATTTGCAGTAGGCTTTTATCTGTTCATGGTACTCAGTGACTGAAAGTGCAAGTTTGGTTTCTGCCATCTGCGGCATTATTTTATAACTTGTTTGTATCTGTTCCAAAATCACAGCATTGCCTGGCAGAGGGAGTCTGAAAATTAGGCAGCTGCACTTCATTCCATTCAGCATGGTTAGTTTCTATTGCTTGGTTCAAATTTTCCCAAGAGATATCAATAATGAAATTAATGCCTGGCAAAACTAGCATCTAATTTTTCTTAGAGCCACAAGATGTCAGATTGAGCTCTCAGCCACCAACTTCCCTTGTGCTTTTTTAGCAGCTATACAAGGCTGCTGGTAATCTCCAAAGTAGGACACCAAAAATTATACTATAAAATCTTCTAGTGATTTTAGTCTCTTGGAGTGTTAAAGGTCCAGCTCAAAAGGGCCAACAAGTCAGCACTCCTGCGAGTTTCTGTTATGAACACATCCAAGAAAACTCTCAACACTGGTTATTAAATAATTTTATTTCTATTGGATCAGCATCTCTGAGGGGGAAAAGTGCTTCTGTATGTGGAACACCTGAGACACTACACTCACCCTATTGTAACTCCTGCATTGTATCTGATCGTTTGAAGCTCCAGCTGCTTAAGAGAAGGGATCAGAGTCACTTGAATAAAGAAGGCTAAGGCATCACTTGGTTGCTATTAACTCTGAAGCACAGAGAACTGGCTTTCCACAGATGTGCGTTGCATGGTCAGTCTCAGTCATACACGAGCAAAAGGGAACTTTCCCTCTGCTCTTCAGTGGATCAAGACTCATCAGTGGGCTGGTTGGGCAGGTATCACATAAATTATCTTCAGTCCTAATGAGCTGACTCACACATTGAGCAGCCAGAGTCCAGGGAGTTCCTCTGACACAACAGCATGATTTGGCACGATATTCCTGAGAGGCTTCAGCTCCCAGCAATTCTGCTACCCTGTTTGACTAGTGCTAATTAAGAGAAGCCTGATGGAAATTACCTGTACTGACTTAATCGTACATGTGGATGCCAATCCTAACTAAGAGTGCTTAATTTCATGGAGATTAAATAGATTTCCCCCCCATCATGGAGTGCTTTGGGCTGTGCTCAGTCTGATGCTTCTTACTGACATATATAAATAGAGATATAGAGATAAATAGATATTTTTATGGAGATGTTTTATAAGTGGCCTTTACTTTGTGCATGGTAACTATTGCCAAACTTGTTATTTAGGAGCTACAGAAATGGCTGGTTCTGCAGTTTAGAACGCAATCAGCTGTCTCTGTTGCAAGGGACACTTTGGGTACAGGCTTGGATTTTGGTTTTAATTATTCAACTATAATTTGCATGGTTTGGATCTGGGTTTTGTCTCAGTGTTGGGTTTTTTTCTTTCCTCACTGGTTCTCTGGCAGGGATATATTGGGCTCAAGCAGGAACCTCTTTCTCAGTCTTTGAGAGAAGGTTTGAAGCCATTGGTGCCATATAACACTTCAGAAACACCTGCCTTGCACAGCCTGTGATGTTGCTCAGTGTGAGGTCCTCAAAACACAGTTTCTTTAGCAGTCTATTGGGGGTTTCACAGCATAGTGAGGTACTCTGCTGGCTTTGCTTGACAAGATAGCAAACTAGCAACAGCTAGTTGCTGTTTTATGAGTATTGCCTTGTGAGCAGAAAAAGGGATCAGCAGAGACTAGGACAAGAATGATGGTTCAGAATTAGATTCATACACATAGCAGTAGCAAAAGATTGTGGAAATTGCTACAGAAACAAGTCATTTTACTTGCTTTCTTCTTTTACTCCCTTTTTCTTTTTTTTTTTTTTTTTTTAAGTACTGTTTGTATGACACATCTGAATAATTAATCTCTACCAGCCAGCCAGCTCTCAATAACCTGGGTTATTGCTTAGGGATGGAAATGCAGTTGTCCTTTCTTACTGATCTAGTTCCTGCTGCTGTGGAGCAGTCTGTACCCTGGAAAAGACCAGGGCCATTAGCTATTGGGAAAGCAAAAGCAGCCTCTCACCCCTTCCCTCCAAACCAGGTGGAAAGCCAATCCCAGGGTTATGTGCCTACAAAGCTGGCCCAATTTCCTGTCAGGTGAACCAAGACCTTCTCTGTTTGCAGTTACTCTAGCCCACAGGTTTCTTTCTTGAGCACAATTTTCCCATGGGACGCATAACCAGGAGATGATGGTTACCCTAACTAAACAAAAATGTGTATATTAAACAACATCCTAATCTGAAAGTATAGTGTATCTGAGATTCCTCTGTTATAGACACTTAGTCTAAAAGATTTATGGCTACATTTGCTATGTTATGCTTGAATAAACATATAATTAATTGAAATACACAAGACTGATAAAAGTAATATGATCTCTTTAAGGAGAATAAACTGTTTGTAAATTTATAAAGAGTATAATCTGTTAGGCCTTATTTGAAGTATGTACTGTGGTTTGGTAAAAGTACAACATTAAAAGAGCCTTGCCAGATGAGGAGTGGCTTTTTTTTCTGTGTGTGCGTGTGTGGTTCCTTTGGAATATTTGACATCTTCATTTAACACAAAAACAAAAAAACCACCCAAAACAAAATAAAAGGAAAAAACCCAATAAAATAAAATACAAAAAAATATTCAGACTGTGTATAAGAGCCTGAGATAAAGTGCAGAGGGCTCTTCAGATTTCTGTGTACAGTGACTCCATGGATGGAACAAGTGAATCTTTACTTCTGAATAATTTGGACCGAGTTTCTTTTGGAAACAATAGTGGTTGGTCACCCAACTGACTGGCTGGAGAATTTTTTAAGATGGTTTCATAACATCAACAGAAAGAATTCAGACCAATGCACATGCAAATATTGACTATTTAATGGGGCAAAGATCGAAGGAAGCTTTAGGTCCCTTCAGGGCAAGAGCTGGTGTGCCACAGGCTGGACTTTTGAGGCCAGAGGTATTTTTATATGTGTAGTCATTTCTTTCAAATCTACTTGCCATGTGCTTGTGCAGAACGAGTGAGATCTCCTCACAGCTCTAGTCCTTTCAAAACTGTGAATTGCTGTGCTATTTAATTTTAAAAACCCACCAGCAACTGAGCAAGAAGGGGAGTTTTTCTTTATGTCTGCTGCTAATGAAACAACCTCACCATGACTTAAAGCAGAGATGCAAAAGAAATCTCTCCAATCTAATTTGTGTTCTGCACAGTTCCAATTATATCCCTGCACGTGCCCACAGAGATCACTGCATTTTGTAATGCTACACTGAGGACAGACTGCACAACTTTGATAGCCAGATAAATATGCAGCCCTGTGTGATTTGACTTCTGACTGATACTTCCCATCACCACCTAACAAGATTTGTAGCTTGATCCTGCACTAGAGAATTATTTTTTTTCCATGACTCCCTCATCTATCACTGTTCATGGAGAGTCACATTCCTTGCATGAGAGGCAGGCAGACAGACACTCTGCTTTTTCTCCCTGCTCAAAGACAGCCCCCAGCAGCATGGCTGCAGGCTGCCTGACCCTGCCAGCTCCAGCCTGAGCAGCAGCAGCAGCTTTGGGGGGAGAGGGGCAGGGGGACCTGTGCGAGGTGACCTATCCAAGGAGTTCAAAGCAGGGAGAGGCAGGACAGACCAGGGCTGGAAGGCTTGCTGGAGGAAGAGAGAGACAACAAGCTGCAGGGATGGCAGAAAGAAAGATTTTTCCTAGGGCCCTGACAGAGCCTTTGTTAATTTTGCTGCAGCCCAGGAGGGCCTGGAAAGTCATTGAACTGAGAGCAAGGATGAAAGAAAAGGGCTGGCCTAGGAAGGCAATGCAGACAAGGAAAAAACCTGCTTTGTTTCTCCTCTGAATCACCTATCAAAGCTGAGAGGCTGTTTTGTCTTGTTTTTCTTTGTTTTCAGAAATTCCCTTGTGCTAGTTTGGTTTTGGATTAAACCTATGTGATGGAAAAGCACCTTTGGTATATTCACATCAAGGAAGAGCAGTAGGCACTACTACACCAGGGTCCTGATCCCATGTAAACCAAGAAAAGCCAGAGGCACTTGACCTCTCCAAACCTTTCCATTCTCATGGATCACTTACCTCTGTGATGTTTCATGATGTATTTCTTCAGCAGTCTCCTCCCAGAGGAGGGGTTTACTTCATTTTGATGGCCACTCTTGTCTGAATCCCTCAAGTATGGCAGCGCCCTGTAGGGGTTTGTGGAGTCAAAAGCCCCAGGAGGAGAGGAAAAGAGCAACTCTGATAGCTTTGTTTCTCCCACCACCCTTTGTGCCACTCCCTCACACCTCTCCCAGTGTTTTGTACCTCTCCATTTCATTAGTATCCTCAAGCACACAGCAGATTGAACACTGCTTCTCCCCAAACTGTGGACAATGCACCTCATCTTCTGTCTTTAGAGGACACAGTTGGAAACCCTGAAGATTCTGAAAGAGTTTCAGCTACTCCTCTTTCTTCCAACAGGCGTGAAGTTTGTCAATGCTGAAAATGCATCATTGCAGTGCCTGCTCCTCTAGGGAGGTCAGCTTGGTTTTTATTCCAGGAGCGTTAGAAAGGGAATCTTCACTAGCTGGAAAAAAAGGGTTCCCACATCCTCTTTACTGATGGTTTGATCACTAATATGAGGCAAAGAGCTGCATAGATACAGCAGGTTCAAACTGCTAAATATCTTAGCAGGATACAGTGAAGAGAAGGGTAGAACCAAGGGATTTAGCTGCTTTATTTGATTTATAGGGAATATAGCAAAGAAGCATTTTAAATCCTATCAAACACGAAGCCTTAGAAGTCAATGAGACAGGATATCCCTCTGCAGCATTGTGCTGGGTAAGCCTGTTAATCTCCAAATCCTTCACTTGTTTCATGATGGGATGTTGTAGGCAGCTCACCATTACCGCCTTTTCTCCATTTGCAGATGCCAGCACATTTAGCTGGATAAGAAGTGAAGTGAAAGTGCTACTTTTGTGTGGAAGGGATTGGGTGGAATACTTTCTACTGTGCTGAAAGAAGACTTAAAAAAAGGCAGGGATTCAAGCTGTAGAATTTTTTTCTTTTGGTAGGAGTGTAGTTTTGTTTGGGTTTTGCTTTGCCTTTTTTTTTTTTTTTTTTTTTGAATGGGAGGGAAATGGCAGTCCCTAGACAAACATTTCTCAGATTAAAACACACTCCTGCTTTATAGATGATTCTTCTAATGGTCCATGAAGACCTGCTGTAAGAAACCTGCAGATCTCACACTACCATGGTCGGTCCCCTAACCTGTTCCAGCCAACAGTCTTCAAGCCAAGCTGTGTGGAAGCTGTTCTGTCCTCTGCATGCAGGGAGCTGTGAAGGAGGTGAACCTGTGTGCCATGTCCTAGGAACCTGGGTGTGGGGAGCAGGGTGCCCTGGGAGTCACCAGCAGGCACATTCCCAGTCCCCACCACAGCAGGAGCATCACAGCTGTTGGAACCTCTGACTGCCCTGGAGGACTTGAGACCCTGGCAGGGGGCTCAGAGACCTTGGCACGGAGTCAAAGACACCTGTGCCTTCAGTTTTAGCCCTCGGAAAAAACAATTACCAACTTTGTGTGAGGAGTTACAAGCAACAAGAGTTTGAGTAGAATGGTAGTGAATTTATCACAGGGTGAAAAAGTAGAAATTTGGGGTTTTTAGAATGGGGGTTCAGGAGGCAAGATGGAGGAATCTGGGCATGTCCTGTCTTTTTTCTTCTCCTTCTTGTCCTCCATTTTCTGCTGTGATGGTGGCACTTTTGGATTGGTCTAGAGTAGAGACAAACTGTCTAACATAGGTGATAGGTATTGGAAAATTATTGTGAATAATGTACGTGTAGTTTTTAGTATAAAAAGATAACACTGCCCCAAGGCAGTCAGTGTGGCACAAACCAACCGGCCAGACAGACCTCAGTGGGTCACAAAGACAATGTATTAGATAAGAGAAAATAAACAACCTTGAGAACCAGAGCTGAGGAATCTCAACTTCTTCTTCGGTCTCAGGGCTGGGAAAAAGAGACTTTGTGACTCCTCGCGGTCATCTCGACACAGCTTCTTGAAATCTCATCACACAGCAACTTGAAATGGGGCTGTGCCTGCAGGTAGACAACAGTATGGAAGCAGATAGGCCAAAACCTTGCTGACAGTTCCTGCCACCCAGAAGAAGGGTTTTCAGATGAACAGTGATATTGTTGATATGCAAAAAGGCATTTTTCTCTGCTCAGTTGGAGCCAATTCTAGCTCAGCCCCAATGAGGCTGGCTGCTCCCTTTCCCATACAGCAGTTATACCCTTGGAGTAGGATGGAGGTTTTGGCTGCTGGCTTCCCATGCCTTACTTAGCAGTGAACGAACTACAGCAGCTGCAAACACACCTCTGTGAGCTGAGGGTGCAATTGCATCTGCTCCCAGAGCAGCCAAGGCCAGAGCTGTTCAAAGGATGGTTAACAAGGCACCAGCCCAGGCCACTGCACCATGCAGAAGGGCAATGGGTTCTTTGACCAGTGTTAGGACTTTCAGACCTAGCAAGGTGTTTTCCTCAGTCCAGAACAAATTTCTAGACTGCCCTCCTTTCACCTTCCCACTTTTCTCTCATTTGTGAAGTCCACAAGGACTCTTTCATGCTGACAGAAAGAAAAATTACTCTGATGCATTGCAATAAATTGCAATAAATTGCATTGACTTTTTTTTCCTTTTTTTCGTCTCCTGCTACTTGTACAATTGATTTTGGGATGAAGCATGCAATCACAACTCACTCACAGTGTCACAGCAGGGACTGAATTACCCAAGGGAAAAGGATTGGAGGAAGGAAAAGTCTGTGAAGGACCATTATATCTTCCTTCTTTTCTACATACCTGAACTGCTTTTAGGGCAATTCAGTGCTGGCTACACCAAGGAGACACAGGTAGGAACTTGAGCTAAAAGAATTGGGAAAAGTCTTATTGTGGCCTGTCACAAATGTGATTAATGACATCTGGCAGGCAGAGACAGGGGAAAGAAGGGAAGGCAGCACAGAGGATGGAAGAGTAGCACTTATCACAGACAGTGCAGCCAGCAGCTCATGGTCAGAGAGAGACAAGCATGGAAGGCAAGGTGAGCCCAAGTTGTTAGCATCATTTCATTTTTAAGGGCATCAAGGATGGGAAAACACAATGGCAGCCATTTTCCTGGGTGAAAATGTTGCTGTGGAAGGCAGTGTGTCCTGGTTCAGGGTAAATTTTTTTTCCCCCCCTCCACTCTCTGGAACAAGCCTTAAAGGTGCAAAACTTATTATTCAGCATAAACAGAACAAGACTATTGGGGATAAAAGCATCATATAGTCAATCTAGGACATTGTGTAGGGCATTTTTCAATTTCAGGAGGAGCACTCAGCATGATACAAGAAGAGATAAGAAAGGTTTGAAAAAGGACAGGGAAGATAAGACAGAAATGCTAAAATATCTGGAATCAGTTTTGGAGGCTTTGGGTGCCACTGGACACCTCATATCATCCAAATGGTAGGATTCTAGTGCTAATGATTGGTATTGTCACTAGGGACTCAGCCTCAGTAAACATTACCAGCTTGTTCTCTACATCACACTCCTTCCATTAATACTTCCATTTGCTGCAGAGGATGCCCGTGAGATTTATGGTGGAGCAGCAATGGCATTTTGGACTTCTGTCAGGAATTGCATTTTATTACTGGAATCTGAAGAATTGGGGGATAAAAATAATTAAAGCTGTTTTAAGAAAATAGTCTGAACTGAAAGTATTTTAAAAGCTTCCAGTAACAAAATAACCATCATAAGTTAATTTGCTAACAGCATCTGATATTATCTTTTATGCACTGACTGACTGGCTATGATCTAGGACACAGTCCTCTTTCTTCCCATCTCCTACGAGGATTGGTAAGGAGAAAAGAGGTAAAACCCAGTATATAAAACATACTGGGCAGCTTCTCTTTTCAGTGGTTTTACCTCTCTATAAATCCACGTGACAGAACTGTGGTTTCAAACTGCCAGCAGAGCCTCAAAGAGATTCTGCTTCTAAAGAAACATCATGAATCATTTTCTTCCAAAATATTTCCTGCTGTAGAAGGCAGCACCTGAATCAGAGTGTTTGTGACCTGGTGTAGGTGTGAGTGAAACGAGATGCCAAGTTGATCATTCTATGAGCTGCCATGACAATCTTTGCCTCCCCAGCACAGACACAGTGTGGCTGGCACCCTGCTATCCCCAATGTGCATAAAGGATTTGCTGTAGTGTCAGATTAGGGTTTTCCTTAGCCCTGTCACACAAATATTCATTGTTGTGTTACTGCACAGCAATTCCTAGAGAAATCCGCAGAAATTTCTACTACAGAAAGAAATTAACTGGGCTGGCCATCTGCTCTTTGGATTTACAGGAATTACAGTGCATCAGTTGCATATCTCATCATGTCAACGAGCTCAGCAGAGTCATAAGGCTCCACAGGTGGGATTCTGCTGTGAATTCAGAAAAGCTCCTTAAAAGAGAATTTTGGGAATAAAAATGAAATTTAAAAAAAAAAAAAAACCAAAACCAACAAAACAATACAGCACAAAACAAATAAAGCCAGGTAAAAGTAACACACAATTTAGTTTTCTATGATTTCTAACAAGGACAGTGCTCCTCTATGAGCACAGAGGGCAAGGGTTGAAGTTTGGAGTTCCCCTACACCTTATCAAAACAGCAGGGCCTCCAAGGAGTTCATTGGGGAGTCCAGAAAAGTAAAATAAAACAGGAGATGGGAAAGCAAAGACCAAGCAGGACAGGCTTTATGTAGGCAGCCCTTTGTGAGTTTGTGCCTTCCCACTTTTAAAAAGAGTAGGAGAAAATTTATCATCCCATCCCATTATTATACTGGGATTGGGGAAAAGCTGTAAGAAAGGCTGGTTCTCATGCTGGCACTGGATCTTCATCTGTGCAGGTAATTTAGCAACCTTGAAAGGTGTTATTGGAAGACAAGATGGAAAGAGAAGGTGTCTGTTTACACTAAGGAGTTAAAAAGAGAGATGGGAACATTGGAAATCATGCAGTGCAATGGCAAAATCCTGAAAACTAGATTAGACTTTGTTCTTTCTAACGTTGTTTGGGCTTTTTTTGAATAGTGCCTAAAGTAAAATTTCAGATAAACAGATTTTTGTTGTATCTATTTTTCTGAAAAAAATCTCTCTCTCTTCTGTCTGTGTGTGCATGTACATGTGCCTGTTTTTATTAATATAAAAATTTCTTAGAGCAATTTAATCCAAAGAGTGCCATCTACTGCTCACAAGAACAAGTTGCATGTGTAAGCACAGCAAATTTGGGTGCTGGATATGGCTTCCTGCACAAAGATGGCTTTATGATATGAAGACTTCAGGCATCTCAGACCATTTTAGATTCTTCTTGGATCTAAAAGGTGGGAGATCTGCTACAGGGGCCAGTACTCCCAGCAGTGCCACAGCTCTCCTGTCAACAACATTGAAAACAATTTTTTTCTTTTGTTCTCAGGTTACTTTCCAGTTTATTATCTCAAGGCAAGCTGAAACTGGCACTGATGTGCTTTGTGGGATGGTACACCTACAGCATTCAAGACATTGGCTGTCTGAAGCACAGATGTGAAAGGGAAGGCTTCAGGATTGCTGTTTGGCACGCTGCTCAAATAGCAGGTTGCAGCCAACCATAAAGACCATAAATTGCCTCTATGCCCCCATTGTCAGTCACTCACAGTTCTGAAGCTTGTCACAGTATCATTACACCTTCTTCTATCTTCCCTTCTTGGCTGGAAGAAAAGCCTACTGGGGTTTCCAGGGTGTTGCACTAAGGTCGGTGCTGCCTGTCAGCAAATGACAAACTGAAATCTGTATAAATACATCTTGTGTAATATCTGTTCACATGTTAAAGCACCACTAAATGCCTTTCTGTGGACTGGGGGTTTTTTTACAGACTAGCTCAAGCTGGGCACTGAGTGACTTTTCACCTGACCTGGAGTACTTTTAGTAGTTGTTACACATTTCTTGTTGAAGCTGTGATGGTACAAGATCATGAGCCACCTGTGTGAAATACTCCACATTCACATATAAGGAAGGTGTTACTGCCAAACACCTCCAGCAAAGAGGAGGAAATCTTTGTATGTTGCCTGAGGAAAATACAAAAAGTAGGATCTTAAAATGTCCTTTATCCACCTAACTGGAAAGCTTAGATAATTGTGTATTAAATCAGCATACTCTGAGTTCTGTGTTCAAAGTACATACATTTCATATAGTTGCTCTTACATAAGCAATTGTTGAAAAAATAACTAAATGCCAGTCATATCAGAAGCATGCATCACATGCTGTTATTGAATCGTGATGGATCCAGATTTATTATCTTAGAGTTCCTAAAATATGATTTTTGAGACAATGATACTCAGATGCAGATGTTTTCCTTTTTTCCCATTATATTGTAGAACATAAATAACTACTTTATCTCATTCTGCCAGCCCAAAGAACATAATACTGTAATCTGGATAGCATATTCATTCCTGGAGGAGAACTCATCCTTTCAGGCCCAGGTATGTTGCATGTGCAATAGGGCTGCTGCATTTAGGAAACACATCAGCATCTCTGCTACCCTTAGTTGTATCAACCCCTAAAAAACCTAATCAGTATCCAGATCAAAGTTTATTGACTGGAGAAATAATGTGTGTGACCAAGTCTCTTGTGCAGCAAAGCTGCTCTCCCAGGCAAGGAGTGTCTGGCAGGGGAACTGGATGGAGGGTAGGAAGTGGCACCTCAGTGCAGCTGCTAACCAGCACCAGCACTCACCAGCATGATTAGCTTGTAGCCTGATTTTTTCACACATCCTCATTTAGATGAGATGTGTGAAATACCCCATTTACCTCAATAAATGTTAATCCAGGAGTTAACAGCTGATATCAGATACTAATGCTAACTACTTTCCTTATCAAAGAATGGCAGAAAGGAAGCTTTCTCAGTTAGGCAGAATTTGGCATTCAAAATATTTTCCAAGCAAGCCAGCCTCATTCAAAACAGCATTTTCTGGACAAGGTTCGGTTTCCATTAAATGGAGTTTTGTCACTGAAAATCTCTGGAAGAAAAATGTAACAAAAGTCCACTGACATCTGCCCAGGCATAAAAAATCCTCACCAGGTTCAGTGTCCTGGTAATAAAAATTTCTTTAGGCACTTAGCAGGGCAGGCCTCCCAGATTTTGCAACAGTCATGGCTGCTCCAGTGGGAAGGGGAGCTTGTCCCTCGTATGGACTCCATCAGAGAAACAGAGTGCCATGGGGAAGGTGCCCAAGGAGCATCCCTGCTGAGTGGCAGGCTTTCCTGGGCTGCTGCAGGAAGGCACAGGATTGGTGGCAGCAAGTGGCAAGACCCTCCTTGGCCTTCCTCTCCTTGTTTCTTGCTTCAGTTGCCAGCACATCTATTCAGCTCCACACCATGACAAGGCCACAGGCCGTCACCCTGATGATTATCTGCTGCATGCTGAGAAGACATGGACTATTTTTTTTTTGAGAGATGTAACAGGCTTCAAGCTGTTTGCTGATTACAACTGCTGTCTGGCCAGCCACCAGAGCGTGCCAGGTAATCCCTTGGAATAGGTCAGTAACAATCCTGGGAGGAGGATTAAAAGGGGTGGATGTCAGCTAGGAAGGAGCATCCAAGTAGGTGAAGTGGTTGGTTTTGGTCAAATGTGTGCCACTAGCTGAAGTGACATGCCAGCTACAGAGATAAACGAACTTTAAGGAGCTTTCTGCAGGTAACCTGCAAGAAGTAGAAGTCAAGCCAGCAGATGATGGGATTGGATGGGTTATGGACAAGAGGAAAGAGCAGCAAGGCTTGGATGTTGGTCTGAACAGAAGCTGTTCTTGCAGCTTTCCCTGTAAAATGAACAGCATTTCAGGAACTCTGAAAATCCTTCTCTAACTTATTTAGTCAGGGGCTAGATGGCACTGTGTACCCAAAAAATAAGGTGTTAGTCACAGATTTCATAGTCAGATGTTTCTGTGCAGGCTGTGAAAAGTGAACAGCAGTGAAAAGCTTGACAAGACAGGAGCAGCAGCCAGAGAACCAGACTTCTGATGCTGTGATTATATATACAGAAGCTTTATTTATGGGGGAAAAATTAAGGACCCACTTTCTGAACTGAATATCCCCAAGTTTCACTCTTTCCAGACCTACACATCTCTTTGGAGTCCCTTGCCACCACACCTGCCTGGTGTGTCAGGCTGGTTGTTGGTGCTGGGGAAGAGCACAAGGCCCACAGGCCCTTTCTGTCAACCCACAAGCTGCTTTTCTGCCAGGAGCATGTGGAAGCACCAAGCACAGCTTGTCCCCACCAAGGGGAAGCTCACCTCCTCCCACAACACCTGCAGGGCTGCTGGGACAAGTGCCAGGGCGTCCAAGCAGCAGATTACATTGCCTCTTGTGGGGAAAGAAAACTTTTCATCAAAGTTGATGAATTGATAAGGCATGATAAAACACAGCAAACTGCATTCAGCTCTGAAATCTAGTGGGATTTAAGACTTTTGTAGTTGGGAGAAGGTCTTTTTTCCCCTTCCTCAGTAAAGTCATGAAGGCAGAAAATTCAGCTTGTCTTAAAGTCCCAAGAACTTTTCAGAAGCTGTCAGTTTACAAAAACCTGGTGTTTGCACTCACAGAAGTATATGGAAACTTACACTGGCAGGTTGGGGTTTGTTTTTTTCTGTTGGCCCCCACAACACTCACAGCTTGAAAAGGTGGAAACGGTTCCCCCAGAATTACCCCACAATGATTCATTCCAGCAATTACCCCCTGCAGCTCCAAGTGTTGCTTTCTTGATTATGGTACATTGCCATTCAAGTGATGGGAAAGAAAGTGGCAGCTTAAGCAGTGAATTCTTTACAGGCTTGACACTGAAGCTCTACCACTGGTAGAAGCTGGCTACAACAGGAGGAAAACCAGCCTGGATAGGGAGAGAAATCCTGTGTCCCTCAGGTGGTATCTTCTGAGGGATTCATTTGGCATTTTGTACGCATCATTTGAAGAAGCACAGAGTGGGCCAGGGGTTGCAAGCATCTATGGATGGAATTGCCACCATGTTATTTTTCCTGTCCCAAGAGTATTTGGTGTCTGAGTTGATGATGGAAGCCTGCAATGGTGGAGAAGAAGAGGGACCTCCCAAGGAAGTAAGCCATTCTCTGAACCATCTACAAATTACTAATGAACCCTTATCCACTATCCTGTGCACACATTGATTGAGCTGCTGGGTGCTTGTCACAACATGCACCTTTTGATGGCTTTCAGCTGTCCTGAGGGGATGAAAGCTTTACTTGCTTGTTTTGGCTCGGAAGGACATCCTTAGTTATAGGGTCTGTTGTCGCCGAGTTCCTCAGACCAATAATCAATGGTGTGGCTGACTCTTCCTTGACTTGCCTTAATGGGCCATGGAGATGCAGATTAGGTGTGTTTAGAAATGCTCTGCCCCACTGACAATAGTAACATGAACAGGAACATAACGCAATCTGAGTTGCTGTTCTATAATGCTTCCCTGCAATTGCCATTTAGACTTTTTCTGAGCCACCAAGGAGTTATGTTTTGTTAAACCTTAGGGAGACGAGTTCTGTTGCTCTAGAGTGTGGATGTGACAACCTGGTCAGAGAGCAAGAAAACTAAGTAAGTTTTTCCAGAATTGGCTAGTGAGACTTCAGGAGTTGAAGATAAACAATGATAGCTTATTATTATAAACAACCTGTAGGTGTGGTTTTCTTACTCTCTGTTTTCTTGTTTTTCTCAAAGATTGTTTATAAGAAAGGCATTTTGTTAATTAGACCAATCAGGTCCATCTGTATCAGTACAATGTATAAAAAGGGGAATCCAAAGTAAAGCTGAGATGCTGTGCAAACCAGCCCTCAGGTGAATCTGTGTCATTTCTTACTCAACAGCAACATTGGAGAACCAAATAAGAAATAAAAGAAAAGTGTCCAAGGCACTTGATATAAATAAGTGCAAGTGGAATATGAAGACTTAAGTCCTTTGGTGGCCTACAGGAAACCAAAATTCTCCCACCAAGTGGGCAGGATCAAATAGCAACACCACAGTGGGAAATACTCTGTCATATCAACAAAGGTCTCTGAAACCATAAATCCATATTTTAAAAATCCTCAGAGGATTTTATGCTGCTTCCAGCTTTCCTCTTCCTACCTTTGTCCTTCTTATTCTCCTATTTACCTTCAGGGCAGTATGTGCAGACATACCTAGAGCAGCCATTAACACAGATAAACTGGTTACCAGCAGCAATCAAGTCATTGGGCACATCCACATGATGTTTTGCATGGAGTTATGAAGTTACCTGCCCTGAACTCCTGGGCTGTCCTGACACAGCTGTCCCAGCCTGGGTGATATCCACAGCATGACATTAAATGTTTGGAACCTTGAGCAGATTTCTACAATTGATTGATGAATGTGCTGATGAGTCTTCACGTTCAGAGCATCAGCCACAGTCAGGTCCAACATATGCCCAAGCCCATTTCCTTGGCTTTCCCTCTTCTTTTTTTTTTCCTTTTATTCATCCCTAGGCTTTCTAAAACACTTCCATATTAGGAAGCTTTAATGAACTATCAAATTCAGTTTATCCTCTCCAACCATCACATTTTCTTGCAGAAAGGAGTGATATCAAATATTTGCAGAGCTGCTTCATCCCCTACTCCACCATGCTCTCACCTCCAGCACAAGGAAGTTGTAGGTTCAAATTTGTCTCACCAAGCAGGTCACAAAGCACAAAATATACTTATTAATACTTATTATCTTTTCTCTCCAGCAATCAGAGGAACTTGGACAAAATTAACCAGCAAGCAAGCAATTGCTCTGATGGCTATGGAAATGAGCCATTGCGTTTTATGTTCTTGGCTTGCAGAGTACAACCAAAGTGCAGTCTGAGGTCATCTTCAGATGAATCTTGTTTTCAAGATCCAGCCCTGGGCAAGGTGGCAGAGCAAGGCAGTCATGGTAGGTGGGAGCATGGCAGGTGAGCTGAGAGACTGACCAGAGCATTATTTAATTGATGTGGAAATGCACCAACAGACTCTCACTTCCATATGTAAAGGGATGTCTCAAGGGACTGGTTGAACTGGTTGTGATGACTGATTTACATAAGCAGAGCAGTGAGAATCGATTATGGTAATGCCAAAATTTGTCCAGAAGTGTGGATTTATCCTGTGTTCAACCATGTAAAATCACAGGACAAAAATTTTCAGCAACTGTTCTGCTTCTAGAGCATGTAAATCACACCTAAATCACACATTTGCTTTTAATGGCAAAGTTAAGGTGGGCATTAACTTTCTCCTGCGGCTCCTCAGGAACATTGCAAGCAATTGCCCAAGTGCAGGTTCAGCCAGGGTGTGTGCAAAGCTAACACAGAGAGCAAAGGTGTTTGGGTGTAGCTGAGGGCTTATTTTGGTCTGGAGCATGGCTATTAACAACAAAAAGCATGATAAGAATGCAGTCAGAGTTCAGCGTCCTTGCCTAAGTATACAGGACTGAGAGTTAATAAAAACACGTTCTTACACATGCAGAAGGTAAATATACACCAGCCTCCACAAAAGCATTGTAATAATTTCATAACTATGATAATTTAATAATTTTAGAGGGTATCAAAGCTTTACAGTCATCCTGAACTTACAGGTTGCATTACAGGTAGCATCACCACTGAGCTGGGTGATGACCTGGTTAGCTGACCTGGGACTCAGGGGAACATAGAGAGAAGTGAGAGGGATTCGAGATTAAGCTCAAAGCCTGCCTCTGCACAGATACTTCTACTATTTTTTTTAAATCTATAACATAGCTATTCTGCAATGCCAGTTTTCCAAAGCCTGTAAATTATTTCCAACTATGTAAGTTTAGACTGTATTTCTACAAGATCACAAGATATTGTTGCCATCTATGAACTAAATATTTTGTGTGCTATGTGGATGCAGTCAAAGAATGAATTATTGAGCAGCTGTCATGGGGTTTTTGTGATTTACCTCACAATAATTTAGAAACTGTAGCTCCTGCTAAATTCAATTATTTCTCCTGCAGCTTGGCTTTTAAATGTGCCATGCTTGTCTTACATTCAAAGGACTTTTCCTCTGCCCTCAAACAATTAAGAGAATTTACAGGATGGAGGTTAAGTGCTAGTATTAGGATTAAAAAAACAGCATTAAAATCATTAAAAGCAAGTACTATAAACTGTAGATGAACATCTAATAAGCTGAAGAAAAAGTACCTGATTTAGCTTTCATACATGTACCTAATAATCCCTGAATATTTTTAAGTGACTCCAGGATGGGGTTTATTTTCCAGTTATACTGCTAATACAGACATGTAAAATCAGCATAAAAGTTCATTTAGAAGTATATTTTTTTAATATTACTGAAAGTATTAGAAATTTTCCTGCAATATATCACAAGTGCATAGCTGAATTCACACTTACAGCACCAAAAGCTCTTGCCAGTCATTATGAAAATGTAGCACTGCCAGGAAAAGAGGGATGTGGGCAGGAGTGATAGGTTCACTGGGTTAATCAAAACTGATTCTGCCATTAAATATGTGTATCTATACATATTACATATACACACTCACATATCTATAGTATGCAATAGAAGATGTGTATGATATACAGCATATTGAATACCACATGTACCACATATTACATTACATATTATACAGTATGAATATAATACTCTGATTCTGCTGTGCTATGTTGTGCTACATCATGTTACATTATTTATAGACATACTTACTGTATTTTAATGTTTCTTTGATAGTTGACTATATCAGAAATGTCCATAAATTCATAGAATCAGCTTTTTCACCAGGTTTCTGCTGAGTATGCCTTCTTTTACTGGACCAGTCCTTCTGAGAAATAAAATGCTTTTCAGTTCTGGATGGATCAGCTTTAGGGAAGGTACATGACCCACATGCACTGTCACAACAGAAAGTCAACTTTTGCACTAAGTTCATCCCCTCTGTGCTTTCCTGTGGGAATGGGTTGTGATTGAAAAGGAAATATATAATGTTTTGAAGACAAGATCTAAAGCAGACAGTAACTTGCCTTCTGCATTTCAGGAACTGCAAGGATATTTTGTCCTGATTATATCAGCTGCCTGGGAGTGCTTCTTTTCTAGTTTATTCTGTAAAGATAACTCTTACGCAAATTGTGCCCTTGGGGTTAGAAAGATGGGCTGGTGTAGAAGTTATCAGGCTGTTGTTACTTTCCAAACAGTTTGAAGAAGTTTCAGAAAAGGTTGTGAACAATGTGCATCCTCTCTTAGACTTTTATTTAACCTTTGTAATGATGCATGAGAGAACCCCCTGGGCAAATACCACGGTAGTTCAGCCATGGTCTGATGGCTATTTTTCTAATGTGTGGTAATCTTGCTAAGTACATTAGACCAGGGCTGTTGATAAAGAGCTCCTGGAAGCAAACAAGAGGTAGTGCCATATTTTTATGGAAGGGTTTTAGTTTCCACAGCAGGCACTCCTGGCACTTGGACAATTTTCAGCTAATCTACAGCATGCCTAATCTTTATCAGTGCCCAAGCTGTGACCCATGACGTTCTCTCATCAGTTTGGCTTCTCTTGTTAAATTGTACCTCCACTTACACTGTACCACCATGGAGTTCCTCAGCAACATATTCCGGCCGAAGAACGATCAGAAGTGCAGATCAGATGGGGCTTTGAGCAACCTGCTCTAGTAGAAGTTGTCCCTGCTCATGGCAGGGGGGTTGGAACTAGATGACCTTTAAGGCTCCTTCCAACCCAAACCATATGTGATTCTAAGTATGTGCATATAATGTGAGCTTGTGTGTGTCCTCGTGTGTGCATAGAACATATCTCTGTGTGTACATGTGCAGGAAGATTTGGGCACTTGCACATGTACACAAAAATTTGGTACAGAATGGACTATTTCAGTCAAATATTTATAAGGAAAAGATCGCATAAACAAAAGCAATGTATCATACTCAGTGATGAAAAAAACACTTTGTAGGACAGTGCTCTGGAGATTGCAATATTTCTATTACAGACCCTCAAAGCCAGCTTTTGCTCAGCCAGAAGATGCAATGCAGGCAAGTCTGGCCCACTGTAAAAATATTACTCCCAGACTTTCAGTTTTCTTAGCACAGTCAAGTTTTGTTTTCAGAACTGCTGGTAATATCTTATGCTAATACTTTGCATCAGTCCTATTGCTTCATTTAAACCAAATGACACTGCTGCTAATCCAATCTGTTTCTCAATAACACAGCCAGCCATGTACTTACTGTTCTAAGGTAATTTTAGGGGTAGTTTCTCTGTATGCATCTATAAACCACAGTTAAACATAGCATGAATGATGAAGTGACAATGAGTTGCCAACAGAACAATAGACATCAGCAAAATGCCTCTCATTTCTCACCCAGCCCTGGATTCCTCATGGAGAAGCTTCCTGTGGGTTTGGGAAAACTGTTTACTTCTTCCAAGCAGCAGTAACCAAAGAGAGACCATGATGGATTTTGCAAACAGGGTCCATGTTTTATATGCTCTAGCTCGTGTCAACAAAGCCAGGAAAAGTGGAAGAGAGTTGCAGAATGGCCCATGGGTTGGATTTTCTTCTTGTCCTCTGCAGCACACAATGACCTGAAAACACCTGGTACTGATGCTACTTCATTCTGAAGGCAAGTATTTGCTGTGCAGAGTACATGAAGGGTGAGCAGAAGTTCTTGCTACCTGTTGCCAGACCAAAGAATTTACCCAAGGAGATGAAAGACTTCATTATTCCTTCTATCTCAGAAGAAGAAATATAATAACATACTTCTGGGATATCCCCCTACAACAAACAAACAAACAAACAAACAAATAAATAAATAAATACATACATACATACATACATACATACATAACTTTAACAAAAAATCTTTATGATTTGTATTTACCTAAATTGCATTTAGGGACTCTGGCCAGCTCAGAATGGAGATTATGCTCTGAGAGAATTAAAACAAGAGTATCCTACTTGTCTCTGTGGAAACGCCTGTGCAAAATACAGGTATATTAATTGCATCTGACCAACAGTTGCTATTACAAGAAACAGCTGGAAGTCAGCCCATGTTTGCCTTTCCCTGCTGATCATCTTTCTATTCATCTTCTGTTCTTTCATGGCAGACTGAAAAATACTTTGAAAAAATGATTAACTGATAACTACACATATACTCACACCCATATCTCTGTCTGAAAAATATCATAGTCTTTCCCTGCATCTAGAATTGAAAATAATTGCCCTATATGTAACATTAACACTTACTTTATCAACAATGCTGCTGATTTGTTTTTATTTTACACAGTATCCTAAGAAGCAACTCTTGCATTGGGAGCACCATCAAAATTGCTTTTTTTTTTTCACCTTTCACCTATACTTGTTGTTGAGAATTCATCCTTTTGGATAAATGAGAAAAAAAAGCCCTCATCTTATCTTCCAAGATAGGAAGTAAGATGAATTTATGGGGCAAATAAGACTTTTTATAGGTCCTAACAGTTGTGGGGGACAGGTCTCCAGTCAGAAGTCAGGAGGGGACAGTGAAAGGATATCCATGGCTGGTCTTAGCCACAGCAGCAGCCAGTATCCCCTTAGTCCAGGGGCTGGCTGGACACATACCTGAGGTCATTACTTCCATTTCCTAGCATTTGTTAAATGATGAAATTAAATTAAATTGCAACCAAATATGAAGTATGGAGACTTGAAAATATTCCTCCCCAAACTGTTCTGCTTTAATGGAGCAGTGGCTCATGGTTTTTTAGCCAGTTACATTTTCTGACAGCATTTTAAGGGCAGTGACTTTGATTCACTCCCGTCCCTATGTCAAGAGGAGGTCTTTTAATCTATTATTTTCATCCGAATACTTTTTGTAGTTTCCCTTCCTGTGTCAGTATCTGGAAGTGACATGAAGAAAGAAGATTTCCAGTACCCAGTTGTGCATCATGGAGCATGTCCACCTGGTTTAAGGTGTGGAAGTCAATAATCTTCAGATTGAATAAAAATAATGACACTAAGGATGACAGGTTGGCTTTTTTTTTTTAATCTGAAAATTATATGTTACAAAGTATTTGCTAACAATAAAAGCAATATATAAAGTCTTTTGCAGTTTTTTTTTCATTAATAACTGTACAAGTACTTACATAAACTAAAGGAGCAGTGATTCTTGAACAAATTAACTGAAAAAGAATTAAATGGTGTCTGTTCCTAAATGCAACTAAAACATGAACATAGAAACTTCTAGAGCACCTTGAAACAAACTTAAGGAACTTAAGGATCTGTGATACAAAGTGTGACCATCAAGAGCTTTCATTGTACTCTAATTGGGGCATGTTCATTTCTGCTAATACCTTCTAGTGCACTCATCATATAAAGCACTGGACTTACCTGACTTGTGCAACTGACTGGATTAATTGACTATGTTACTTTCTAGGCAAATGTATTTCAAAGTCTTTGTGCAATAAAGATAAAAATTTTTTTTTTTTAATTTGAGAACTTGAGAGGTGTGTAGGGTGAGGGTATTTTTTTTTCTTTTTTTTAAAGTTTTATTGATCTTTCCTTAGAAATGTGAGGAGACATTTTTATGTTCAAAAGATTTGCTATACTGAGAAGAAATGAACTCAATTATTACTGAGATAACACTGTTACAGTTTCATTGAAGTCTTTAAAAACTTTTCCATAAGAATGATACCTGAAATTGCTTATTTTAACATTTATTAAAACTGCTTAGGCATTAATTTATTCTCTGTTTTATGAGTGTGTTTTCCTTTTGTTTTCTTCCTTAGGATCAGATTCATAGGTGGTTACAACATATGCCATTAGAATTGGGGGACTGAAAAGGTCAGTTTTAGATATAGCAAAACCTCAAGAATGAGAACCATTAAAAAAAAAATCTGGAATATCTTCCCTTTCCCTGAGCTCTTTCACTTGAGGAGCTTTCCAGATCTATTAAAACAGATCTGCATACCAGGTTATTGCCTGTCATAGGTCACCATTCACCATGGGTGACAGTGCAATCTCTTCTGCTGAGCCAGACTTGACCTAGAAACACCAAACAGCTGAAAAAGCTGACACTGCCAATGTCTCAGGTACCACTGTGGGGCACAGAGGTTTGGAGACAGTCTAGTATGTGGTGTTTCATCTCTTTAAAATGGTCATATTACTTCCCATTTCCAGCTGGGGACATAGCACCAGGTCTGCTGTGAAGTGAAAGCAGCAGCTGGGCAGGGAAGGAAAGGGCAAAGGGGAAGAAAAAAGTTTGTCTGCAAATCTGTTAAACACGAGCTTATTGAAATGTTGGCATCTATGAGGAAACAGCCAAGAACAAACCAATTTTCTTCTTGAAGAAGCCAGCTGTGACCTTCCTGGTGAGCTGGAGCTTGTCTTTGTGGGGACAAAAATGTTCATGAAAGATTGTATGAAATGTGTATATATATATATATATATATATTTATATCTATATATATATTTATATCTATATATATATATCTTTAGGACCTCAGTATTTCTATGTTAGCTTTTATTTGAATTTATAAGATTAATTTCATTTCTATTTGCAACATTCCAGAGGCAGGGAGCAAAACCAAAGCCACAACATCTAAGTCATGGCCTAAGCCAAGGCTTAGAGTGGCAATCAGATCACAGTCATAGTCTGTCCCATGTTACTTGGGTATGATAGCATCCCCAGCATTGGCCCTGCCTAGGATGTTTGGGTTGTTACAAAATACTCCTGCTAATAAAAACAAGAATCCCAGAACAGACATTAGTTTTATCCTCATAGCTGGGGGACCATATATAACTTATGCTAATAATTTTCCATATCTAAATCACATCAAATTCATAATTTTCCATTTCTAAATCACAATGCAGAAATCACTGTAAAAGATAAAAACAGACAGGAATCTTGCAGGTGAACAATGCAATTTCTTTAAGCATCTTTCGTAGTATTTTCTAAGCATTATTTTAATTGATTTAAGATAATCCCAAGCAGTGAATGTGTTTTTTCTGTTCTACAGCAAATCTGATTAGAAAGCCAGTTAAAATTAAGAGGATGCTATTTTGACATGTTAGTCTTTTTTTCAGTCTCACCTCCTGCTGTCTCAATCCCCCTGAACAGCTTAATCAGCTCAGGTTGGGTCAGCTCCTCCTTTCCACCCCACAGCTGCTAGTGGACATGCCATTGTTGACCAGCAAGGATACAACCTCTGCTGCCTCTCTCGCTCCTTTTCCACAGGTAGGCTTCACACAGGTCCCTGCTGAACCCCAGAAATGTTGCACCTCTTCTCCTGAGGCTGCAACATCAAAGGCAGGTGAGTCCTGACTGAGATTTCCTGCTTCCATACTGGCCTCTTTCCTGCTGCTGCCACTCAGCCTTATCCGGGCAGTTATCCTGCTGAGATCAGGCACCGTGGCCAAAGACCTGCCCAGAAGCAGCAGGGCAAGCAGGTTCAGATCAAAATAACCACCTCACTTCTCCAGACCTCACTTTTGCCTTTCATAAAAGGACGTGATCTCTTCACTGGATCTGGAAAGGAATTTGAAGGAGTTACTGATGCCAGCTCTAGGCACTGCCAAAAGAGGTTATTGTATATGCATAGACTTAATCCAGCTTTCAGATGATATGGAGCTAACCTGTAAACAGACCCAGCCACATCCTTATAGGCCTCTGCCAGGTACGTTACTCTAGCTTCTGTAATGATACATCTGCAGGAATGCAAGATGAAGCAGAGCTTATGACAGAGGCACTCTATGAAAACTTGGGCATGCCACATACAAAATTATTTGCCTGTTTGTATTTTGTAAGACTACCATAGTACCATTGCACTATGTATATTTAAAAAACCCAAGGATGACCCATGATTAATGAACAGAGTTGACATATGGAATGATGGCTCTGCCAGGTTTTCTATGCAACTTGTACCAACCTCCTGCAGATAAATGTTTCAAAACCAGTGGCCTGACATTAGATACTCTAATAAAGTTGGTCTGTTTGCCAGAGCCACTGAGTTTAGTTGCTGCATATAAGCTATGCAAAAACTGTGGGTACTCAATAATTCTGATAATCAGGGTGCTGTTTTTCTTTTAGGTTACTAAAAGGAGATACATCTCAGCACAATTAGAAATTCATGTTTGTAAATCTTGTTCTCTGTTTTGATGAAATTTGCCCTTGAGAAATGTTATATAAGCTTATAAAGCCTAGATGAATATCAAGTTAAGGACCAGGAATAGGATATTTCTTGTCTGTGTTTAATTGTAGAATAGAGCTACAGGTATTTACCTGATTCACCAAAGGCATTGATAAGCACATCCATTAAATTTGTATATTGCTAATCTTCTGCTTGTGGTTCTCCAAGATCAAGGACTTTTTGATCAATTGAAAGTGTCCCCTGAGCCTATCCTTCACACCAATGATATCTTCTCTTTTTCATGTTCCAAGGATTGTCTTTCAGTCTTTGAAGTCAACCTGAACATTTTCCGTTGTGTTCTGAGTGTTATCATTCATGATTCTCAAAGGTAAACCAGACAGAAGACAGAGTACAACAACTTAGGAAGACTAAAGAGGCAGTAAAAAGAAGACACTGATAACTGGAAAAGATAAATATGGATGAGTGAAATGCAAAAGGTTAATTTCAAATTTCATAAGGGCAAAAAAATACCAAAGAAGAAAAGTTCAGAAATGAAAAATATCCAGAAAATCAAGGACAAATGGCCAGAACTAGTTTTGTTGTTTTGCTTTGCTTTGCTTTTTAACAGAAAATGTCACATAGCCTATGAAAACATTTACGATTTAAATGGAAAAAAAATGAGGTCATGAAATAGATTAGTAAAGAAAGACAAAAGAAAATGGAGAGAAGGGAAAAAGAAAATATTTGTGGTGACTTATATTACTTTTTTAATGATAGAAATGCAAAGACTGAGAAAGTTACAAAGAAGGACATCGGCCCTTATTTTAAAAGTAATGATTACTACACAGTTTAGCTGTAATGGCTTTGGGACTCCTCAGCTTTTCAGAGATAAAATCCTGACTGTTCAGTACCTATGGATGTTACAATATTATAAAGTAATTGCAGCAGATTCTGTGATTACTGTGCAACAATAATTTAATAAATTTAAACATGTTCTTAAAAATGAAGAAACTTGACATTAGTAATTATTAATGCAATAATATTACTATATAGTTTTAATGTTAATATTTAATACAATATGAATGCAGAAACAGTATTTTTCTGAGATAATATTATAATTTTTTATCTTCTTCTGTCTCAAACAAATTTCTTCCTTGGGCATATTTATTTCCCTGGGCATATTTATTTCTCTGGGCATTTCATTTCCCTGGG
This sequence comes from Zonotrichia albicollis, assembly GCF_047830755.1. Taxonomy (NCBI): domain Eukaryota; kingdom Metazoa; phylum Chordata; class Aves; order Passeriformes; family Passerellidae; genus Zonotrichia; species Zonotrichia albicollis. The sequence goes on along the minus strand of NC_133819.1, from coordinate 50,207,926 downwards.
CATGTCCAGATGTCACTGTTTTCTTGTCTGATTTTGCTAGACCCAGCACAAGAGCCAGAGTTCATAACCAAGTGAAGAAGGCTTAAAATTGCCCATGAAAACAAAAAATGTGGGTGACTTCACAGCCAACAATATCTGTCCTGCTCTGGTGAGGAATCGCCCTTCCTATTCCTGGCTTGGATGCTATTTCACAGAGCTAGAACAGGGTAGGAGAAGAGCAGGGCTCGAGCACCTCCATCGTTAGGCAGGGTCAGTGGGTTTTACATTATTTTAGTAGCATGAAGGTAAGGTGCCTGTCTCTCCTGTACTGCACCTACACTCAGCTTTCACTGGTACTTGTTTACCTAAAACTCTCAGCAATCACTGGTTAGAACAAAGGTTAAAGACTTGCCCAGTTCATTGACAGCTATAGAATGGAGAACAACCTCAATTCACAAAGTAGATGAGTCCTTGCTGAAATGCATTCCTGCATCTAGTAATCTCTGCACAGGTTGTGGTGTTTAAGTTCATAAATATTTGCTTTTGCTTTGATTAAACACAGAGGTAGTGAACAGCTCCTGGTGCTGTATGAGGTACTGAAAGGCCTGTGATGTTAAACACCAGCTCCTTGCCCATCTCTGTCCAGCTGGGAGCATGTTACAATTCAGGCAAAGGGACAATTCTGTGTTACTTCAATATGTCCCATTCTCTGTGCTGCCTCCATCTATCAGTACATCACTTGCCAATGGTTGCAATACATTTTTCCTCTGACTCACCATATTTTTTTCAAATGCTTTCAGTACTGAAGGTTTCTCTATTTTTTTTTCCCAGAGCAAATTTTGTAGAGCTAGTAAAGAAAGAAATGAGAGGAAGGGAATCAGTTCCTGCAGGCTTTTGAAAAGGAATTTATCTACTTCAACTTGCAAATCACAATTCAAGTAGTATTTTTAACACCATGTCCATGCCTAACTTCTCTTTTAATGCATGAGGGGCTTGGAACCTGTGTGTTTTGGGAAATCTCCCTGTGTACTTGCCTTCATCTTTAGACGTGAAAAACAAGATCTTAAAATTTCAGTGCCTCTTGCAGTTTCTTACAAAAATAGTTCCTCCCTACAACATGGATGCACTTTGAAGAGAATTGCACAAAATTATGACTGAATGATTCTTAGATTCTCTCTTGTCAGGATCTTATAAATTAAACAGCAATGTTAACATGCTTTTTTAGTTGCTGAGATGTTCCTGCTGTTGGTTTATTATGGTATGTTGATGGCTTCAATCAGACCAGCTGATTGCTTTCTGTTAAGCAATATTTCTGCAAATACTTTTGGTATTTTATATGTATACTGCAGAAATTCAGACTGCACCTGCAACTAACACTATGTATTCAACTCTTTCTTTCACTGATCAGTTTTTCTCTGGCTCACACCCCTAAGAGAAATCAAGTCTTTTCAATTCATCATGAACTGCTATAAAAACTTGCTTAATAGAATTTTGCAATTTCCACCAGCAATATTCAGAGCTGAAAAGGCACAACAGCTATATGGAACACACTGCAACCAAGGACTATGCTCATGAAGTCATGGAAGAATAATCTTGCTAGGTTTCTGTGCTTTTTCATAAAGGATCACATTTTCAAACTTGGAGCAATAATTGTTTGGCACTTCTGTAAAGCTCCTTCAGTGCTGAAAACCAACAGCAGGCACAGAAACTTAGATTTCCTCAGCACCTCTGAAAGTCAATCTATATGCAGTTTGGCTGCACAAATATGAGGCAATATACCTAACTCAGCTCTGAAGAGTTGTTCTATGCTATACAATATACTTCCAGCTTAAAAGTGGGGCATTTCAAACCACTCTAGCTATACTGAAATAGAAACTATGCCTGTTAAGATACCACTATTGAAAGGTTCCTTTCCTCCTCCTCCCCCTTAACCAATCCACTATCTTTGGAAGCACAGGCACCATCTATTCTGGGCACCACTGAGTTCCAATAGAGCAACACTGGCCCATTAATGACCTTTTTGGTGAAAATATCCTAATAACCAGCACATGGGAGTAACAGAGAGGGAGGGAGTCCCATTTCTTCACCACATGCCCCCACACATATGCAGATTATTCACTGCCTAATGGCACATAGGTACTATGCCTTGTGCTGGAGTCAGAGCGCAGCACCTACCCATCATCTCCTCCCATTGCTGCATTTACAGCTTTTATTTAGCAAGAATTTAATGAGAGTGATTGTTGATGCCTGGAATTTTGGAGGGTAGAAATGTCAGGGACAGCAAACAAAAACAAGAGCCACCATATGTCCTCAAAGAAGATCACATCACACAAGCCTTCTGAGCAGCCTCAGCAATGTGAAGCTGCCAGGACTTGAGCGTCTCTAAGTAATTTGTAATGCTTTGCAAAAATGCCCACCCAAACTCAATAGGGGAAGATCTGCAGAGGTCTGTAACTCCTACCTTTAAGTAGATTCTCAAAATCTTAACAAGGAGGAATGAGAATAATACAAGACAGTTACAGTAATAATGCTGTCATAGCACTCCTTAAATCCATAAAAATTGAGGGGTCATTACAAAATAGGAGACACTTGACTTTACATGATTTTTATAAGGGAGATCAATATTGCTCTGAAAAAAACCAACTGATACATGAATCACTTTATCAAGTTAGGATAATTTTACTGTTTGTTTAATCAGAAGTAAAGTGAGAACAGATCACAGTTCCAAAGTAATAGAGGCTTTAATGACAGGGATTGAGTCACTTACTGAGCAAATGAAAATTTTTGGCTCACTAGAGATTAGTTTAACAAGTATTAACTAATAGTTCTGCTAAGTGCTAGCTTCTGAATATTTTGAAAACCAGATCAATAACTAACAATACTTCAGTAAAATAAGGTACAAGAACGTAGATTCACACTTAAAAATCTCTCTGTGTCTACTTCATATGGACAGTAATAGCTGTTCTGGAGATTTCTGTAATAGTAGAGCCCATTGGCAATGGTAGTCTTCTGCTACTGAAATAAATCTTGGTTGCTTTTCCAATATTAAGCAATTGGTATTCAGGATGTTTCAAACTGAAAGTTGTTCACGTTTGTGTCAAGGAGGAGTGATATTTAGCATCTCAAACGTATTTTCACCTGCTGCCCTGCTTGAGTACACAGAAGCTTTGTTCAGAAGCTTCTGCCCTGCTTGAGGACATAGAGGTTTGTGGTGGAGCTTGACTCCAGTGATGCATCAACTACTACCAGACATTGACCAATGACATTGATGTTAAATAGTTGGCAAAACCAAAATTATTCACATGGAAAACTAAGTCACACTTAACATTTTATTCACTTATGTGTTCTAAAGCATGGTAAATATTCTTAGAAAATCCATAGGCCACATTTCTTGAACATGGAAACACAAAAAAAACCCCAAAACCCCAAGTAGTAAGACCAGCACATACTGTCTGGAGCATCTTGGTAATTATTACTCCCAGCTTATCAAGTCATCTTACACAGAATGGAAACAAAAGGATCAGTATCATGTTTACCGTAAGAACAGAGGAAAAATGTCTGCAGTCCAGCAACTGGTCTGTTTGGCCTATAACTCTACAGCTTGTGAACTGTGTGTACTGTGAGGGTGTACAAAGCACCTGCATGATTTACTGACTTTGATGTCATTAGAATTATTTCCAATGTTTTCATATGTTGTCCCCCAGGGATTAGTTGCCTTGGGAATCACTGGTATTATTTACCATTATTTTCCTTACTGACATAGAGTGATCTTGACTGATAGCCTTAACTGGTGCAGAGGTGGGGGTGATGTACTTTCTGACCATCAGTCTCACACTCTGATGTAACAAAATTGCCATGATATTACAGATAAGTAATCCTTCCCAAGCATATTGCCAAGCTTGTGTTAAAAGGTCAACATTTACACTATTTTGTGTCTTCAGCAGAAAAAAGAAAGCTAACAGGAGTTAAAAACTGACCTGCATAGTGCCGAGGGGTGTGTGTAGTGGCATAACACTTACCCTGGATACAGCATCCGAGCCCAAACACTTCAATAGCCCTTGACAAAGCATTTTGTTTTGTTGTCTTGCTATTTCATATAACTGAAGTCCATGAGGCTCATACAGATAGGTGCAATCATAATAATAATAATAATCATCATCATCATCATTATTATTATTATTATGCGGGAATACCTTGTTTCCAGAAACCAAAATACAAAACCAGAGGAAAATGAGCACATTTTCAGCTTTTGGGGCTTTTTTTGTGTGTTTATTTCTAATGGGGATAGATGTGTTTTGGTAATGACTCTAAGTAGATGGCATTCTAAACTGTCCCAGATTTTAATCAAGTTTAGTGCTATCACAATTTCTATGATAAATTTCAAGAAGTGGAGGCATTGTTGACTGTAATTATTGCTCAGTGTACTTACAATGGCTTTTTGGAGCACTAGATTTTTCCCATACTAATACTACTATTATTCATTTTATGTAGTCTTTTGTTTAGCAAAGAGATAAGAGCATTTATTATCCAGAGAAGTGGGCTAATTTTGCAATGATATGCACAAAATCCTCTGTATATTGTTGAATTAAAAAAGCAAACATAATGACAAATAACTAAGAGCATCAGTCATAAACAACACAATGTACCTGGCTCATTTTGCAACAGCAATTTTAATTCCTTCAAAATTGACTTGTAATTTACCATTTTAAGAAAAAATGTACATCATCTGTTACTATCTGGATTTTGTGTACTTCACTCTGAAAAAAACAAGAGAGTTAGGATAAAACATTACTTGCTGTACTGAGTTTAAGTCTACCACTTTCTTGCAATGATGTGAAGGTAGTTGCTATTAGCCAGCAGAATGGGTCTTCAAGCTATAAAGACTCATCAGGTTTTTCTCAGACTTCTAAGGCACATTTAAGGCATTTTGGCAGCTCTCATTAGGCAAACCACTAAAATCTGTCTGATCTAGACAAGAATCACATAAACTATTTTTGGACATTTAGTGATTATACTACCTCAATAAAGCAAATAAATTCAAGGTTTTGACTTTACTGAACCTTTAAAGTCTAGAGACCAAGTCCCTGTGGTCAGGAGGCCATCCCTGCCCTTGGAAGCCATGCATTGTGTACAGCTGCAAGGCATCCCTGTAAATTCTTCTGGACATCCAGACTATTTAAAGAAAGGAATTTCTACCATGGCTATAAATGACTTCTCACCAGGACTTTACACAATCCACTTCTTTCCTATGGAAAGGCTTGGAGCACTTCAGAAATCTCTTCTGCTTTTGTTATAGAAGGGGTTTAGAAATTGTCTGGTGCTCATTAACATGAGTATATGTCTAGTTTACTTGTTTGTATTACTTGTTGTATTACTACTGCTGATCTCAAATGCAACACACTTCACAGATTGCTGCTTAATTTCACGTTGTTGACAGATCAGTAAAGCACTCAGATCCCATTTGCCTTAAGTCATGTGGACTGAACAGGTTTTCCCTGCAACACTCAAGGAAAACAAATAACCAACTCAGTTGTGTAGATCAGTTTAAAACAACTCAGATAAATCTCATTGAAGAAAAGGGTCCTGTACAGAGGGTACAGATTGTGACTTTGAGAGTACATCACCCCAGCAAGTTTGTTCACACCCTTGGAATGCATAAGGACTGTTGGTCTCTCCTCCATAAGGTTTATTTCTTGAGTGGTCTATGAGGGAAAAGGGATAGCCAGCCAGTGTGTCACTGAAGATGTTGGTGTAAGCTACTGAAGACGGATGGATTCCTATCTGAAATGAGGAAAAACTTGTGTCTGTCTGAACAAACTGTTCTTTTAGGCAAAACACCATTATGCACATTGAAATCAGCAGCAGAAAATGCTACTGCCTCTGCCCACTCCAGGTACAAAACAAGCATAGTGATCTCTTAGAAACAACCAGGAAGAAAAGACGCAGGCACACAAGCACACATCTACACCTATGCCTGTATCTATCCCTCCAGTGAGCTCCTGAGCTGGTGCAAACAAACCTCACACTCCAGCAGCACTGGTGAGTGCAATGGAGGGCCTGTGCTGAGGATCAGTTGGAGACAGCAGAGCTGCATCCAGGCAAAGCTGGAGGAAGCTGCAGCAGCAGCAGCTCTTGCAAGAGCTGCTCATAAGCAAAGGCAGCAAACAGAAGCCATGAAGGAGCAGCTGGTTTCCAATTCCTGAGAGGTCCTGAATAGGTACTGAAAGGGAAGGGTCAACCCTAGAAGTAAAGGCTCAAGAAATAGTAACCCCCCTTCCTGGGAGAAGAGTCAGGCCATGGGGGAAAAGAGGCAAAGGGCTGAAATCTCTGTGTTAGAGAAATACATTGCATGTTCAGTAAAGGGAAGCACTGCTGAGTTTTGCAGTGCCAGGTGAAGGACCGGTGTCCTCTGGCACTGGCTGACATGTCTGTTTGTGAGCCTGTCAGTCCCACAACAAGGGTCTTTTCAAGGAAAGAGCAATCTCCAAAGCCTGTAGAACCCCAGGAGGTGCTGGAGCTCCTGCCACTGTCACAGGTACCCACAGACCCACAACACAAATATCAAAAGCAGGGACTTGCAGAGATTTCTGTGGCAAAGGCGACATTTCAGACACCTTTTCAGGTATCATCTGATTTACTGACCACACAAACCACCTGTCTCCTTACCATTCCTGCCAACATTCATCTTACATTGATGCCATGCACTGACATGTACAGAGAACACATTAACTTACTACAAATCGTTCTCTTAGGAATTGTTTCAGAATCTGAATGTTAAGGGATTGGAAGGAACCTTAAAGACCATCTACTCCCAACCCCATTGCCATAGGTAGGGACAATTGCCACAAGACCAGGTTGCTCCAGGCCTTATCCAACCTGGCTTGAACACTGCCAGGGTTGAGACATGCACAAATCTCCCTAGGCAACCCAGCACCTCATCACCCTGAAAGTAAAGAACTTTTTTCTAATACCTCACTCAAAGTTCCCTCTTGCAATCTGTACCCATATATTTAATATATTACAAGTCACTAGGTTTACCTGTCAAGCTAGTGAGAAGTTAGCATACAAATATTTTCTCCACCTATTTTCTTACTAAAAACCCCTACAAGACCTAAATCATAAGACTTAAGCACATAAACTCTAAAGTATCATGGCACTGAAGGAAAAATCAGAAGCTGGTCAGTATTTAAATATACTACGAAAAATCTCCTGCCATGCTCCTTACTAGCTCCTTCCTGCTTTTAGGAATTCTGTGTACAGAGGTTAGACCCAATGCTGATCAGAGAGAATCTAAATACCCTACAAGAGAATGTGTCCTGTGAAGCATCTCAGTGGGCTCAAACCAAGGAGAGTGAGCCTTGGAAGGTCTGAAGTTTCAGCCTGAGGAAGAATGCAGTAAGGATAAACTCTTGCTTTGAATTTGCTGAGTGTGAAAAGCTGAGTTGTGGCTTGCTTCTGTGACATGCTCTTCCTTGTTGCTCTTCCTTGTTCTCCCTCCCTCAGGTAAAAATATAGTGAGAAACAAGTTAAGCCCAAAGAGCAGTGTTCCTTTATGAAAAATGTTCATACAGAATATCAATGTCCTTCATTACACATGCTGTATCTGTGGACAACTGCATGTTCATCATCACAAAATATCAAATAACTACAGAAAACAAACAAAAGGGATATTAGCTTTACTAAAGATCAATGAAACAGAGTTCTGCTACATTAGCAGCAGATTAGCTGCTACTCAAAATTTAAAAAAGAAAAAAAGAGAAGCATAACCAAGGTTGTCTTTCAGTCTGTAAAAACTCCTACAAAGAAAGAGCTTTAAGGAGTTAAACCAATGCCAAGTCCTGGATCTCAGGCCCAAGAGAAATCTTCAGCCCAATGAAGGACAGGATGGAAAAAGAAAAGGCAGTGAATCAGTGCACTATTTGCCACAGCAGAGGCATTAATAGATCATTTTTGATTGAAAGCTTGTAGTCTAGAAATTACTGCAAAGAAAAAAACAAAACAAAACAACAACAACCCAACCAACCAAACAAAAAAAACTACCACCATCTTGTTTTTATTATGAATTCCCAGGGCACGTGTGTGCCTTCAGATGTATGAACAAACACTCTCCATTTTGGAATTTAAATATCCTAAAGTTGAGAACAAGGTGACTATCTGCTCACCTTCTGCCTAAAGAGACATTAATATTCTTTGCTCTGGATGGGCAATGATGCTTCACTTCTTGTGATCCTATTGTGCATAATATCTCCACATCCCAATTTGAGGTCAGAACTGTTGGAAGTAATTAGGCCAAAGTGCTCATGGGAGCAAAATATGGTTGTAACTCCCTTCTAACTCAACTTTTCTTTCCTCTGTTCCTCTTCTCTGCTCTAATGCTGGAATTCAGATTGCTGTAAGCCGCTAAAAAAATCAATCATCCAGGTGACAGATAACCTGTCAGAGAAGAGAAAAAAGACAGAAGGCTTGAGGAGAGCTGGTCCTGTGCCCTCTATACACACATTTGTACACACATTGTATTGTTCCTGCTGGTGATACAACCAGAGTGCTTGACAACAAAAACATTGACCTGTGCTTATAAAAGGAGCGGATTAACCAAAGGTTGCCATGTTTGTGAACCCTCCTAGGCTGCCTTGTTATTCCATACAGGAGCCTGGCAATACCTGTCTGACATATGCAGGAACTGGCCTTTGTGAAGAACAATTTGATCTCTGCAAAATGTTTTCCACCTTCCCACAAAGGTTCACAGCACAAGAAGCAGCAGAGCAATGGAATATCATCTGTCATTCACAGATTCTTTTGGGTACCTTTGAATTTGGAAGCACAGAAGATATCTCTTCTCAGTTACTTTATACAAATGTGCATGACAGACTGAGCCCAAGACTGATTTACAATCATGGAAAATCCTGAAACTCAAATTTTCTACTCAACAAAAAAGCTGAAGAAATTGGTAGTGTGCTCACATACTGTACAGAACTATATATCCCTTTCCCAAACATGTTGCTTTTTATTTCCTGTATCTTAGTTTGCAACCCTTTCAAGAAACAGTTAGAGGAAAAACATGCCTGCAGCCTCTCACTAGCTCAAAAACAGAGGCTCTCAGAGCTAGGGGAGCACACTGGGCTCAACTCAAAATCTGGAATTAAGCATTTAAATGGAGAACTACCACTTAGGAGCTTAGCCAAACATTCTTTACCAAAACACCAAGGAAAACAAATCTGCCAGAAAAAGCAAGAGATGTTCAATACACCCAGGAAACCTTTACCAAATCTGGTTGTCATCTACCGTCCCTATACCAAGCCTGTCCTCCTGGCTGCATGGAGGGGGTGATATAATTAATTACTGTTTTCAGACCATCACTGCACATGATAGCAGGGAAAGTATCCCTCCAAATCAGCTCAGACTCCTGACAGTAATAATAAACTAGCAGCTGCTGCAACTCTGTGTCTTTGAATGACTCAGGCTTTTCCTCTTTGCTGAGGGAGCTACCTACTTAAACTGACAGCAAACGTTGTCAGGATAATTTTCTTGCTTAGTGTATGCTGATTCACTGCTGATGCAACAAGTGTGAGACCTGCAAGTTCTTTTGAAAACAGGCCCCTCTCAGCAGCACTGCAAATTCATTTTAGTTAAAAAAAAGACTGAATTTCTCTCATGAAGTCTTTCTTTGAAATTCTGGCTGCCTCAGTCTCTAGGGGAAACTTCTCTCCTTTCACAAAAAGTACATAAATTCCATTGGACAATTTAAAATGCATGAGCCATTATGCTATGAGTAATTTGGTAACAGGTATTTTGGCATTCAATTCCTTGCATTCAGCTCCCTTTTCTCTCTGTGATCACTTACCCTGCTGTTGGAATCCTTTCAATGGATGTATGAAGGAGCCATGTTATGCATCATGTCCAAATTGTCTAGTGAAGCTTTTTTGATGGCCTACCTTTACAGAGCATCAACTCAGCTACCACTACCATGAATAAAATCAGAGAACTGTGCCTTGCCTCTATAAAGTGAGCACAAATCATAATGCAGCCCTGGGAAAAAAGATAAACAAATTTTGATACTCCAAACTGTCAATCGCAGGCTTGTACTGCAGTTAATCACAAAAGCTAAAAAAAAAAATACAGTTTAGTGCAAGATGGTGCCAATTCAGGTCTTCCTTCTCCCCTTAGTTTGTTCCCTTCCGGTCATTTCTCTTTCAGTTTTCTTGCTATCTATAGCTCTAGTGTCCCCTTGTTTTAGCCTTTGAAACAATGATGCCTTTACCTCTTGCAAAGACAATTGCTGTAAAATACAGTGCCAAAACGTAGCTTTCCAAGACTGAAAAATCAGTTCTTATTTTTCATGATCAGACCACCCTCCTTTGGATTTGGTTCCTGTCCCCCACAGACTATTCTGTTTGCCCTCACTGTCCCAGTGTTGAACACACCACACAGAACTAGCCACGCTGATGCCAACTCACACAAACTGTCCTCTACTACAACTCATGTATGTCAGCAAACCAGAAATTTAGTCATGCCCAGGAATGGTATTTGCAAAGTACACCTACATAAGCAAAATGTAAGCGTCATGATGCCACCCAGCTGACTGAGACAGTGTCCCTGCTACACATTAAACCAGTTCCTCAGACAGTGCTCCTTAGTCAGCACTGTCTCATTGGAAGAGCTTTGTCACTGACTTTGCTTGTGTCCACTTCAGTAGGCTGGGCCATGGGAAGGCATTATTATACAGGGAAATAATTTTTCCAGCACCAACATGACTAAGGAGCATTAGCTTTGAGAAGGCCAATTTTCAGAAAAGGCGAACAGCAGGTAGAACCAGAATGCAAGTGAAGCATTTTGCAAAGAAAAGAAATCTTCTGTTTCTTCCTATTGTTTCCCCATTTCTCCTTCCTTTCCCAAGAAGCTGCTGAATTTCATAGGTTTAACTGTTGATACTAGTATACAGGATAAGTACTTTTTATAACATCTTTTACAAACTTTGGTTTTTTTCTTCACAACACTGCTCCAGCAATATAATTCCAGTCTTCAGGAATAAACAAGACAGAACTGATTCCAAAATACTACTTTTCTGAAACCTGTCCTAATTTTGGTATGATTTTGTATCATCAGTTTCATAGTCTTAGAAAGAAAAAATAACTGCCCCATTTCCAATCCACATATAAGTGATGCAAATTTGCTAGGAGGTTTATGTTTTATTATCATAGATTTAAGTTATCTAGTAGGTAGCTCTGCTTTAACTTGTTTGCAGACTACAAACAGGTCCATGTAACTCCATATCCCTCAAAAAGTCAGACCAAATACCGTCACACATCTTCCAAGCAGCTCATAGATTAACTATGTAATTTCCTTTTTTCAATTCCTACCCTCTTCTCCTCTCTGCAGTGTTGTTTCCAAGTTGTCTTCTTAGTACTCTGAAACTCACAGAAAGATTTCTATGCTCTTACAAAAGCCACACTTTAATCAAAGTTTTCAAGGCAATGTTCATGCACTTAGAGGCAATGATTCCTGATGTGAATAACTCAGAGGAGCTTCACAGTTTGGTTTAACACTCGCTTGACAAAGACACACTGTTAACTCACAACTGTACCGTCCATTTGGGCTCCCAGACTTGGTGTGCTGCCATTCACTGTGCCCAGAACACTTTAGAAACCTGTGTTTCTCATAAATACACTAGCAGAAACAGTTGCTTAGCTGTCGATGCGGGAAAGTCTTATCATGTCATTCTGAAACACATGGAATCATAGAATGTTAAGGGTTTGGAATGGACCTTTAAGATCATCTAGTCTCAACACCCCCTGCCATGTGTAGGGACACTTCCCTGGCCTTAAACACTGCCAGGGTTGGGGCATCCACAACCTCCCTGGACAACTTATTCCCTTGTTCCAGCACCTCACCACGCTCACAGTAAAGAACTTCTTCCAAATATCTAACTTAAAGTTCCCTTTGTTGAATTTGTACCTATTACCCTGTGTCTTATTACTACAGTTCCTGACAAAGAGCCCCTCTCCAGCTTCCCTCTAGGATTCTTCAGAAACTGGAAGGTTGCTGAGGTCTCCACACAACCTTCTCTTCTCCAGGCTGAACAGCCGCAGCTTTCTCAGCCTGGGTTAATGGGGCAGGTGTTCCAGTCCTTTTATCAGCTTCGAGGCTTCCTTTAAGCTTGCTCCAACAGCTGCATGTCCTTGTTGTCCCCCTTGATGCTGGGGACACCACAACTGTACACCGCACTCCAGCTGGGGTCTCATCAAAGAGTAGAGGGCCAGAATTACCTCCCTCGCCCTGCCGGCCCATTTCTGCTTTTGATGCAGCCCAGGTTAGATTGGCTTTTTGGCTTGCGAGCGCACACCTGCCGGCTCACGTTGAGTTTTTCATCAACCATCACTCCCAAGTCTTTCAGCTCATCCTTCAGCTCTTCTGGCACTGGACTAACTTGGGGAGGGGTGGGAGCAACGACCCCTCGGGCAGGGCAGGGCAGGTAAGGGCCTGGCAGCCAAGGAGATGGTGGCCAGCCGGCCGGCCTCTCCCGCCGAGCGGCTCATGCGGGCGGGCAGGCTCCGCCGGAGGCCGAGGCCAAGGCCCAGCGCCACCGGGCCCTGCCGGCGCGGGCAGCCGCAGCCACGGTTCCCCGCCCGCCGTGAGCCGGGGCGGGGCGGCTGCGAGGGGCGGCGCCTCCACGATCCCCGGGCCGCGCCGGGGGGAGGCGGCGGCGGCGGATCCGGGCCCGGCGGAGGCGGAAGGGGCGGGCGGACGTGGCCCTGACTCTGCGGGACGCGCGATGCTGGTGAGTGCAGGGAGGCCGCGGCGTTGTGTCGCAGCGAGGCCTGGCCCGGCCCGGCCCGGCCCGGCAGGACGCGAAGGCGGCGGCGCGGGGCCCGGCACTGAGTCACGCCGCAGGGAACGGGGGAAGGGGCGGTCGGGCCTGGCCCGCCCGCCCGCCTGCCTTTCTTCTCCCGGGCGCGCTACCGGCCCCGGAGCGCGGGGGCGGCGGTGGTGGCTGCCCGGCCCGCTCGTGGATCCGGCCCCGGAGCCGCGGGCCGGGCCGGAGCGGGGAGGCCGCGAGCTGCGCACTCGGAACGCTTCGCCCCCGTCGGGGTGCGGGAGCGCCCCGCTGGCTGCCCGGCCCCGCAGGATCTGCCCGGCCGCCGGGGGGTTGCCCGCTCCCTCCCTTCGTCCCCGTCCTTTCCCCGTGACCGCGGCCCCCGCATGGCCAGGGCGCCTCGGTGGCTGCCCCAGCCTTTCCGTCCCGCCCCGGTGGCTCTCAGACCTCGGGCCCGTCCTCCCGCAGCCTTCGCTGTGCCCCCCTCGGCCCCGGGACTGCCCACCCCAGCCATCCCAGGCCCTGCTCCTCCCACGCCTCTGCCCTCTTTTTTCCCTGTGAGCTTTTGTCCGTAACCTCACCGGGCACTGTTCTGGGGAGTTCACCTGCTCTCTGTCCTGCCTGTCCTTTCCTGTGCTGCTTCGTTTCACCCTGTTCATGCCAGCAATCCCCAGAGCCCTAGTGATACTCAGGTCTGTCTAGGAGCTTTTTGGTTGTACCTAGAGACATTCCCTAGTGCTCTCAGTACCGTTGTGGCTGGGGGATTTTTGCCATAGTTCATCTCGGTCAACTTCTCTAGGTTTCTCTTGCTCTCAAGGAGTGTGCGCCAGGCTTCCCCTTGTTGCCACCTACTGTTGTGGCCTTAGCAGAGAAGGTGCCCCCGTAACCTTTTGTTTGTCTGTGTACTTATTGTCTCCATCCAGATGACTAGTCTTGCATTTTTTTGTTTCAAATAACCAGCTCATTTGTTTCCCAGTAACTTTGCCAATGCAAGCTAAGTGTGTCCTGATTGGAATCCTTTCCTCATCCTTCTTGTTTCCTTTTGAAGTTATATTCCAACACTGCCATGACTCCTCTGTTACCTTTCCCCTTCCAGTTTTCTTCTGCCCAGTAACCATTTCCTTCTTCATGTTTTTTTTCCCTTCTGATCTTACTTTCCTGTCATTAAAACCTTCTTTGTGGTCTCACCTAATGCTCTTTTTTTTCTTTGCCCATACTCCTTTCCTCTGTAGATTCATATGCTGTCTCCCCCACTTCGTATTTAAATCCTCTAGCTATGCCTTTGAGGAGAAAGGAATTTTACCCTAGGTTATCTGAATACTTGTGTTCTGGTTTCAGCTGGCATAGAGTTAAACACTGAAAGGGCAGAGATTAATTACTTGTTTTACCTTATTTTGTTTTGATTTTTTTACTGACTTCTTCAGCAACTTTTCCCTTGGTATATGTGTTCATATATAATCACGTACCTCAGCCCTAATACAGACACATGCCCTGATGCTACTCAGGGAGAAAAAATTCTCTATTGGAAATCCTTTTGGCAGGACTGGGAAGAATAGTCCATGGGGCCAGACATACCTGGTGGCTACATAGCTTGAATTATGCTAAATAATGTTTGTAATACCATATTGTGAATTAGTGCTTAGTTGAAATGGAGTGTATTTGGGATGCCTCCTCTTTGAGGAAGTAGCAAGATACTATGCAGGTACCACAGTACGTAGTTTTTACTCACAGTGAACTGCTGTAATGTTGTATGTTTATGATTACGTGTCTGTGTGGCATCAGCACTTTGTGTTTCTGATGGTGACTTGACTAGAAAGAAGTGTTTTACATCTGCTCTGTAGCTTCTTGTTTTCAGTATTTGTTGTTCAACTTCTTATTTTGTGTCTGTCTTAGTTGCTTTGGTTCTTAAGATCGGTTGCATTTCAAAATCACCTCATGACCACGTTTGAGGTGCAGTTTAAGCACTGGACACACTTGCCCCATGGAGGCATGGTGAGCACATTTGATCTCAGGATTAATTTGTGCACCTGACTCAGAATCCCAGTTCAGTGCCTTGCATTAACAACATCTCTGGAGGAAACTTTCCATTGCTTATCCAGGGATCACATAGAAAATAGTCTTAGGTTGGTCACCTAAATTAAGCATTTGTGTTTGACTGACAAAGAAGTGGTGGTGGTTTAGCAAAATGATTCTTCTTCCACCTTGCTCCTTTGTACGCTGGTTTGAACTGGCATTAAAACTTGGGCCTGTTGCTCGAACCATTGACATGAGAAAATCACATTGCTTTATTGCTTTATTAAACAACCTAAATTCATTTAAGATAAATGAATGCACACCCTCATTTGGATACTGCTTTGAGGGTGCCTCTTTTTTGATTTAGCTTATTTGTAGTCTTGGTGCAAGCTCTTGGATTTTAGATGTATTATTATGAAAACAATAGTGAATCCTTAGAGAAAGTTCTCAGGTACTCAGCTTGAGAAGTATTGTCCTACAACTTGTGTGTTAACATCTCGGAGTACTGCTTTTCATCTGTTGTGGTTCTTAGATAGTGCCTAGTTTTGTGTAGTTACAGTTATTTCAGTTGGACCTAACTTAATGATGAGTCATATCCCAGATGCCAGTGGTTGCGTGGATTGGAAATACCTGGAATCTTTTCTCTTGCCACTGAAGTTTGATTTTTTTTTTAGTTAATCAAAATTCTAGTGAATTAAACAGCTTTAAAGATGTTCCACTTGCACTTACACCACTCTCAACATCAAAAATTTGTATTATGAGCTTGAAGTGAGAAATTTCCTAGTGAGAGGTCAGTGTGTTACCCACTCTGCTGTTGTACTTCCTGTGCTATCCAACAGGGTCTGTCTCTGTGCATCAGAAGGAAAACAGGGCAGATGTCCCACTTGGATGGGATATCAGGAGGATGTGCACAGGCAGTCATAGCAGCCTGCCACTTGGTGCAGTCTTCCTGCTGCACAGACCTGGAAGAAAGAAGAGTATGGAAAACTTGGCCTTGGAAGTTCTGCATGTGCTTTAGGAATGCATGATCTCATTTTAAATAGAATACTTAGGTGCTAGCATGTTTTTTAGGTAAGAGTACTCTAATAGGGAAGTTTTAGTTAACTGTATTTTTCAAGCTTATCTCCATGTAAGAAGTGGTTGCTGGAACCAACATTTAGAGGTCTGGTTGCAAATTATAATCTATTCAGCATGCAAACTCAAACAGCTTTTTTTTTTTTATCCCTTGCTTGATAAAGGAGAATTTTCAGTAAGAAAATATAATTATTGGAAAAATTACAGAGACATGTTGAGCTTGTCTACATGAGTAACTTACTGTTTTATTGTAGGAGTTGTAGGTTTTTCAGTAGAAGAACTACTAGAACAGGAACAGATTGGCTGTTCATGTTTCTACAGTGCTGCAGTCCAGACCTGTTACAGACATGACTAAATGACTTGGTAATAAAATTGCTCTGAGCTGATGTGCCCTGCTGTAGTGCTGTAACTTGTAGCCTTTAATATAACCACAGATTTAAACACTCCCTGTGTTATCCCAGCTTCTGGAAAGAGCTCTGCTTTAGGAAATGATCTGTGTCCCAGTGGGTAGTTCTTTTTCAGTTTTCTCTTTACCCACAGAACCTCTGATGTCACAAGAGAGAACCTCTTCCTGTTGCTGCCTTACCTCTTCTTATAAATGATACAAGTCAAATACATATTTTTTTAACTGAACCAAACCATTTAATGTAGTGTTTTTCAACTCCTTCTTTAACTATGAACCTTAGAAAAATTAATGAAGGCTACTGTGAAAATAGAAATACAGTAATTCCATTTTTCACTTCAAGGAATGGGTGTAGAGTCATATGTAAATTTTTGCCATACTTCATGTCTCTTTGTCTCCAAAATTTGGCTACTTTCTTTGCCAGAAGTATCCTGAACTTGTAAAAAGAAGCAGGTGATTCTCGCTGTCTGTTCTGTTCTCTCGTGACTCTTACCTGGAGCACTGCATCCAGCTCTGTGGCATCCAGCACAAGAAAGACCTGCAGTTATTGGAGCAGACCCAGGGAGGGCCTCAGAAGTGATCAGTGATGGAACACCTCTCCTGTAGCTGAGAGAGTTGGGGTTGTTCAGCCTGGAGAAGAGAAGGTTCCAGGGTGACCTTATTGAGGCTTTCATTCAGTGTATAAAGAAGGGGGATTATGAGAAAGATGGAGAGAGACTTTATACAAAGGCCTGTAGTGGCAGGACAAAGGACATAAATTTTAAATGGAAAGAGGATGGATTTAAAATGGTTATGAAGAAGGAATTCATTACTTTGGTGGGTGGTGAGGCACTGGAACAGGTTAACCAGAGAAGTTGTGTGTGTAACCCCATTTCTAGCAGTGTTCAAGGCCAGGTTGGATGGCTCTTTGAGCATCCTGATCTAGTGCAAGATGTTTGTCTGTGGCAGACAGGTGGTTACTAGGTGATGTTTAAACGTGCCTTTCAACTCAAACCGTTTCATGGTTCTTGAATAAGCACTGGAACTTCAATGTGATGTTCTTCCAAAATCTAAGGGAAAAAAAATTATATTATTTCTCTTTCTTCCCCTTTGGATTGTTCTGGTTTTGGAATCAGAAGGTTCCCTGCTTTAGTTTGGTCTAGTGAGTACAAGGCATTGCTTGACAGCAGCACTAAGTATAAAGGATTAAGAAAACACCTTTTCACTGACATCTTTGTAGTTGTGCACTAGATGTGAATATCAGTTCAATACCATTGACTTCTTTTTTCTTTAAATTAGGAATAACTAAAGTTGATATAAAATTCTGCTCTGTCTTTGGATTTCATTAGATTTGCTCTAGTTTGTGTTGCTGTATGTTTCAAGCTTGGTGTTATTGAGCAGAAAAAATGGATTTACATGTAGGATGGTGAGGATCATGATGATGGAAAGTTCCTGCAGTGCAGGGAGCTCGTCACTCTGCTCTGATAATGTACTTATCTTTTGAAGACATGCACATGCTTCTCCTATTTTATTGGAGACTGGTGGCTTTGCTACTGGGACCTGGATGTATTTGATTCATTAATATACACAGTAGAAAAAAGTTTTAAAATTTGAAGCAGGGAGGTACAAAAATTTGGATTATTAGTTCAGCCGTAACTGAAATCAGAGACTTCTTGTATTTTTAATATGCATTTGAAGTAACTTAGCTTTTTGTTCCTCTCTGTTTCAGGTTGGACAGTATCTTAATGTGGATGAGAGTTCAGAACTAAGGCTGGTGGTGTGACCTTAGTTCACCCTGTTTTGCTCTGTAATTTAAACTTAATTTCATATGTAAATTTGCAAGCTTCTCTAGTCTCACTGGGGGTGGAGACTGTCACTTGGAAGTTTTATCTAAAGTTTGGTGGACTGAATTAGGGGAAAAAAGAGAATTTTAGAAAATAGTTCATTTTCATCTTGCTTTTCATGGTAATCATTTCATGGGCAAATGCTCTGCTTGCTTCTGGGTAGCCAAAGGATAAACTTTTCACTGTACAACTGAAAATGCTTTTTTAGATTGTTTGCTTTTTTTAAAGAAAACTGATTGTTCTCTTACTCTTTTTTTCAGAGATAACTTTGAAGAAGTTTTGTTGTTTCTGAAAGTGTGCCTATACTAGGATGCTGTCAGTAATAGGAGTTGTATAAAATCAAAGTTTATATCCCAAAGTAGTTCAGTTGATTTTGTTAGATTCTATTGCAGGCTTAGCTTTAAAACTTAATGGTGCAAGCTTAATCAATAAGAAGGAGGATTTAAATGTGGGTGTTAGGGATGTGTGGCAGTTTTAACTTTTACAAAATTAAGTTAAATTGCTTCACTTCTCTACCAAGGGTGCCTGTTGCAGTCATTAGAGATCAAAACTGATTAATAATTTGCTGAAATGATACTAAATTTAAACAGAACTAACTTTTTGTGAGGTATAAATTCGTTACTGTAAGTTAAGGCTGCTAGCATTCAGACTTTGTAGTTGAACCAGAAGAATCACATACAGATCCCTTTCTAGATTTTAATGAGAAAGCTCTCATTCTTTTCTGGGCTGACTGTGTTTAGGCATCTAGAATGAAATATATGAGAGGTGTGCTGTTCATTGCCAGCATTACACCACAGTAGGAATCAAGATCACTGGCACATACATCCATGCACCTAATGTTAACACAATGTAAAAAGAAAATAAAATAAAGAGGGAGTGGCTTTCACTGGTTGTGATTTTGTCACATGCAGGAAATGAATGTAAGTAACTGCAACAGTCCTTGATTATTTGTCACTTCAGAATGAAACATTAGTATGAAGGTGATTATGGGAGGAAACTCCCCAGTATTTAAGCTGTACTCTTGTAGTACATTCAAATGTCTGAAAATACCAGATCATTTGCAAGATTAATCAGTGTGACCGTCATCTTTATTTATAAATTGAAGTGGCAAACTGTATTGCCTTGATCAATTGAGCTCTTGCACAAATAATAAGAGGAAAGAAGTTGTAAAATTAGCAAGCTGTTGGGAAGAGATTCCAGCCAGAATTGGTTTTTGCTTGTTAGCAACATGTTAATGGTTTTTTTTAAAGTTATTGGTAAGAACTGCTGCCTTCCAAGAGCATGGAAAAACTGTGGAAATATTATTGCAGGTGAAAATTCCTGTTTGTGTCTTTAACAAGGCAGCATGAAAGTATGTTGTGGTGCATTGAGTTCTGCTATAATTTTGGGGTATTTGTGTTAGAGTTCAGAGGCTTGCCCTGGATATTCTGGTAGAGGGCATGCTGTGTCTGAAGCAAGCTGTAAGACAACGCTGTTTTCCTGGTGGAGATCAGTAGGATTATGATGTTTTAACTTATTAAGTTGGATTTAGTTGAAGTTTTGATGTCTGGTAAGGTCTTCTGGGAAAACAGTTATGAGTAAGAATTGTCCTTGCAGGATCATTAATGTCTCTAAACTGGCCCAAGGTATTTCAGTGTTTCCAGCCCTTCTGTGTTTTTTCTTTCTGAATTGCATTGGATTTAACTCCTTGCTGCTGTTGTTTTGTTTTTGTGGCTTTTTGCGGTGGTGTTTGGTTGGGGTTTTTTTTGTGGGGTTTTTTTCTAAGGAAACAGGATATATTACTCTGTCTTCTGCTTGGAACATGGGGTATCTAGCAAATTTCATGGTTTTTCCTCCCTCATTTTCCTTTTCTGCATTTTCCTGACTGAATCAAGATGTTCATCTTCATGTGCATTGTCCTTCATTATTTATGTTTATTTGGGTTTCATTGGGCTTTGTTTAGTCTTTTGCTTTCTCGTTTGTTTTGGTTTTTGTTTGGGTTCATGCAGGTTGTATCATATATATGATTAAAGCCAGAGAGAAAGTGGGAATATTCAAGGCTCTTTTTCTTATTGTGGTGGTTTTACCCTGGTTGCTTGCCAGGTAGCCATCAAAGCCCCTCCATCACTCCCTCAAGTAGACAGAGGAGGAAAAATACAATGAAAGGCTCATGGGTTGAGATAAGGACAGGGACATATCTCTCATTGATTACTATCATGGGCAAAACAGACTGGTCTTGGGCAAATCAATTGAACTTATTATTGATCAAAATCAGAGCAAGTTCATGAAAAGTAAAACAAATTTTTAAAAGACCTTCCCCCCACCTCTCTGTCCTTCTTGGCTCTACCTCCTCCCCACCAGCAGCGCAGGGAGGCAGGGGTGAGGTATGGTGAGTTCACCACAGGCTGTTTCTGCCACTGCTCAGGGAGAAGAGTCCTTCCCCTGCTCTGACATGGGATCTTCCCATGGGGGACAGTTCTGCATAAACTTATCTTGCATCAGTCCTTCCCATGGGCTGCAGCTCTTCTTTGATGTGGGTCTCTTTCCACAGGGTGCAGTCCTTCAGGCACAGCCTGCTCCAGCATGGGTACCTCACAGGGTCATAAGTCCTGCTAGGAAACCTGCTCCTGCATGGGACTCACATGAGCTCACAGCCTCCTTTCAGGCATCCACCTGCTCTAACATGTGTTTCCTCCATGGGCTGCAGGTGGAAGTTTGCACCCCTGTGGTCTGTGAGCGGGTCTCTGCATCTCTGTGGTCCTCCATGGGCTGCAGGGGCACGGCTGTTTCACCATGGTCTTCACAGGCTGCAGGGCAATCTCTGCTCTGATGCCTCATCCTCCATTGACCTTGGTGTCTGCAGGGTTTCTCTCACATATTCTCATTCCTCTCTTCTCTGATTGCAGTTACATCTGTGCAATAATTTATTTTCCTTCTTAGTATGTTACTGCCATCTCTGGTTGGCACAGCCTTGGCCAGTGGTAGATCCATCCTGGAGCTGGCTGGCATTGGCTGTCTTGGACTTTGGGGGGAGCTACAGCCAACTTCTTACAGAAGTCACCCCTGTAGCCCCCCCTGCCACTACCAAAGCCTGCCACACAAACCCACTACACTCCTGAAAAACTTTCTCCCTTCTCTTCAGTGCACCCATATCTTGACTTGATTTTTTTGTTCTTTTCCTTATCTGCAGCATTCCTTTTTCCAAGATGTAAAACTGAGTGTTTGAAGAAGCTATGAAGCACAGTAACTGTTCAGTTAAAAAATACTGTAGGGTCTATGTCCTGGTTTTGACACAGGAATATGCAAGACCTTAGGTTAGAAAGGACGTTCAGTTTAGGAGCAATCTGCAAACTTTCTACATAAGGATTATTTCATCAACAGCAAAGTGAACTCTCTCTGAAGATGGCCAACCAAAACTTGAAATGTTTTACCTATGTAGTACTTAAGGATGTAGTCCCTTGCACTGTTTTCCAAATTGATGTTGATGCAGTAAAACAACCATAAAACCTATTGTTTGTGGGATTCTAAATATTGACCAGAGTTAACTTCGGCTAGAGTTGCAGAAGGGAGAGTTGGCTTGGGTAGAATATGGCAGCAAACCTTATTGAGTCTAGATCTACTCTTTGTTCATGAGGCAGCATGTATATGTTAGAGTATGGTGTGAGTTGTTTGAGTTTTTTTGTATTAGCTGTGGCATTACTGAAGGGAGATACCTGTCAAACTCTGCTGGGATTGTTTGTTCAAGGAAAACAAAGGTAAAGCTGTAAGGAAGAAATAAAGAATGTTAAAGAGCTGGTAAAAGAATAGGCAAAGAGAAAAAGTGGCACACTCCAGGTTTCTTGGTTTTATTCTGATGAATAGTTATTGATATTTTAGAAAAATCCTTGTATTCAGGCATACAGATAAACCACATGAGTTAAAAAGGCTTTTAGTGAAGACAGTAATGGATAATTTAAGTAAATTAGGAAAGTGTGAAAACTGCAGTTCCAAGTTACTTACATATATTGTGTTTAAATTTGAACATAAAATTGAATTTTAGAGTTTTTCTAGCTGTGAAGAACATGTCCAGGCTTTGTTTTATTTGTTCAGCTGGCAACTGTATCGTTGGCACATGAAGTAATGTAGGAGTGTATTAATTACAGTGCGTTAGATATCATTGATCAGAGCTGTAAAACACAGAGGAGGGGGCGTGGGGAGAACATTGGAGCCCAAAATGAAGTCATCGTTAGGGAGGTACAGTATTAACCAGGCCAAATTTACACAACTTGGTCTTAAATTACTGCCAAATTACACACACTTGCTGCTGCTTTTTTTTTAAAGTGCTGTACAGAATTTTTTACCACCCAAAGACAAGTTTTGGAAGGGATGAGTGCATGCATACATCTCTGGTTTTTCTCATAATGAACTGAATTTAACTTCCTTGAAAATGAGATGAGCTAAAGCTTTTCACACTACATGTAGCTCAGTGTTTCGTAATAATACAGAGGAACTGAACATTGTAATTTTTGTCATTTGTCTCTTAAATATCTTTGTTGAAGAGGGAGAAAAAATTCTAGTATTTCTCTTCTGGTATTGATTTCTAGAATAACCATTTTTTACAATAGTTGTGTGATTTTGCTGGGGCACAGTGAAAATGTCTGCTATAGGCAAATTCTCCAGATGTTGATTAATTACACATTTGTAGCATGTGAAGTGCTAAGGACATTATGCTTGTTCCTAGTCTTGCTTTAAGAATTGTGTCGTGTGAAGTGCATAAACTATCTACCTTACGCATAGCCTTTAATTTCAGTGGCCTAAAATAATTCTGCCCAGAAATGTGAGTGCTGTATAATGTTGCATGCAGGACTATGGCTCAACTAAGCAATGTTACAGTGTAGAGCTCATAATGCTAACACATCAGCTGAAGTCAAGATACTTCAAAAACCTTCAGCATTATGAAGTTTCTAAACTTATTTTTAGTGACATTTGTTCCACCATAGCTTATTAGTGAAACTTGCTTCTCTTCCCAAATGGGTTTGGGTGTAGTGGGATTAACTCTGGTCACTTAAACTCATGCTGCTAGACATCCTCATATATGAAGTTAGACAAGAGATAAAATAAGTCTAGAGGTTGTGCCTCTTTATTGCATATTTAAAACAGTGTTATCTGGGCTCTTGCATGAGCTGGGAAACCTTGCTCTGAACCTCTGAGTTCTTACTGTGCAAGAAGCTGACAAGTTCAAATTCTATCTGTAATTACTGAAGTAAACTATCTTGAAGTATGTAATTTAGAAATAAGGGGTTGTGGGAGAACAACAGGTGATGCACAGGCCTTGGGGCTGTAAAGCTGAAAGTTGTGTTGTGTTAGGATGTAAAAATCAGGTGTTTACTCCAGCAGATGGCTTGGGATGCTGAGAAGTGGTGGGATCCATTAAGTTTTTTGGATAAAAGATGGGTTAATTTTCACATTTTCCTGAAGGCCTCTTCCAGCATGCACATTATTTTCCAAAGAGGTGGGATATCTAAAAAAGACTATTATTAGATTATCAATAAAGACAAGCCCAGTATTTTCTAATGCAATGTGTTTCTTTGCATATCATGTTTATCTATCATGATGTGTGTCCCTAAGTAATGAAAAAGTGGGAGTAACATACAAGTCCTTCAAGGCTGTTTTAAAGTTCTGGCAAAAGTGTTACCTCTTTTGTTTGGACTGTTTTAATTGCAGTACTTGAGTGCAGGCTTGAAAGATTGGCTGGCATTGAACACTATCATCCTGCTGCATCAAATGGTGCATATGTTGTCTGGAAACTGTAGGGGTGATATTTCTCATGCAAATATAGCTGCTCCTGTAGCTATAATGAAGTTTGGGTTCTCTGGTCCAGAGCTGCAGAGTGGATGTTGGAACTCAGGCAGCTGATTTTATCCTTGAAGCAGGTCAGCAGCAGGTCTGATCTGTTAGGGCAGAAAGCACAGTGATGGTCAGTTCAAGTGCAGCTTGTGCACAGTCCTGCCAAGAGCACTTTGCAAGGGAGAGACCTCACTGATTTAAAGGTCACGACTTAATGGTGAGGTTTTAATTCAGGCAGTTGTGCACAGTCTGGGCACTGAGAAATGTGCCTTAGGAACTCTTTCTCCCTCTTTGTAGCAATTGGGATGTTGGGTGAAGAGATGCAGCGTAACTGCTGTGGACTCGATTTGACCTTTCAGAATTGTTGGCCTAGGAAAGGGTTTTTGTGTGTGAATCAAATAATAGCACTTTTCACATGAAATAGAATATCAAATGTTTGTGTGTAATAACAACTGTGCCAAGTAACAAAGCCTTGTGTTACCCCCGCTCTTCCTGTAAATTTAATACCATAGTTTAGTTTAACCACTAAGTATGGATAGTTCTTTTCATAAATATGCAATTGAAATTCTATTCTTGTTAAAGTAATATATTAATAATTACCTTTCTATTTTCCTACACATAAATAAATCTGGAAGAAATTGATAGTGGCTTATAGAATTATTAATCTATTGCTCTATTTTCTGATTAATGTTAAGTAGTAATTAACTGGAAGAAGTAAATTGTTTGAGTCTAGGAAGTTAGCAAGATGGTACTGTCATTCTGTATTAATGTGTTTGCTTGCAAAATTCAAATTGAATGCCAATGAGAGGATAGTGAGGTAGTGTCAATTGTGGTGGAATTATGACATATAAATAATATTTTTATATAGTGGACTACATGTGAAAAAAAGCCCAAAATTGTTCATTTTCATAGCATTTTTAATAGCTACATCCTGACTTAAATACAGAGGTTTCCTTTAGGGGAAAGGGAGGGTGAATGAGGAACACCTTGAGTTGAAAAGATTCTGGGAATAGGTAGTATTCATAGATGCACCAGGGGACATAAAACTAGGAGATGTTTAGTTAGAGATGAGAGTTAAATATTTCCATCGTCATAGAAGGGGAAACTCAACATCTGCTGGTTGTGCTTTCTGCTAGCTAGCAAGGGGTTGGCCTTTTGTTAGAAGCTCTTATACAGCAATTAAGTATTTTGTGTTAGGTACACCAAAATGTGTTTTGGCAGATTAATAAGCAAGTGACAGTCAGTTAATTCTCACACGTACGGCAGTTTTTGTGGCATTATAGATTCAGAACCATGTCTTCTTTAGTACCAGATCTAAGAAATCAAAGTGTTTCTGCTCTCCTGGATTGTAGACATGGAATTCATTTTCTTGCTTTTATTGCAATGCTGACTTGGGATCACAGTCCAAGACTGTGGGTGTGTAACATGCACAGAATATTTCCCTCAGTGGAGGTGAATGGCCACTCATGGACCTTTGTTCTTCCTGGCTTTTGTTGCTCAGTCCTGAAAGTCCATCGTCAGTAGTACTGCAGCAGGTTCAGTTTCCAGAAATTAAAGAAGTTAAATACAAGCAAGGTATGATCTAGATTACACTGCAGCATTATGATGCATGATTGTTGTATGCCTTTAATAACTAGCTTGCTGTGATTAGATAAACAAAAATGGCAGTGTTGAATTTTAGGTGTGTGTTTTCTAAGATGTATATTGATTGAATTCTTGCTTTTCCACCTAATTCTCTGAATAACTGTTTCCTCTTTAAAAATAAAACTAGCTACATAATCAGTTGTATGTCAGATTAAAATAAGACAGTACTTGTTGCTGAGACTCACATAATAAAAATACTTCTTGGTGGTTTTACATAGATTTGGAGATTGAAATGTGTATGGGTAATGGGAAAGCAAAGGACTGTGAGGATAGGTAATCTCTGTGTTACTGTAGTAAGACAGTCACTGACTGAAAAAAATGAAAAAATGCCTCTATCTCAGTTGGTCTTTTTAGGGTTCAGGAGAAAAGGCAGAAGAGAACTTCAGATAACTGGGTGGAAGTCAGGGAGGGTATAACAGAATACTTAATTTTCAAAACTCTGCAAAGCCTGGAGTGTAACATGGAATAGCCTAGAAGTGGCTGTGACAAACACCTATGACATAACTGTAGAATATGTTTTATTTTCTGCTGCTCAGAGACTAAGAACAAATAATAGGGTTTATTTGATCTCAGCCTATATTTTCTTGAAATTATGGAATGAACCTTGGATGACAGATTTATCATAAAGTTGTATTGTCTGTAGAAAAATGGAAAGCCATAATGTTTCACTGAGGTTTGAGTATTCCAGTCAGTGAGCTCTAGGGTGTAGAATGACAGAGTGGTTTGGGCTGGAAGGAATCATCTAGTCTAGTCTCCTTGTCTTGGGCAGAGACACCATCCATTAGATCAGGTTGCTCAAAGCTCCTTTCAACATGGCCTTAAACACCAGGCATCCAACAGCTTTCCTGGGCAGCCTGTTCCAATGTCTCACCACCACCCTCACAATTAAGAATTTCCTCCTTATGTCCACTGTGAATCTACCCTCTTTTAATTTAAAACCTTTGACCCTTCTCCTGTAACTACAGTACCAGTAAAAAGTCTTTCTCCATTTTTCTTATAGGCTCCCTGTATGAATGGGAAGACTCCAGTAAGATTAACTTGGTCCTTAGTACAAGTCTCTTATTTGTGGGCTCCTTTTTTTACATTGTCATTTTCTGATATGTTCTTAATTTTGTTGCTTTGGAGGGTAAGACATATTAAAATTGCAAGTGTATTTTTATGGACTTGTGTAAAAATGGTTCTTCTCTGCTTGATGTTTTCAGTGGACCTTTCCAGGTGAATGTGTTCCTTCACCATAATATCATGAGGCTGATGAATTGGTAGCCATCATTTCACTATGTCCTGACATTTGTGCACTTAAAACTCATGGGAGTAGTGCATTTTCTTACTTTCTGATTGTTTCATTCACAATTCATTCAATATTTATTCTGTGTACTCCTATTAGTAGTTCTTTCTTCCCACCATTATTGACTGTGTGTTCTCTTGCTGGTAAAATGACATTGAAGGAAGTGGTGTTCTTCTACATAGTAAAGAAATAATTGTAAGCATATGCTTGCCAGATAGAAAAATTCTCTGCTACCAAAATGTCTTGGCCTTTCAGGTTTCCTGTAATAGTACAAGATTGGAAGAGTTATTGATAACTCTTTCAATGAAGAAAAAGTTGTATGTAGCATCTTCTGGTTAATCTTCAATACCCATTAGGGTGTTTGTTAAACAATGAGCTACCACAGAACCCAGAGTTGCTCAGAAGTACTGGAATTTTACTGTTGAATGGGGAGGAGCTATTTACACTTGCTGGTAGATAGTCTCTGCTGCCTGGAAAGCTTTTTGCTGTTATGTTTTGTTGTTAGTATTAGAGTTCTGTTGTCAGCCACACTCATCTAAGTACCTACAGCCTTTGGATAACTCTGGGTACTAACTGTCTCATTTTGTGGTGAATTGCTAAATTATGTTCCTTGATTTTAGTATTTCACATCTCAAGATGGATTTCTCATCTGTGTAAACGACAGTATTTCAATGAAATAATAAATTTTGCATCTTTAGTGTGGATAAATTTAGACTGTCATATAACGTGTATGTTTTCTTTTCCTGTTGCAGGTTATCCTCCTGGGAAACATCACTTTTTGTGCATAAAGAATATCTTGCTGAGTTGCTGCAACTGAGTTTAGAATGTTACTTGACTTGTGATTCTGATGGAGGAATAACAAGAGCTCAGGCTGCTGCACTGGAAGACTTTACAGGAAATACAAAATGTCATCAAATAGGAGTCAGAACCCGCATGGACTTAAACAGATTGGTCTTGACCAGATATGGGATGACCTAAGAGCTGGAATTCAACAGGTTTACACCAGACAAAGTATGGCAAAATCCAGATACATGGAACTCTACACGTATCCTACTGCCTATGATAGCTAGTGCTCTCACTGCTGGTAGATTACAGATAGCTTTTTACTTTTTTAGACTGAAAATTGCTCCATAACTATTTCACTTAATGGCTTCTAAGAATGCATGGTTTTGTTTTGAAGATTGGCCTTTTCTATTTAATATTACTGGCAAATAGCAGGAACATTCTGTTATCTGGAAAACTGGCTTCCATAATTATTGCTACCTCTGTATTTCAGGTTTGATTACTGTTATCTTTAATACAGCACATGTTTAAAGAGATTTTATTATTAGGTTGAATTTTGAGTCCACAATGCACACAAAGAAAACAGAAATTCCTTTTCGTTTTCTGTTAGTCTCTGGCATTAGGCTTCAGGTCTTACTGATAATCA
Organism: Zonotrichia albicollis; assembly: GCF_047830755.1. Classification (NCBI taxonomy): domain Eukaryota; kingdom Metazoa; phylum Chordata; class Aves; order Passeriformes; family Passerellidae; genus Zonotrichia; species Zonotrichia albicollis. Next base: position 50,179,660 of record NC_133819.1, on the reverse strand, counting down.
TGTCCAGTTACCTGGAAGTTTTTCAATTGTCATTCTCTATGTAATACTTTACTCTTGACTTGATTGTGTAATTTTCCAGCTGGAGTGAGAATGTCTCCAGTGGATTTTGCTTTAATTCCTAGCTTGCATTGGAGAGTTATTTTCCAGCATCTCTGGAAAATACATTCTGGTTGTTGTTACAAGCTGCTGGAAGGGGGTTAACCTCCTTGTTCAAATGCACTGAGCTACTGTGTGGAAGATTGTAGGAAACTTGTTTCTGTCAGGTAGTCTATAAGGATTTTTTCAAACCAGTATGTAGGAGAAATATGTCTCTTGTTGTATTACAGCTTAGGTATTTGACTTCAGGACTTCATTTAGAAAGGAAATTCTTCTTTATTTTGCCTATAAGGTGCCATGTAAATGGATTCCATGACCTTTGTTTTGAATCTTTTGTTCTGCCTTGACTCTTGTAAGCTTGTATTTCATGGTAAAGTCAGCACTGCTTAAAAAGGTGGTGGTCTACACACTTTGCTGTATATTTGATAGAAATGGTAACTGAATACATTTAATATCATTTAGTTCTGCTGCTTTTCTCTATCAGTATTTAGAGTTGGGTTTTTTTTAATGGAGTTATTATTCTGAACTAATGTCTGTAGCTGTTGCTGGCACTGATTTGGAATTGCAGCATGTAAAATTTTAGTCTGTAATAATTATTTTTTTAAAGGACAGAGCTTTTATAAAAGAAAGAGGAGCTTGAAGGCTATAAACCAGTCAATTCTGTAGTTCCCTGGACTTTCTAAGTTTCTCTGTACATGTAATCTCAGCATCAACGTGCAAACTTTTCTATCTGTGCCTGCAGAATCCATGCTCCAGGCTGTGGTGGGAGAAGCCCTGAGCAGCCTGCTGAGTGTTTCTAGGATACTTCTTTAATAGCAATGGGAAGATGAAATAACATTTGTATAGGGTCAGTACTTTTCCTAAGATTTAAAATTAGTGATTTCTTGCAGCACTAGGTTCAATGTTAGTTTTGACTCAGTGAAACAACTCTGTGGAAGTTGAATGTCTGAGAGAAATTTGACATGCAGTAGAAGCTCTGAGAGTTTTTTGTTCTGAGTGCCTTTAATATATTCTTGTTCAGGAGCTCTGTTAAGCAGGGCAGCTGAAGGCTAAGTACTGACTATAATGGTAATGGTTAAACATGGGCTTTTTTCCTCTCCTGATGTTCTCAAAGATGCTCAGAATGAAGCTGTAAAAAGGATATGGTCTCTATTAGTTACTCATTTCCTCCTTGCTTCTGCTTTGAGGAGTTGTTGGTACAAAAATAAGGACTGTTTATGTTAGTTTCTTCAGTGAATTAATTTAGGGGGTAATTTTGGTGGTCAGCTTGTATTTTTTGTCCAAGTTTTTGGACATAATAGTTAGATAACTCAGAATATTTGATACTGGTTAGGCTGTGTATTTAATCTCCTGTGAAGATAGCAATGCATTTCGCATTCTGTACCAAGTACATGTGTTCAAAAGTTGTGCTTAAAAGATTACACCCCGTTCAAAGCAGTAACTGTGACATATTTGCCCAGTCTTTGTGTACAGCAAGTCTTGTAGTCGGGTAGATGTTTATTTCAGGAAGCTTTGCTTATCAACTAGCTTAGTTTGGAAAGCAGAACAGCTGCAGATGAGTTTCAGTTGCAGCTGTAATTGGTCTGAAGATCAGCTGTACTTACAAGAATGTCTTGATAATTGACAGTTTAGTCTTTCCTCATCCTCTTTTGTCCTCTTTCTCTTTCCCCATCCACCCCCTTTTTTTTTTTTTCTTGTCAGGATATTCCTCCTGAGGTGGATTTCATTTCATCCCTTTAATTTATAAGAGGGGAACCGTGCATATAAGCAAGTCCTATATCTGTCCTATATCCTATTCAGTCCTATGTCTGTCATCAATTTTCAATCAAAATTGATTGGAGATGTAGAAGATTTTGTTGTGCCTTGGTCAAGTCCCTCTGGAAAATAATTAGAATAGTTATGCAATTCAAGCATTTCAGACCTCTGTCACACCTGCACTTGTTTTCTTTGTTCAGACGGTCTCTTTGTGAAACAGTAAATTCATCTCTTGTACGGGCTGGAGCCTGTGCTTAAGGTGGGGTTTCTTCCCCTTCATTTCAGTGGGAACAGAAACATGATGATTATTCCAGGAGTTTTTTAGATCTGAATATTGAAGAGGTGAAGGAAAAATTTTGTTTCTGAATGGTGGTTACCAAATTCCTCATCCATACTTCTTGTAATTTAGATTTATTTGTGCTTTTAACTGCAAAGTACCTTTTTTTTGTGAGATCAAATGATCATGTGTTTCCTTCTTGTGCAGTTTGTTGTTTTGGTGTTTCCTTTTTTTCCCCCCATGTGTGAGATTCTTGAAAATGGAATCTAGATGTTTTTCTGTTCCTTACCCAGATATTATGTAATTTCTAGTACTGAAGAGCCTGGTTGTTCCTATAACAGTAATTAACATCATCTGACAACAGTATTACAAGCTAGCTCAGAATTGCATGTCAAACATTGACTTTATGCTGAAAAGAGAAACAGCCAATAAAATTAACTTGATTTCTAGAAACAATAGACCTAAATATTGTGAGGGAAGGCCTATTCACCCCGTTTTCCATTTGGTGATTATTAGTTTGGAGGCTGTGAGCCACAGGACTTGCTTGTAAAAGTCAGTTTTTAGGGGTATGTGTATACAGAACATCTCCTAGTGGCATTTAGTCTGTTTGGAGGAAACTTCAGTTAGTCTGTAAGAGACTGTAGAGAGAGAACTGTATTTCTGTATAGCAAGTTTTGAGTTTCTGTTTTGAATTGTTGGTTGAAAACCTATTACTTGGTTTACTAGAATTATTCTTACTCAACTTATTTATAGTGCTGTAGGTCACTTGTCTTTATAGCCACCTCTTCTTAACTCCATTTGGCAGTGATAAAATATTCATACATCTTGTGCTATTTTCTTCTCTTTTGGCAGCAAGTGAAGTCCATTTTTCAAACTAATTGTATAGTGAGCCTCCAATTTATTTTCCTCAAACCTCAAGGTATGAGAGAATGAATGGGGGTTTGCTGGACATTTGCATTGAAACTCAATGGAGAGAATGAAAGGGGTTTGTTCCTTTTCTTGTTTTATGTATCTTAAGAAGATTCTCAGGCCAGGTACTAAAATGACAGAAAACCTTGCTGCACTGTATCAAAGTAGTGTAATTTTTCACAGTGACTTAGACAAAGAGCTGAGTAACTTTGCTATAATACTTACTTTTGTTTAGAAGCACACATAAACAATTTTCAGATAGCACTGGTGAATGGAAAGGTTAGTGGTGTGCTTCTCTCTAGTGTATGTGGACTCTTTGAAATGCCAAATATTTAACATAAACTCATGCTTTCACTGCCCTGATTTACAAAACAACCTGAGAAGCATTTTTAGGGATTCTTTTAAACAATCTACTTAATTTATGCCCATAAAGAACAGATTAATCTTTTTGTCCAAATTTAATATTTGAAGAAAATTTGAGAAAAATAAGATGAGTTTAAAGAGTCCAGTTGTTATTAATTTACAACAGATGAGATTTATATTTGCATGAGGATATGTTAAAATGTTGTCATTGATAAGAAAAGTTCATAATTCTGTGGAAGGTATGATGTGGTTGTTTAACTAAGATATAAGTTGCAATGTCCAGATTGCAGTGTTCAGATTGGCTTTCAAGGTCTTTCAAATGTTATAGACATAAAATTACACTACTGATTTCAACAGGTTCCTAGAATACCTTTGAGTAGTTGATTGGCATCATTATCTTATAGGTCTTATGTGGAAATTTGAAGAAAATGACTGAATTTATTATGACTTAAAATTTGCTCAAGTCTTACACCAATAAATTGGATCTTAAAAATGTGTTTCTTATATTATTCCATTATCAGCCCTCATTTGTAAATATTTTCAAAGTCATGAGTTGAAGTTTGTCAAGGATAGGTAAAGGCTATGCTGTTCTATCACATTTCATTATTTTATGAAAAATCCTTGCTTATTTTGATTCAATTTTGTTCACTTATTTTAACAAATCAATGGCTACTGAATAACTATTGGATCAAATGTAAGTAATTGTATATCAGAAAAGGATACTGTAATCATTTTATAAAATGGGATTTTTTTTCCTCACGTATTAGCAACTGTTATAGGAAAATACTGTGTTGAACATTAAATAAAGTGTAGTGTGCTTGCACTTCAAAACTGCTAGATGACTCAGGATAATCTGTCTGTTCATAAAATAGAAAGTGTAAATATATTTAACTTTTTTTTCTCCCTGTGAGTAGATTCAGCACCAGTAGTATATTGACCAAGAAAAAAACAAAACCATTAAGCCCTTCTCCTGGCATCCTTTGCCAAGAGCTTTTGTAGTTGCTTCTATTGCAATCTTTTTTCCTTGTTGAATTCCTGTATTTTAGTAGGATTTTAGATCAGCAGATGCATATTAAAACTGTGAAAATATTTCATTTTCTAATCACATGAATCTGTTGTTACCAGGCAGCACGGTATGTTCTTGTTTTTTTCTTTCTGCACAGATTATTATGCTCTTTCTATGCAGAAAATAGTGAGGTGTTAGGGTATGCACTTCTCATTTACATCTCAGATGCTGTTCCACTTTCTCTTAAGATTCTCTCACTCTGAACCATCCTTTCACTTCAGTGTCAAATCGTCTGAGGTCACTTTGGATACATCAAGGCAGCTTCTTCTGTCTGCTAGTATTAGTCCTGCATATATTCAATATCCCATTTCATAGGACTTCTCATGTTCCAGTTAGTGCTTGTGTGAAACACGAAGGCAGAAGTAAATGTATTTGTTGGCATGTTCAAAGGGTACATAATGGACCTTTTCTTGTGTGGAAAGGTACATATAATTGTATGCATTTGTGTGTATTTACAAAGATTGCATCTTCAGTTTGAAAGAAGGGCAGAATATGTTTATATTTGTACAATCATTCCCTTTCTTTATGCACTCTTCCACAATGACTGCTTGCTGTTCTACTTGCTTTTGGTAGTAACCAATATTCTGTTCAGAACCAACCTCTGTCAATGCAAAGAAAGAAATTTAAAAGCAGCCTCAGTTATGGAGGTTCATACACTCCCTGGCATAAAAACTGTACACTTTGTTTTTGCATTTGGCTTTGAAATTTTGTGTTTTCCTTGTAACTGAGTGCTTCTCTGATGCACTTGAGTTTATGCTGTGGAGAGAGAAACAAGAAGTTGTCTATTAGTCTTCAGATGGCTTTTGCTGAAAGTGTCTCTGATCTCAGACTTGTAGAAACCTGTTTGAGCTGAGTTATGCCTGGATTTTCATAGCAGCTGCATGGCTGATGCTGTAATAGCTTCTCAATGTCTTGCCTCAGTCCTTCCCTGACTAAAATGGGTTGTCTAAAATGGAGTGATTTAGCTGAGAGTTGTATCAAATCTATAGAGTTAAATGTATCAATGTATCAAAATATATCAATTGAAACTTAATCACAAGTGGTGACTGTGTGGGGTTGGGTGCAAGCTTTTAATTTTGTTTGTTAGCTTTCTCTGAATGGCTCTGTCGGGGTAACCCTTACTTCCTGGATGATGAGCTGAACATAGATAAAATCTCTTTCTGATACCTCCCTGAAAAGAATGAAGATTTCTGGGGTTCTTGTTTTACTGCTGCTTCTCACAAAGCTAAAGTGAGTGTTCAAAGCAGTTGTTCTGAAAAGTGATTTGTTTTTTACAAATTTGTAATTTCAAAAACTCATGTAAATTTCCTTCATCCGTTTGACTCACAAAACATTATAGTCATGTAGGCATGTCCACTTCTCTTATCTTCTCTTCTTGTATGTCTGGGGTAATCCAGCCTAAACTTCTGGATTTCAACAGGACTTGAATGGCTTTAATTTTTAAGAAAATATGTAAAGCTGTTCTTTAGTAAATATAATAAGCTGTGTTGTTTGTCTTAGAAGTGGTTCTACAATAATACAAAGCTTCTGTAGCCTTCCCTAGCAATTTTCCTGTCAGTGTTTGCAGTAGTTCTCTATATGATGTTCTTGCATGCCTTTGGTGTAATCTAGGAAAATACAGATTTTTTTACAAAAGTGGAATTAATCTCAATTTAGTCCTGCAGGCCAGCTGCTGAGCCTGAAGTTAATTTCTGCTTAAGGTCTGTGAAATAGCAAATTTATGTCTAAAACTGATCTTTATAATAAAGAGACTAGAAGTAACGAGAGAGAAATTGTGATTGGACAGTTGTTTGGCTTGTGTTATTGTGGGCATCTCTGCACTGTAGTTTTCTGCTGTATTCTGTTAATTCTCCTTCCCTTTCAGTTCCTTTAATTTTACATACTTGTTCCTCACACAGTTCCAGTTATGTTAATTTTTCATAGCAAAATTAAAGAACTCTGAGGGTTTGGCGGTGCTGGTGAAAGGTGAACCAGTTAGTACCTCAGCAGAACTGTTTTCTTTTAAAAACTTTAAGACTTATGCAAAACTGAATTATGTGTACTCATCATTGTAGTGTCTGAGTGCTTTCTTGTTGTGTGTTGAATTACACAACTGATAATTTTTCTTATGTAATTTTGGTTTGCAGTTGCTTCCAGAGGATAAAACCTGTATGGATTACTTTGGTACTTTTCAAGGGGAGAGGGTAGATTAGAATTGACCATGGTATGCTCTTGGTTGTGTTTTGTTGGCATACTTGCTCAAAAAATGTATGCAGTGCTGCTGGAAGAGCCTGTTTCACTTCCCCAGTGTGGGCACACAAGTTCAGATCTGCTCACCAAAGGGTCTGGGGCCAGGGACCACCACTGGCTGTAGTGTTGGTTCCTTCCCCAGTCCTCATGACTGCCTGCCTGCATGAGCCCCTGTGCTGCTGGAAACCAGGTGGCAAGGAGGCTCTCCCGCTGGCTTGTGTGTTAGGACCCTTTCCTCCAGTGGAAGTGATCTGCTACAAGGCCTTAAGTCCATTAGGGTGTGGCAGCACAGGATTTTTTTTTTCCTGTTGCCTATCTTTAGAAACTGAGCAAAGGCTGTCAAAAGTAGTGTAAATTATATTGGTGACAGAGGTGGTAAAATTAATTTGTCTTTGGCTATATTTTGTTTTGAAGACTTTTGGAGGAGAATTGTGAAAAGGATTTTTCATCTTGAACAGCACAATGCTGAATTATTTTATAAACTTTCTTGCAGTTTTCTACCTCAAATTTATTTTAGACAACTAAATTAAATTTCTCCTTCACTGTATGGAAGGTGTAGAGGTTAGAGGAAATTGATGTTGATCTCTTCCTCCTGTAGGTGGTTTGTCTGCTGGGCCAAATCTGAATTTCAAGCCTGAAGCTTGGGGATCAGCACGGCTTCACTCTGGTTCAAACTTTTCTATTGATGAATTAACTTCTCTGCTTGTTATGGTATGCAAATTGCTATACAGAATTGTGATAACACCCCCAAAAATGTTTCCTGGTAGCTGTTTGTGTATGTATATAGCTTCCAGCACACCATGCATTGAGGGATTTATTTTGCTTTCTGCAGCTAGGAATTCTTTTCATAGCATTCCCCTTGTGATTCTCAGATGGACTGTCATACACTTTGTTGTAAGCAGCACAAATCTGATTTTGTTTTGAATATGTCAGTCTTTCTGTCAGTTGCTGGCTCTAGCAGATGGGGGGACAGATTGTAAACAAAGTGTGAGAGAGCATGCTTTATGCAGAATATGTCAAAGAGTTACACTTGCAAACTAACTTCAGTTTGACTTGTATGGAACAATGAAACTAGAGCACTTCAACAGTGCTGTCTTGGACCCTTTGGCTAGCAAATCTCAAGCCAGAATAAAAGGTAAAGATGAGCAGTACTGGAATTACTTTTGTTGCAGCTCTGAGGTGATTACTGTCGGACATGGACAAAAGGTCTCAGTCTCTGTGTTAATTTTACAATGAATCCTGGGTTTAATAGTAAAGTATATGGGGTAAGAAAAAGGCTTATGTCTTCTAATCTTGGCCTTTTCTTTTTCTGAAGGCTGTTTTGATTGTTTGTAGAGATGAATAGAAGGTTTTTGTCAGGCAGTACTCTCAAAACTGCAAGAATTACCCTTCATCTGGACAGTCTTCATATTTTCAGGCTTGCTCAAAGCCATTTGGGATAAGAGAGGGGAAGGAGGAGACAGGACTGTCAAGGGGCTATTTATGAATCAGCCCTAATTTCCTAGTATCAGGAGAGGTTTTCCATAAACAATTTAGAGAAATTTATGTATTAGCTATTTTAAAATTAACCTGTCGGGTAAACCTGCTTTTCTTGTTTGTGGCAAGAAAGTAAGTTGCATATCTAGAGGAAAATAGTTGTGCCGTGTCTTGTTCTTTACTTGAACAGAGAATTCTGAAATCAAGGTGTAGATAGTAAAAGTAGCAACAGTGCCAGGGAATTTGACCAAACAAATGATTAGGAGGTGGAAGAAATCATTAATGTCCAGGAAATTAGTGGCTGATAGAGATAAGAGGCTGATTAAAGAAGTTCAATTGCTTCAATTCAATGCAAATGAAGCCCTTATGTTATTGGGTGACATTGTGAGAAATTTACTTACTTGGCATCTGGATGACGTAACAGATAAGAAATAAACATACGCTGTATATTTTCAAAAAGGGTTAATCTTAGGCAAAGAGCATTACTTCTTTGCACAGAATGCAATGACTTTCTAAACAAGCATGTAAATATAGACTGTGAGCATGCTTTCCATGCAGTTTGATGTGAAGACCCTGAGCTTTGTTCCTGGTGGCATGCAGGATACTCTGATCACTAAACCCAGTTTAAGGGTATGTTTTGTCTATGAAGTGTTTTATAAAATTAACTACAAGGAGGTTAACTGGATATTTGGAGACAATTCTTGAGCTTTGCCACTTAGAAGCAAATCTGTTTATAATGACTGTAATGCATCGTATATTTGTGGTTTATCATTTTCTTGGTATTTATTTATGCTGATGTCTTGCCATTTTATTGTGCTGGGCTTTGTGAAGGAAAAGATAAAAGTCAAGTCTCTGCAATATATTAATTTCCTAGTTCATGGTGTGCTGTGGAGGAAACCTCTCTAGTGGTTAAAGCTGGGTCCACTTGTCTTGAGGGATAAAGATCTGCCAGGGGAGGTGGTGGAGTCCCCATCCCTGGATGTGGTATTGGGTGCCATGGTTTAGTTGAGGTGTTAGGGCATGGGTTGGACTGGATCTTGAAGGTCTTTTCTAACCTAGTGAAAACACAAAGCCAAATTAAACATTTTGGATTGGTTAGTACAGCGTTTTCTAACAAGGATGTGACTCAAAAGCCTGTCCTTGGACTGGCAGTAGAAGACTGAGTGCTCAGTAGCTTCATTCCTTTTGGCTGATGGTTGTTTGTTTGAGTCACTAGGGTGATTTTTATTGTCAGATCTGAGTTCTCATCGAGTTCAGTCTAGGTGACACCTAGCTAGTTTATTTTTCTTGCTTGTTCAATGCAGCTTCTTTAAAGATGCCTTCTTATTTTGAAGTGTTTGGGACAATATGACTTCCACTTACTATTTTGGAAGAATCCGGAATATTTGAGTTTTTTAGATCAGAGAACAGAATGTGTTCTTGAAATGTTACATGAACAGTTACAGCAAGTTTGCCAGGCTGTAGTAGTATAAGAGGAAAAAATATTGCTGCCACTTGCTAGGGTCATCTTCTGCATCTCTGATACTTGGCTTAAAGATGTAAAGAGCAGACTTCCTACCCTGTGACAATTCTCAGACTTTTTAGATAGACAGCAGTGAAGTTGCAACAAGAACTCTAAAGGTAATGAAGAGACTTCAGGGACTTGGGATGTCTGGTTAAGAGATCAGAAGCTGAAGTAGTTTTCACACCTTTCTCTTTCCAGTTCCAAGAAATGATGAAGGAATAAACAGGAAGAGCTGGCAGATCAATATGTGGCTCTGAGCCTGGTGTCAGTGGCAATTTTTTTTTTTTTTAAACAACCTAGTGCTGGGTTTATATGAGATCAGACCTGCTAGTGACAGACATGGTGCATCTGTCTCAAAAAGGGAAACGTATCTTTGCAGATACCAGAGTTACCAGGTCCTCTAGAGAGAGATTTGAAAAGGAATAAAACCAGGGGGGCAGCATGCCAGTGTTTGAGGCATGGTATGTTAGTGAGGTCCTTCAGTCTGGTATCTCAGGGAAGGCAGGTGATGGAGATCCATGTGGCAGCAAAGAAAAAAGGGTCCCTGTGTTAGAAACCACAGAATTGCCTGGTCACATAAGTATTAGGGCTTCTAGCCAAAAAAAAAAGATGGTGGGATCAACAGCCCAACCAAGTGCATTTGTATGAATGCATGCAGCAAGGCAGCAAGCAGACAGCCAGTCACAAACCTCCTTCCCAAGGACTCAGTGCTGGATCAGCTCTGTTCAGCAGTGCCTGAGACAAGGGGATCAGGTGCACCCTCAGTGGTTTGGCAGGGCACACAGACTTGGCTGAGGGTGCTGATCTGCTGGAGCGTGGGTTGGCTCTGCAGAGGGGTCCAACGAGGCAGGACCAGTGAGCTGAGGCCCGAGGTACGAGGTTCAGCAAAGCCAAGTGCTGTGTCCTTCCTGCACTTCAACCACAACAACCCCAGGCAGTGCTGCAGCTTGGGGGAAGAGTGGCTGCAAAGCTGCCCCATGGAAAAGGACCTGGGGATGCTTCTCTAGCACTCAGCTGTGTGAACATGAGCCAGCATGCACCCAGGTGGCCAAAAAGGCCAATGACATCCTGGCCTGTATCAGCAGTAGTGTGATACAGCACCAGGGCAGTGATGGTCCTGCTATACTTTGCACCTCGAATCCTGTGTCCAGTTCTGGGCTTCTCCCAACCGGAAGGACGTTGAGGGGCTGCAGTGCATCCGGAGAAGGGCAACAGAGCTGGGGAACGGTGGAGCACAAGGCTGATGAAGAGAGGCTGAGGGAGCTGGGGGTGTTTAGCCTGGAGAAAAGGAGGCTCGGAGAGACCTCACTGCTCTCTACAACTACCTGCAAGAAGGCTGTAGCACGGTGAGGGTCATGCCCTTCTCCCATGTAATCAGCAACAGAACAAGAGGAGATGGCCCTGAGTTGCATCAGAGGAGATAGAGGTTGGATATTAGGAAAACTTTCTTTACTGTAAGTGTTGTCCTGCGTTGGAACAATGTGCCCAGATAGGTGGTGAAATCAGTGTCTCTGGAGATATATAAAGACCCTTAGGGTGATTAGGGAAATGGTTTAGTGGTGGACTTGGTGGTGCTATATTAATGGTTGGACTCATCTTAGAAGTCTTTTCTGATCTAAACAATTCTATAACTGTGATTTTACACTAAAATTTTGGGATTAGCTTCTAGCCTAAAATTGGGTTTTAGATACTCTCATCTTATGGTGTGCATTTAAATGTATATGTCTTACCATTACTGTTTTCGAGGTTCGTCCTGTGTGCCAATCTTAAGTGGCCAAATCTTTTATAGAGACTGGTATTTGAAAGAATGCAAAAGTATTCTCTTGTGTTTTCAACTACTGAAGGTTGCTTGAGGCTAGTATTGAAATTTCTTTCAGTTCAAATGAAAGCTTATGTATTTATAGAAGACCAATATAGTAGATCAAATAAATTCCATTTAAATAATCTTATCAGCAAATTCCACTGCTTTGTTTTCTTGATGGTCTTGTAAGTAAGCGTTAAATTAATTTTATGTTGGGGTCAGTACTTGCAGTGCTCTCAGTCTGACACAATTTTTCTGCAGATAATTCTGCTGAAAATTACTTAATTTTCTTAGCTGTGATTTGATTTGATGTAGGCTAGTGCATCTTGTAATGCATTATGTTTAAGTCATTTACAGTTGTATAAATAATAGCTTATTGAAATTAGCATTGTTTTTTAAGTGTATTTTTAATCTTATGGTAGCAAATGTATTCCTTAACTTTCCTGTCAGTCATGTTTATAACTACTGTACCAGTGTACACCAATCTAATCAAGCACGGGGAGCTGGAGTACCTCCTTCTAAATCAAAAAAGGGCCAGACACCTGGAGGTGCTCAGTTTGTTGGCTTGGAATTGTACAAACGGCTAAAAGAATTTCTGAAGAACTACTTGACTAATCTCCTTAAGGTAAGATGGGGTATGAGATGGATCTGTACTTGTAGTAACATAAACTGGGGTGAGAAGAAAAGCTATATCAGTAAGACTAGAGGTGTATGCAGCCACTGGATGTAAACTGAATAATCTTAAAAGGTGCTTTTGTCTCCGTGGCCATTAGGATGTTTTGTTGGCTTTACTTCAGACATAGATCAGTCCCTAAGCTTGCACCTGTGAGCTGCTTTTCCTCTTCAAGCCAAAACAACATTCCTGTGTTTTATGGAAGTAATGTTACATGACATCTGAAGCTGTCCTGCACTTGAGCAAGAATAGCTAGACTTTCCAAGCAATTAACCAGCATATTAGGAATGCTGAAAAAATGGATGCATGTCATGTTGAAAATGCCTGATGGTAGCCTTTATTTTAGTTTAATAAATAAACTACTAATAGAGCTGGATGTTGTCTTGCATCCAGAGGGACAGGGGTGTCTTCTGGAGCTTCATCTGTGCTATGCATTTTTTTCTCAGCCTTTTAATTTCAAAATCTCATACTGGCTTTGTGCTTTACTAATGTAGAACTAAATGTATTAGCAGTGTGTTTCCTGTAAATACATTGGATGGTGTGGGTTTATTACACAGTCAGTTTGTATACCCTGATATGTCTTGGTTGTACCTTAAAATGACACAACAGTACTGACAAACTTGTCATTTCAGGATGGTGAAGATTTGATGGATGAGAGTGTGCTGAAATTCTACACTCAACAGTGGGAAGATTATAGGTTTTCAAGCAAAGTATTGAATGGGATATGTGCCTACCTCAATCGACATTGGGTTCGTCGTGAGTGTGATGAAGGTCGTAAAGGAATATATGAAATTTATTCAGTAAGTAGCTTTTTGAACTGAGTGATTTGTCCATTCCATCAACCATGTTTGCATTATCATTCTATAGATCACTCCTTGAATCTTGTAGGAGGTTCATAGACATTCTGTAGAAGTGGGCAAAGTGGCATTCTCCCTCCTTTTCCTACTCCTACCTCAGTATATTTGTAAAAATTCCAATGTCTGTGTCTGTGAGATGTTTGATCTGCCTTGTATTATTTTTATGTTTAATCTGCCTGTATGTATTGGAACTTCAGCAGTAGACTGTTGAGGGTTGTCTGAATGCTTGAAATGTCTGAATTTGCTGCTTGGTGTTATCTGTGTGCCTCAGCATGGCCTTGTCATCCCACTTAAAATTCAGCTAAGCTTTTCAAACACCAAATGAAGCAGTAAATAATATTTTTTTTTCTGAATTCAATACATTTCTACAAATTTTTTTGCATCCAAGCTGCTAAGATTCAGACAACATTTGGTTTGTAGTGTAAGTTATTTTGGTGCAGTTCTGAAAGATTGATATGTGATCTTGATAATTTTTTTGCAGTGTGAAGTAATATAAATAAGAACTTAACAGTACTTCTGTATCTCAGATAACTAAAAGATTTTTTTTTTAAAATATAGGATAATTATTGTCCTTACTGGTAAAGCATTAGGAAAGTGCTGTTCTATTTTCCTGCTTCACTTCGTAATTCTGCATATGGTAGAAAAACAGTTGATATCCTTACTTCCTTTCCTCTTGACTTTAGTAGCCCAATGCTAAGGGACTATGTCAGCTTGGAAACTGCCAACAAAAAAAGCTGTGTGTTTTCAAAGTCACTCAAAGTGGGTTTTGTTAGTTTCCAGAGCTGGCAGTGGATCCTCTGCTAGAAAAAGGAACAACATAGTAAAGGTAGTGGTAAACCCAGTTGTAATTTTAATGTGAAACAGTCTCATTGCTTGAGAAATGTGTGTGCCAAAATAGAGTTTTAGAAGTTATCATTAGTTTGCATACTACACCAGCTTTCCTTATAGGGAATTACCCTACATGTACATGTGTATATGTAAATATTTTCTTCATTCCGTCTTTCTTCTCCCTTCTTTTCCTTCTAGCTTGCCTTGGTGACCTGGAGAGACTGTTTATTCAGGCCATTAAATAAGCAGGTATGTGTATATTAATATATTACAACTATAGTGTTATTTTATAGGGTTAATTTCATATATTGTAAGTAACTGCTTCAAGGAGCCTGGGGGGATGGGGGCGTGCACAGACCTGGAAAATAAAATGGAGCCTTCTGCTTCTGCTTTGTGATACTAAAAAAAGATAGATATTTGAAGGAATAAACCTTTGTGTGCGTGATTGAACCTTGATACCAAGACTGTTCTGTTATCTCTCTGCTGAGAGTGCCCTTGGCTTTTTTTTTTTAAAGCTAAAGGGACTTGAAGTAGCCATTTCAGTGTTACTAAGCTAGACAGGAGTACAGGCTGATGACAGTCATGTCTTAAGGTTTGGGAGTCAAGATTGGATGGGAACAGATAGGGACAGGCCAGGATTTTACTGTGAGTTGTTAAATTTACACTGATGCTTGGGAGACTCAGGTCAGCTAAATGTTTAAAGTTAGTGAATCAGCACAATACAAAACAAGGCATTCCATCACAATTCTTAGGTACATGAGTAGGTTGATTTCACTTCTTATCCGTAGTTCATGATGAAGTGGTTGCAGCAGATTATTTGTCCAAAGAACAGGTGGTTAGCTCAGGTCTTGCTACAATGTTTTGTATTTCACATATAAACAAAAAGAGAAGTTTGGCTTTGAAGGTGTTCTTTTGAAATTAAAGAAAAAAGAATACTAAGCAACTTTAATATACATCTACACCTTACCACTAATCAGACTGTAATTATGTTGTATAACTTAAAGGAGTATCATTCTCTGTAGGAACTTTGTGTTCACTTAAATGTTGTTCTCAAGGTACCTGACTTTTCTTGAATATGGAAATAGACTCCTAATTAAGTATGGTGCTTGATCTACCAGCTGCTTTCTCTGTGCTTGACTTAACTTTTAATCCCTGTTTTCTAAGGTAACAAATGCAGTGTTGAAATTGATTGAAAAGGAAAGAAATGGTGAAACTATCAATACAAGGCTGATCAGTGGAGTTGTACAATCCTATGGTAAATGTGATTTCTTTAAGATTCTGTTACTTTCTTAAAAATAAATAAATTTGTGTACCTTATCAGAGCCCAGAATATCCCACCTCTTCATATGTCCAGTAAAGATTTTTTTACAGTAATGTAAATGCAGTTCTGTATTGTTTAACTTCACATTTGACTGATACTTTATACCATAACAGATGATTATACTGTATTTGTGAAACTTGAGAGTGCAACTGATAGACAAGAGTGTTCATCATTTACAAATCAGTTATTAAGGAGCTAAATCTGGAAGTGGGTAGGGATGGTAGCTTGCATAGCACAGTGGGGTTGCTTTTTCCCTTTTGTATAATACTGAGAGCATTGCCATCCAAATTATTGACTAGTTTCATCAATAAAAGCAAAAGCATGTAATCTGGAACTCGTAAGAGGGAAAAACGAAAGGAGAATTTGAACTAGCATTTGAAATGGTGAAGTTTTCCAAACCCTACATTTAAGAAATGTATCTAAAAGTGTAGTTGACATTAGTAATGTCTTGTGCTGATAATTTAAAATGCAAAATCAATGTACTTTTTTAAAAGTGGTGCTGATGCAGTCCCAATTGATTGCTTTTATCTAAGTTAGGAGTGTCCTTATTTATTTGCAGGAGATCACTTCATAACAACCAGTTTTTTTATTTCTTGGTCTTTTTTTGTTTGATTGTGGTTTTTTTCCTTTAGTGGAGCTGGGGCTGAATGAAGATGATGCATTTGCAAAAGGACCTACACTAACTGTCTATAAAGAATCCTTTGAATCTCAGTTTCTTGCTGACACAGAGAGATTTTATACACGAGAAAGTACTGAATTCTTGCAACAGAACCCAGTCACAGAGTACATGAAGAAGGTAAATTACTTAATCTTCTTTGTGATTTTTCTGGTTACTGATTTTTTTAGAGACAAAGGAATATAAATTCTAGGCTTTTATTGTCAGTTTCTTAAAATGATGGTTATTTTACAGAAACAGCTAATTTTCCCTGTAGTGGGTTGCTTCTCTGTTTATCTGGTCTGAAGTTTGTCTCCTTACCACCTTTCAGTGGAACTTTCTGAACAGTCAAAAGAGAAGATTAAGTTAAAATAGATTGAGATTTTTTTTAGACTTCAAGACACCCAAACAATAATTCTGCTTTAACACAAGTTTACCATTCCTGTACAAGGAACAGGGTGTTGACACTTTTATTGAAGTACCTTCCTGAGCAAGCTGGCTAAGGAAATGCATCATTAATTAACTTTAATTCTCTCAGAATATTTTAGTGTCATGAACCCCTACAAAGTACTTCTCATCAACAGAGGCCAGATTTAAATTCTTAACTTGTCTCTAATTTTGGGGATCCCAGACAGGGCAACTAAGGACAAGCAGGATAAACATTGGCTATTTCTGGCCAGGTTATTAGGTCAGTCCTACTGACCCTGTAGTAGATAGGTCATCTTCCACCTTGGACAAGTGCTGCTTCATGTATTTTATTCCCAGTACTTTTCTTCACTTTCTGAATTGCTGCTTTTTTATTCCCTTTCAGTTTAGTCAAAAAATAAGAGAACTTTTCAAGTATGTAATGTGCAGGTACACATCCCTCCCTGCAATATTCTTTGCGTAATGCTTTTTACCACAGAACACATCCTTTCTTAACTCTTGGCATTGAAGTCAGTTAAGACTTACCCAACAAGAAAAAAAAAGATTGGAGGGGAAGTCCTAGAAATAACACAGTAAAAGGAATTGTGCCTTTAGTAGTTTCCCAATAATTACCAGACCAACCTATGTTTACTTTTCTGTTGTTGAATTAATTATTTTTTGCTACTTCCCTTTCAAGTTCTTGTTTTAACTTTCATCCTAATGTATGTATAAAGAGGAATTCCAGTCATTCACAACCTGAATGACTGGCTCATCCAGACTTCCTTGGTACAGGGCAGTAGGAAGCTGTCTGAAGGTCATTGCTATTTCAAGAACTAGAGATTACAGGCAAGTAGAAATAACTGATCAGTACCCCAAACAATCCTCAAGGCTTCAGAAATCCACAAAACAGCAATTTGCTTTGCTTGAAGCTGAAAGCACATACAAAGTTAGCAGACAGCAGGGGAAAGCTGTTCAGCAGGAAAGCATGTAGCCTTATGTATCTGCTCAAATTAATATATTGGAGATGTATAGAAGCCATTTGGGCACTCTTGGCATCTCCTTACACACTAGTGGCTGTAAGATTTTACAAGTAATCTGATGGAAGCATGAACTGTGAACAGAGTAATCTGCTGTTAGTACACTTACTTGACATTCTCACTGGAGCACTGCACTTTGAGTTCTGTCTGGCGATAAATAGCATTGCAAAATAAAAAGAAACCTTGGAGTACCCTAGGGCACACCGGCATAGCATGACTCTTACCCTGTTACAGGAGAATTGTGGTAGTGTCTTGTAGAATAATCAATGAAATCTTAACTAGAGCTAGGATTTGTGTATGAGGTTACGTACGCAGACTTACTGAGTTTAGAAGGATTGTGAATTTTTATTCTCAGGCCAGAACTCATGAGTAAAGTTGGCATAGCCTGATGTGCTGTAGGGAAAAAGATCAGTATTTTTTAAGACTGTTCCTTGAAATATAGTGTTCCACTGAACTTTTCATCTTTATAGTTGACACAAGTGAAGATACTGTTGTGTGAACTAATTATTTTTCCCTTGTTTCTGAAATGTGACTTTAAAAGGAAAATGGAGGTATATGAACACCAAATAAAACTGAGTTTATAAGGAAACATGAAGTTAAAGTAAATATTTCTTTTCATAGAAGAGCTCACAATGAGAGTTGACTGTTAATATTAAAAGCGAAAGTGTAAGGATATTTTAAGAAGCAGCATCAGAAGTGGTGGAATTTCCTGAACTACAGAAATACAGAATTGGTTAAATACAGGCTAAGTAGTTCCAGTGTTCATAAGAAAGATTTGCTGCTATTTCCTCTAAGTAAGGAAGTTGTTATTCCTTACCGGTAAGAAACTGGCAAGTACTCTGGAGCTGGAGCTTGTATCCCTTCTCAAGTTACTGATTTCATTTCCTATTTTTTGAACAGTACTGGTTTAGTTCTAGGAAACAGTAATCCAGGACCATTTCACAAGACCTAAGTGTAAAATCATTGCAGAACAAGTGAAGCTAACAATGACTTAGATGATTTAAAGCTGTCTATGCATGGTGCAGTGCACTTGCAGTGTAGCTATTCCTTTTTTACTGTCCAGAATATGATCTTTCATGCTTAATTGTTACTCTGGCATATTAAGACAATGAATTAACTTAATTCCATTTTCTTGACGATGTTGTTAACTTAAATAATTCGGGCTGATAAGAAGGCATACACCCTTTATCCCTAATAATGTGCTGCAGTTACAAATGGTTTTTAATGTGAATCCTAAACACTTCTGTAAATGAAATAGAGGTAATTGTTATGTAAACAATTTCAGTTTTACATTTCGCCATAAGTTCTATTCCTTGAGTGACATTTAGAATTTTAGTTTGCCAGGAAGATACGCATATGTAGCATCTCATATGCCAAATTAAATGCAAGTATACTGTAAATGGCTGTAGTTTATTGGGAAGCTTTTCTGTGTAAGAATGTAGATGAGGCTATTCAAATAAATTTGTCATGGGCATAGTGTTAAATTGTAGTTTCCTGCCTTTTAGTTTTGTGGAGCCGTGAAATACATTCATGTTTGTCTTAAACAAAACTACCCCTGTAGCTGGAGAGCTTGCTGATCCTGAAACTGCCAGCATCTCGTGTCAGAGGCTTTCTCTTTTTCTGACAGCAGATTTCCATCTGTAAACTCCTTATTCACGAGCAAGAGGAAAACAGTTTTGCTGTGATTCTCCCCCACCATTTAAACAGCACATTGTATTTTCATCAACATAAACATCAATTCCAAATGTATATTATGATTCCTGGAAAAATAACTGCTAAAGTAGGTGGTTCACAACACCAGTCTAGAGAGAAGTTTGCTTCTTGTTGTTTTCTAGAAGAATTGACTGAACAGTCACCTGTTTTCTGTTTTCTGCTGTTGGATTTGTGTTCTACCTTCCCTGTAGGTTTCATGTTTATCTCTGTGTTTCCGTAGGCTGAAGCTCGCCTCCTTGAGGAGCAGCGTAGAGTTCAGGTATATCTCCATGAGAGCACGCAAGATGAGTTAGCACGAAAGTGTGAGCAAGTACTCATCGAAAAACATCTGGAGATATTTCATACAGAGTTTCAGAATTTGTTGGACGCTGACAAAAATGAAGGTAAAGAGTTTCAAACGCTGGCTTTAGGCTTAGAGCTCTCCTCCCTGATGAATTGTGAATAATGTAAAATCTGGTGCTAGCTAAATGTCTTGTGTTCAGGAATTAGATTGAGAGGGAAGATAGTCACTAAACTGATGGACAAGCAGGTTTAATGAAATCAGCATGGCTGATGATACTGCTTCAAGGACCCTACCCCAACCCCAGATATTAAGGCAGAACAGCACAATCAAGCAGTTTGATTTCTCTTAACATAGCTGGAAGAATTTCAAGAGCACTTGAGCCATTTTTCCAGCAGGAGCTGAATCTTGTGTGGGAGAGATGGGAGGTGAAAAACAGACCAGTACTCTTTCAGTTTAATCTGTGGATCTTCCTGAGTCAGCACTGAGAATTTTAAAATCCAAAATGTTCAGAAGTATGTATCGGAAATGTTAAAAGAGGAAGAGATGCAAATAAGTAGCCTTTAAAATAGAATATATATAAAATACATAATATTGCATATAGAGCACAAGGAAAGAGTGGAAATTATTAATTGATGAGTTAATTTTGGCTGTGAAAATGATTCTTATATATTGTCATAGAGAACACATAGCATAAAGACTTCTTCAACACTTCCTCTGAAATAAGTGAATATTATCAGAGTTTAGGTATCTCTAAGGAATTGTGTTGGTTTGTATTAGTTTCTTCAGGAGTTTATAGAGAGCACAAAATAACAGCCAGAACTAATTCCTGTGGATCATGCAGATGATAAGGATGAATCATGATTCTGATTTCCCAGTTGGGGAACTAATTAAATCTGTATTTCAAGTCTGAGTGTGGCTGTATAGCTGAAATACTGCTCTTATGAAAGGGGCAGAATGAAAGAGATGCTGTGGTTAAGTTACTAACGATAAAATTGTTCATTTGAGAGATTTAAATTGTAACTATGACTCTGTCTCATTGTATATTGTTCTTAAAATAGCAACTACAAATTATTACTATCTATAATAGTCATGTTGATAATGAAAAGAGGCTTTGAAATCAAAAAGGGCAATTGAGCATGATTAGTAGGTCAGAAGTTAGCTGATTCAAATGTAAATAATCTGTACTAGTATTTGAGTCAGATGTTGTTTGTGTTTATAAATATTTACTCCATAGTTAGAAGAGATTTTAATGGGTGTTGGTTTGTGAAATGACTAAATAAATTACTTTTGACAAATGAAATAGCAATAGAACAAAAAATTTTTTTCTGAACACAGGACACCTTCACAGACTTTAATTCTTTCCTCCTACTTTATCAAGCTCATGGGTTATGTGAGCCCTTAGTACAACCACTTACCATAGTGATGCAATTCCATAAGTTTGTCAGAGTAAAAAGGAAAAGAAGTATCTTGTGTCTTGGGCACTGTCTAGTTCTGTATCTTTGGGTTTAGTTTCATGTGGATTATTTCTAAGATTAACTAGACTTTCTCTAAAATGCTTAATTTTTCTCTTCTTTTTCAAAATATTTTTTCTTCTGTTATCAAGCTTCACTTATGGAAATTGTAGCAGTTCCCTTGCCCTTTTTAAGATTCATGAGGTTTCAAGATTAGAAAATGTATTTTCAGTGACAGTCTGGTAATTCACTCTTTAATCACAGCAATCAGTTCATTCTCCAATTTGTGATATACTAGTATAGCCTTTGGTAGACTATCCTAAACTTACAATAAAAGGTTGCTCTTTATTAAAATATTTATTGTTTTGCTCTTGAAAGGAAAATGCACTGGTTTTGAGGTCCTTCCATGCAAACTGTGTTGGAGAATATCATATTACAGGCCACTCCTGTTGATGTTCTGTAACTTTTTGATTCATTGTGCAACTAATCCATAAACTAGTTATAAAGGTTGTGGGACACATTCCTCATGTGTTACATACTCACATCAGTATAATACCTGTAGGAAATAGTTGGGTTTATTGGGAGAAGGCTGTAATGATATAGGTGGAGTTACTATGCAAATCTTCCATGAGACTTTGTAGCATCTCTTCCTTATTTCCCCTAACACAGACATTCTTGTAAACCAACCTGTGAACACTTGTTTGTGGGTAAATACAGCAGCAGCTTGTTGTACCTATGCATGGCATTAGTTTCCTAACTTTTTTCTAAAATTCCGTGAGTTATTCATATGTTCTTATAAAAGTTAACATCAGGTTGCAATCATGGTTTTTCACAGAGAAAAAAAAGTTTCATTTTCAAATCTGCAAGTTTAAGTTTGACAAAGTTTTAAGGAAAGGAAAGTGTTATACAGAAACCTAACTGAACTGTCATCTCTTCAGTATTAGAAGGTATCAAACTCTGTGTTGTATTTCAGAGTTAGGTAGAGCACCAGCTCATTGATTGCTCTGTTTTGTTTAATCTGATAATCCTCTGGTGTAATAAACTGCTCACAAGCCCTTCAGAGAAGTCCTTGCACCTGGGAAGAGCTGTCAACCTTTCCATGCGTTCCACAAGGTGAAATATCCTCCTTAGTTTACAGTAAATAATCTGATTGTTTACTGTTTGACTGGAGTGCCTGTTCAGTGAGGGCAAGATTGCAAGAGGTGACTGGCAGGTTTGTGGATCTGGTTTATGGCCAGTTTCATTGTTTGCTTTTTTTTGGAAGAATTCTACTCTCAGAAAATACAAAGTATCTATCCTTTGAAACTAAATAATAAAAATCAAAACCCTCTTCAGTATTAGACTTTCCAAAATTGCTAATAGATTTGGAAAGTCTTGGCTAAAAACTGGTGAGATTTTAATATGAAGCCTTAACATGTGTGAAATGGCATGCAGTTTTGCCTTCATTGATTCTATTGTAATGCTTTTCAGAACCTCTTTTTTCTTCCAGATACAATTATTACTACTGGTAATCAGTCAAAGTTGGTTTTTTTTGAAGAGATGTCTTTTACTGACAGTGCTTTATTGAAGGAGATTTGATTTATAATGTTTCAATTTACCTGCTATGGTCGTATCAACACATAACATTTTGCTTTAAATTTCCAACTGTTACCACTGATGCTGCCCAAAGTATGAGTGTTGGTATACAAAGGACTACAAGTAATGTTAGATATTTGAGAACTGACCTGTTCAGAATAAGATTTAAAGAAGAGTGGTCAGCTGGGAAATGTTATACTTGTAGCACAGCCAGCAGTAACTTTAATAAGAGTCTCAAATTCATGGCAGCACCTCAAAATGTTACTTAAATAAGAGAGGTTTAACACCATTTTTAAATCGTTGCTTTAAACCTGCAAAAACTAAAAATAAGAAGTAATTTTTCTGCCATTCAAATGGTGGGTTTTTATTCTTGAGTTTGGTTGCATTGTGAAGGTAAAAAGTAGATCCTAGTATAACAGGTTGTTTTCTCTTTAACTAGTGTTAGCTTTCCAGGTAAGTGCAAAGGTTTGCTGTATAATCGTTTACTGTTGTTTTTTCTGGCTTTTAACAGGAGCAAATTGTGCACAGCAAAACTGTGCACATATGCACAGTTGCATATGTGTTTTTGTTGACAATGGATGTTTAGCTCCTATTGACAGCTTGTAAATGAGAAATTGAGGTAATAGGCACTACAGATGGGAGATGTTAGCTTTCCTTTTTTTTCTCTTTTACAGACTTGGGTCGCATGTATAACCTTGTATCTCGAATCCAGGATGGCCTTGGAGAGCTGAAAAAACTTTTGGAAACTCACATTCATAATCAGGGTCTAGCTGCAATTGAGAAATGTGGAGAAGCTGCACTAAATGCAAGTATCCCATTAAAGCAAGTCTCTGTGCTGCACTTTTACATTAGGGGATAGTGAATGCTTCCTGATAAAACTTCCAGTTTGTTTGTTTTCCCTCTCACTAATTTAATTTGTAAGGGCTTGGCAATTCTCAAATGTTTGGTAGAAGGTTTAAAACAAAATTCTCATCACTCTGTTTCTACTCTTTAAATTTTGGGGGTCTTTGGGGTGTGTTTTTTTGCTTTCATTTGGTTTGGGTGGGTTGTGGGGATTTTTGGTTTGGTTTCAGTTTGGTTTTGAGGGGGAAGGTGAGTTTCCTTCTGAGATTTTGCTCTCTGTTAGGATGCCATGCTGCTTGGAAAGCTGACTGTGCAATTACAACACCCAACACTTACAATACAAGTACACCTGAAAGTCCGCTGTTTCAAGAAGCATTATCTCCAGTCAACTGTCATTTATTTCATCATCTTAAGGAATTCTGACTTGGATGGGACTATCTAGAGAAAGTTTCTGTTGGTTTAAGTTTTTTGACAATGTCTTTATTCTGTTTCGAAAAGCATGAGAAATAGAAGAAGAAGGAGGAACTGAAATGGTTGGAAAGGTCACAATATAAGGAGGAGATCAGATCTTTGGAAAAGGCTGCTTTTTCAATTTTTATCCCATAATTGTAATTTCAAACTTGATTCTGTATTGATTAGGGTTGCATCTTGGCAACATGAAGGTTTTTAAACCCTTTGCCTGCCTTCTTCTTTATGCACAATATGATGTTTTCCAGGGGAAAAGAAGGAGTGAAACA
This sequence comes from Zonotrichia albicollis, assembly GCF_047830755.1. Classification (NCBI taxonomy): domain Eukaryota; kingdom Metazoa; phylum Chordata; class Aves; order Passeriformes; family Passerellidae; genus Zonotrichia; species Zonotrichia albicollis. The sequence goes on along the minus strand of NC_133819.1, from coordinate 50,155,806 downwards.
CTGCACAAAGCAAGATCAGAATAGAATATAGATTCTGGTAAATTTTATTTAAAGTGGAATTCAAGAAACGCTTTGCAAATGCTCTCAGGCATTGTCACTGATAATACTATCATTACTGTGATTTTCAGGGTGATCCTGTGCAGAGCCAGGGGTTGGACTTTGATGATTCTTGTGGGTCCCTGAACACTATGATTCTATGATTAACTTTGATTTTTGACAAAGTTTATTTGAACTTACAGCTTTCCTGAGAAGTTCTTAAAATAGCTTCATACTAAAGCAGTAATCTGTATTGAGTGGTGTAGTGTCTGTTGTTCTTTTCTGTTGTTTGAAGTACACAGCTTTTTAGCAGTGTTGATCTTTTATGAATCATGAAGTAATCTTGAAGCAAGTTCAGGAATCTTCAGTTTCATTTGTAGGTGTCTCTGTGAAATTTGAGATCAGATCTGCTCTATGCTTTGCACATCCCCTAGTGGTCATTGCTCTTGAGGTTTTTTCCTGCTTAGGCCTTGAAGAATTAGGCCTCCAAAAAAAATGAAAGCTCTTTCTCCAGGAATTATTTCATCTTTCAGAGAGAGGAGGTCCAAGACTTGCACATATTAGTTGAGTCCAACCATTTACAAAACTCTTCCTGCCTCTGACACCTTTTCTTGTTTCCACTTCTTTCTCTTTCATTCCTATTCCACACATTTGTTCTTCATTTTCACAGCAGTATCTCTGGTTGTTACCCTTGGGAACCATCTTGCCTTTTCTTGCAATATCCCACACACCACTGTATTGCTGTTCATCATTGCACTGTTAGTCCTCTGTCACACTTAGGATTGATTCTTCCCAACCTCATTTACCTGTACTGTGTCTAAACAGATAATCAAGTGAACAAATGCTTCTCACTTTCTCTGTAGTCAGTGCAGAGAAGTAGTCATACCAGCCAGTCTCATTTCACCTGCTTTAGACTTCAGTGCAGAAGGAGTTGTGCTCTAGTCTCTGTTAACTGTATTAACAAGACTGCTTTTCAGTCAGAAAATTGGCTGCTTTTTGTGCCTTTTGTTTGTTGGTTTTTTTAGCCCTTGTAATCAGTACTTTTCTGAATGTCCTTCAGATCCACTTGCATTCCTTATCTCAGAAGCTCTCAGTAATCTCAGTTCTTCGTCTCAAGCATGGCATGAGAGTGGTGGTCCATGGTGTCTGTCTTCAGTGACAACAGGAAATGTTTTTCAAGATCCTGATAAAACCCTGCCCATATTCCTCCACTTCTAGCCAACAAGACCTTCTGATCTCCAAATTGAAGACTTCCAGCCTTTTTTAGTCTTCCAGCCTGTTGTGTAGTAGCTGTCCTGTGTGCCTGATGATTTTCTTGCCCATCATTGTCCCTACTCCTTGACTCCAGTCTATTGAGAGGCAAAGATCAGTAACTGCACAAAGAACTCAGTCTGAGTACAGTAAGCTTGATGTTTATTGGCATTTGGCTGCCACTGGGTGCTGAGCACATAGTTTTTAAGAGCTGCCAATGATTGAAGTGTCTGTACTAAGTTGTACCTACTGGATATACACCAGTCACATTCTTACTACAGAGATTTTCCTCTATAGCAGCTGCCACTTTATAATTGTCCACCTCTCTCAAGAGTGACTTGAAATAAGTTTAAGTCTTTGAAAATGTTTTCAGGGTTGAGTAAATACTTTGTTGTCTTTTGTGTGATGTGGTACACTCTGCACTTTGGTTGCTGTAAATGAAAGCTTGCAGTAACATGAGTCAGTCCTGGACATAAGACCTGAACTAGTCTGGGTACTGGTTTACCTTCAAAATGTTTCTAATACATCATAGACTTCCTCTGCACAAATTCTCTTGGATCAGTGAATAGCTCCATTTTGGAGGAAGTAGAAAGCAGAAAGTCAGCAGGTTGCAAAATCCAGTCTCTCCTTATTGCAGGATCCAAAAATGTATGTACAGACAGTGTTGGATGTTCATAAGAAGTACAACGCTTTAGTCATGTCTGCATTCAACAATGATGCTGGCTTCGTGGCTGCACTAGACAAAGTAAGTGCATGTAGTGGCAGATGCTGGACTTGGGTTTTTTTTTTTCCATGCAAAATAAAAAAAATTGTCTCCCAAAATTTCACTGTCTTTTGTGATTTATAGGCTTGTGGTCGATTTATAAATAATAATGCAGTAACAAAAATGGCTCAATCATCCAGTAAATCCCCAGAGCTACTGGCACGATACTGTGACTCTTTACTAAAGAAAAGGTATGTCCTCAAAGACAAATTATTATTTCATGTTGGCTTTTATTTTAAAAGGTTGTAGCCTATGAAGTTTTATACTGTCTTCAGAAGCACAATTTGACTTTGCAAGAAATTAATTTTATCAAATTCTGGATACAAAAATTTTGGTGGGACCATTCCTAAAGGTTGTGTTGTTTGGTATTCTTTTTAAGGAAAAGTGGAGGAAATAAGCAAACCTTTCTTGCCTTATAGGAATCTTAAGTTTTTGTTTTTCAGTAAAACTGAAGGAGGTAGGGTTTTTTACACTGAAAAACTTAAATTGTGTTGTATCTTGTAAAGAGATGCACATTCCCTTTTTCCATTAAAACTGTTGCTTCCCTCCTTTTGTTTTTTCTATACCTTCTTCTATCTGGGCAGAAATTGAGGAGAAAAACTGCTTTCTAACGTTTCATAGTGCATATTTTAATTCAAGCTATTTGGCTTTAAGTGATTCAGCAGCTCATATCCTGAGTTGATATCAGTTCAGTTCATACTGGATTGGTGTCAGTTTTGTCCCATTTCTAGTTGTTTTGGCAGAAGAAAAAAAGCCACCACCAAACAATCCAAAAATGGGAGACCTTGCTCACTTTTCTCTTTCCCATCTCCTCTTTCATTCAGCAAAGGGTTTATTTTCTCCTTTGCAACTACTGACTGTGTACATGGTAGATTTGGGGTTTGCCTGGTGGGCAAACATGAGATGGAGGAAGACAACGTGGTGCCACCTGAGCTTTTACCCAGTCAAGTCCCAGCTCTGTGAGCTGGTTTCTTCTCACTGTACTACCTAAGATAAGAAATAAAGATAGCATTTAGCAGCAGGAAGAGAGAGGTCCATGTTTAGGCTCATAAATCCTCAAAAATACCAGGCTGCCAGCAAGTCCCAAGCAAGTCATGGTCCAGGAATTCAGCCTGTGACATTTGGGAACCTCAGAATTGCTGACAGGTGGAGCAATTACATTGTTTTCTCTTTAAAGAGCCTTTGATCCCAGAACTACTAAAATTTGCATTCTTTGATTTCTAAAGCTTCCATATGCATCCATATGTTGGTTTAATTCTGCTGGTTTGGGACTCATTAAAAATGCACTACTTTAATTGCAGCTCAAAGAATCCAGAAGAAGCAGAATTGGAAGATACACTCAATCAAGTGGTAAGATGTCTATAAGTACATACAGAATATAAAAATTATTTTATTTTGTTTATAAAAAACCCCTTACAGCAGATTTAAAGTGGCTGTATTGAAGTTATACTTTTGCTTAATCTGTATATGCATATAAAATGTATAATTTCCATGACATCTTTTTATATCATTATATATCCACATATATGTAATATACTCTACATGTGGAATATACAGTTCTTGTTTTAAAATAGTATTCATATTTAAAGCAAACTCCACCAGTCCCTCCACCCTCTCTCAAAAAAGCCCAAAAAAACTCCCAATCTTTAAAATTTAGGTACAAATCAAGTAGTTCCTGCTACATCTTTTACAAGACAAATGTTCAAATATTTTTCCCTTACAAATTATCTTGGCTTTTCCAGATGGTTGTCTTCAAGTACATTGAGGATAAAGATGTGTTTCAAAAATTCTATGCTAAAATGCTGGCAAAGAGACTTGTGCATCAAAACAGTGCTAGTGATGATGCTGAGGCAAGCATGATCTCCAAACTAAAAGTGAGTATTCCATGACTGTCCCATGATTTGTTGCCTTGCAGATCTTCACACTGTTTTGGAAAGCATTGACATGCATCCTTTCATTTGTTTACTTTATGCACAGAAAAATACACAACCTATGGGTTTTTTGTTTGTTTGTTTTTTTAAATCATAGGAACTTTTAGTGCATGCCTGTTGGAGCTAAGCTTAATTATTCTTAGCCAAATGAATGACATGGATTTAATTAGTCAAAGGAATGAGTACTGAAAAGTAGCTTAATTTTCTTAACCATATTTAGGCAGAATTAAGCAAAATACAGTTGACTACCCTTTGAGTAGTCTGTTTCATTGTGTTTTGCTTAATTTTAGACAAAATTTTTGTCAGTTTTCAATGTCAGGTAAAGCTCATATTCCAGGGGGGATGGGCACGTTGAGTAAGGGAAATATGGAACTTTGTACATCTTCTGTTAAGGAAATAAGTTCCAACACTTTGTTCTTCTCATTAGCCAATGTCCAAAATGTGTCTTGCTGATGTATCTGTGCTTTTAAATACAGCAAGCTTGTGGTTTTGAGTATACCTCCAAGCTGCAGCGGATGTTCCAAGACATTGGTGTAAGCAAGGATTTGAATGAGCAGTTTAAAAAGCACCTGACCAATTCCGAACCATTAGATTGTAAGTAACACCTTTACCTAAGTTACTGTTGCATAGTATAGCTTCCTCTTATTGCTGCAGAACTAAGTGTGTGAGGGAAATATATGACTTTCTCATATTGCCACAAATTAGAGTGCTGATTATGATAGCTGGGATGTTTAAATTAGGTCTTTAAATTCTAGGTCTGTTCTTTGTCTTCTAGTAGCTCTTTATGTATTTTCTGAGTAGCCTCCTCCTGATTTTAGAGCTCACATTTAGGTACATAACTAAATTAAGTTGAATACTGTCTCATCTTTTTTTTTCCCTTTTTTTATGCTTGATTGGAGAGATGTTTTTCTTTAAACAGTTTTGATTTTTAACTGTTTAATACTTAGACTTATGAGAAAGTATTAAGGATATTGTTTTCCAGGTTGTTAGATGCCCCTGTCACCTTTTTATGCTTTCCTTTTCAACTGAAGCACATTGAACCAAATTCTGTCAAGAGTTGATAAATATTTCTTGGATTACAATTAGAGTTGGGTATCATCAGGTTTAAATTTTACTTTGTTTTTGTATTGTTTGTACTTGACTTGACCAAAATACCTTACAAGTATAGGTGTGAAGGTCTGTTCTTGCAGTTGTGTACTGTGGAGTGATGATGAACACTTTCTCTTTTAACACCGAAGTGGGAAAATTGTAACATATTGTAGGGATAGAAACAGAGTAATAACTTCTCCAAATAAGAGAGGATTGAGTGCCTGTAACAGTAAATCTAAAGCTCTCCAACTGCAGGGACATCTCTCATGAACAGCTTTGGTTATGCTCTGACAAAAATAAAATAGTGCTTAATGATTTTTTACCATGTTAGTTTGACCATGAGCCAGAAGTATGTCTGTGTTAGAACTGGGACTGTGTGTGAAGAGGGAGTTAGGAGAAAGTGGGATAATGCAGCTGATCCTCTTCTCCTGTCTTTCAGTGGATTTCAGCATCCAGGTGCTGAGTTCTGGATCGTGGCCGTTCCAGCAGTCCTGCACATTTGCTCTGCCATCTGAGGTGAGGCACTTGCTCCTGGTTCATCTGAGCATGGAATGATCCTGAGAGAAATTTTTTTACAAGGCTGTCTCCTTCCATTCTGTTGTGTATCAAAGAGGACTGTAAAAGTCTCTGATATTTGCCTCTTTGGCCTGAGGATATTTGGAACAAGATAATTGAGTAAGGTAGTTGGAGGGAACTGTGTGAAATCTGTGTTTTCGTATTTTTCCCATGAAAACTCCCTGGTTAATGAATCTTTCTTCAAAATATTCAACAGCAACTAAAGCAAATCTTTGTTAGTACATTTTTCTGGGTTTACTTAATTTAAGAAACCTTTTCATACCATTGCTTCAGCTTTGCCCAGTAAAATCTTTAGATATTATAGTCAGTTTTCTGCTGAGTACTTATCCAGAAAAAAGACATGAATATTTAACATGAGAAATAAATTCAATGCTGTTACCTGGAGGATGAAGGTGGTTAAAACAAATTGCTTTTCTAGCCATGCTTAATGTTTCATAAAAGGAAGAATGAACCTTAAGTGCTGTTTACATTTGTGCTGTTAATGATATTTTAAAGGGGAAATTTATAACAGAGGGAAATTTTTCATCCAGTCTGCCAAATTTGAATATTATGAGTTTCTATTCAGACTATTTAGACAACATGGTGGTTGAGGGTGATCAGATTTGATTCCATAACATGTTCTAGTAATGGTAAAGGAAGGTAGATAATTATTTATTTATTTATTTATTTATTTGTTACTCATGTTTTTATACAGTTAGAACGGAGCTATCAGAGATTTACTGCATTTTATGCCAGTCGTCACAGTGGAAGAAAATTAACATGGTTGTATCAGCTGTCCAAAGGGGAATTGGTTACCAACTGTTTCAAAAATAGATACACATTACAGGTAAGGACAAGTCATACCAATGGAAACACTTGGTGATGGCTGTTTTCAGAGGACTGGATGCAGCCAGTAGAACCTTTATATATGTCTGTTTTATTTACTATACTGATACTAAAGATCTGTGTTTAAAATTGACTTAGAAAATGGAACACATTGCCTGTGGTTTAAACAGGTGCTGAAAAGCATTTTCTGAGATAAATGCAACCTCTTTTCCTAGGATCTCATGCTGCTTATACTTTCCTGTCTGCTTTCTCTCAAAAAGTAGATGGGAGAAGAAACAAGATAGTGTCAGGCTTTGACCTTGTCATCATAGGTTAACCCTGTGATGATAGAGATGGATCAGCTTCTGAGAGCTGCGTGGTGTATAAATTTGGTTTCATTATTCTGCTGGAGTTGGGAGGGTTGTGAGGATGAATTCAGCAGTCTGTGTTGGGTGCAGTGGAGATTAAATGGGCAAGAGTTGGAGTGACAGAGGAAAACAAAACTATATTGGCAAATACAAGGATAATGCTTTGATGCCATAATAGACAATTGGATGGAGTGTCTGAAGCAAGCTAAATGATTCTAATCCTGGGGTTTATGTTTAGATAATGCTGGAAGGGGGAGTTCTGGTTGTAAAAGCAACATTTGATTTTTTCTTTGTAATTAGCACCACTTGGGTATTCTCTGTTGTCCAAATATTCCAGTGTATGTGTTTAACTGGTGTGTTACAGGCTGTTCAAATTCAGAAAGTGTTTGTAAGTTCTTCTTTTTTGATTTCCCCCCTCTCCCCTCTGTTCTTTGTTTTTGGATTTGTCAGGCATCCACATTCCAGATGGCAATTTTACTGCAGTACAACACAGAAGATGCCTACACTGTGCAGCAGCTGACAGACAGTACTCAAATAAAAATGGTAGTGACTTTGCATGTTTTACCACACTCTTGTGAGCAAGTGTTTTGGTCTTCAGTGCTCTTCCTGCTATCATAAGAAATTTGGATTACATATGCTTGGAGCCAGAACCATCTTCTGTCCCAAAGGAGACAGATGTGCTCTATTCTTGGTCAATTCACTTTCCTGGTTTACTTTCCTGTAATCATAACTGCCTGGTCTTCTGATGAGTCTTAGTGCATGTACATTCCTGCTCATGACTGGAGTGAATTGTCTAGCTTCCTGCTGAGCTCTGGGTAGAAGTTTTCAGTGTTTCAATTCATACATTTTAATGTTAAAAGACAACATTTTAGCAAAACCAGCATTTTCCTTTAATGATTGATCTATGCATCTGTCATTCTTTTATATCTCAAGGCTTTTTTACATGAACATAGTAAATCTGCAGTTCATTGGCCAGCTCTCTCCTGTGGAAAAGGTTCCCTCCTTTTCTTCCCAAGCAGGCTTTATGGCCCACAATTCGACATTTATTTGACCTTTAGCAGTAGGTTTGAATCAAGTCTGCTCTGACTTCTGGAAAGTTAGGTATTCCTCTTCAGTAGGATCTTTACTTCTAGAAATACGTACCTAGAAATTATTGTTGCTGATGGATTACAACAAACCCAGAAGTCTTAGGGGGTTGTAATTTATTACAGACTGTGGTAAAAGAGCAACTTTGTAGGCCTGCACAGAATATTGCCAGTAGCCTTCTGGGTGAGCAACCAACAGCAGCAACCAGAACTGATCCCTGTTAAAACAAAAAGATGTTAATCAGAAAGCAGAGAGTCCTTGCTTTCTGAAGTTTAAGCTTGCCACGGTATATATATTTGCATGGTTTGGGAAAAATTATTTCTTAGGCATATAAGTCTGCTTTCAAAACAGTTCCTAAAGCAGCAACTGGAAAGATCTCTTGTTTGGAATTAGTATTTCTCAAGAATTTTATTATATTTGACCAACCACAAGGGGGGATACGTCATAAAACAATGTCCTTTTTGGGTGTTATTTCTGTGAACTTAGTTTTTACTGCTTTTTCTTGCCCCCTCATTTTGCAGTGTTCTGCACTCATTAGTTCTTAGTCTAAATATGTTCATTCTTGTTCAAGTTTTTAAGTTAGACAAAGGTGCTGTCTATCTGCACTGATAATGTTTTCTATAATTTTGTAGGATATCTTGGCACAAGTTCTACAGATACTCTTGAAATCAAAATTGCTTGTAAGTACTCTTGCTTTCTCATGACCTGCTTAACATACAGTGAAATATGTTAGGCTATTTATTTATTTACTTGTTTGTTTGTTTATTTATTGCAGGTTTTGGAAGATGAAAATGCAAATGTTGATGAAGTGGAGTTAAAACCCGATACTTTAATAAAACTGTATCTTGGTTACAAAAAGTAAGCAAATGTAGATCCAATATGTACCAGCATTAAGGGAGAGGGCTCATGAGTGGTGGGAGATGTGTGTGATTTCAGTTCTTAGGCTTTGACTTTGTCATAAAGTCATAAAAAAAGTCAAGGCCTGATGTATTTTCATATGTCCTTTCTGTTCCTCAATTTTTGTCTAGTTCTTGAATAGTTCATTCAAGTGATGCCATTTTGCCAAGCTGTTACTCACAAGCACTCAGCAAATCCATGATATTTTATAAGGTTACAGTAGTGTCCAGTGACCCACAAAGGTCAAAGGCCTAAATGTTCATCCACTACTGCTAACATGAGAAGATCAGGCTTGTTTTATAACCACGGTGTATACAGTGATTTGGAGACTTAATAAACACAATTTTCAGTAGGTTTTATTACTTACTTTAAGCAGTTGTGTATTTTAAGCTGTTTACAGCACTGTAGTACTTCTTATCATGCTTACCAGAGCATAGATATAAACACACATAAATTCAGTGAGGAGTTCAGTGCTTCCTGAAGATAAGATCTCAGGTGAAAGAAACATTTTAAAACCTTTCCTTGTACCTCACCCTTTATCTGCTTTCTATCCCCCTTTACTGAATTAAAGGTTTGAGAATTCATGGTCTGTTGCATTAATGCAGTGATGGAAACAGCTCAGGGTTGCTGCATTGTGCAGCAGCTACTTCCCAATTTATGATGGGGAGCACTGTGCTAAATAAATAACAGTGCAGCTAACAAACAGGCTGAGCAGAGCCCTGTGCTCCCTGGTGCTCTGGTGCTGAGGTTTGCTCCACATTTGTGACACAGGACCTTGTCTTGAGTGGCCTCATTGTGGCAGTGGGCTCACCTCAGCACAGCTGTCAGTGCCAGGGAGTCTGTGAAAGAAAGGCAGAGCTCAGTTCCACAGAGCAAACAGATTTCTCCACATTATAGTCAGAATCCTGTCTGTAAATCAGAAATTCTGTAAATCAGATTCTGTTTCCATTGACTTCCTTTGTCCCCTTCACTGACTCCAAGCTTCTTACTACACACAGAACTATTTTAAATACAGTGCAAATGTACAGTGCTAGTTACACAGATCACTAGGATGGATTTAGTAAGCTGTGAGATACCAGAAAGTTAGTTTGTTTCATTGGTTGGTTATGGGCATTTTTTATTTTTATTTTAATTCTTTTTTAATTTGAATACAAGCATCTAAAATTTTCACAACAACCAAAGTCCTGTATTGTTGTAAAGTAACTATGGTGCTGTGGCTTTTATTTTGGAGTTGGGTTTTGTTTGGTGTTTTTTCTGTTTCTTAGGTTTTTAAACAGTCTAATTGTTCATTAATTTTTGCTTTTCTTTACAGCAAAAAATTAAGGGTAAACATCAATGTGCCAATGAAGACTGAACAGAAGCAGGAGCAAGAAACTACACACAAAAATATAGAGGAAGACAGGAAACTACTGATTCAGGTGAGTTTTATTGCAGAATGCTGTCATGAACTCAATCACATCTGTGTAATAATTTAATGAAGCTCACTGTAGGGTTTTCCTAACTTTTACTAGAAAACAACTACATTGCTCTAACTAGATTAGAGTTCAAAAAAATTATTTAAAATATTCTTAAAGGTGAGTCTGTAGTAGAAACTGGAGGAAGGCACTTCTACAGACAGGATGTGTTCATTGACATTGTTCTAACCTGATGTTGATGAGTGTTTGGGTTCCTTGAATACATGTTCACCAGACCTTGTCCTTGGTGAAAACTGAATAGTAAAAAAATAGTAATACCCAGGTAGTATGAAATCAGCATTGGTTTTGTATCAGTTCATTTGGAATCCACTTGAGAGGCAGAAGGAAATACAGAAGTACCACTAAGACAGTGTCACAGTAAGGTTAAATATATAAAGAAGGCTTTTTGCTACACAAGCAGTTTTGTGTGGCTCTTGTTACCAGTTGGTGCTATTATTATTATGACTGACTGACTGTAAGCACAGTTCTAAAAATTCATGTGTCAAAACCACTTTTGATGCCTGTGTGCTGTGGAGACTCTGAGTCCTTGAAGTCTGTGAGTAGCTGACACTGGGCAAAGCTTCTCCTGTCTGGTGCTCGAGGTGGTGCTGGTGCTTCTGCAGGGGCAGACGTCACCTAGGGGAGTGACATGGCTTTGCACAGAGGGACAGGTACTGTGCTCATAAACACACCTTCCCAACTTTGCTGTGCAGGCTGCTATTGTGAGAATCATGAAAATGAGGAAGGTTCTAAAACACCAGCAACTGCTTGGAGAAGTGCTAACACAGCTGTCCTCAAGGTTCAAGCCACGAGTTCCTGTAATTAAGGTATGTGAGACCCACATCTCTGAACCTGGATTCCAGGAGGTGAGGAGGATATCTACACAGACAAAACACTTGTTTCTGAATTAAAAAGGAGAGCTATGGAGATGGGATGGGCAAGGACAGATTTTTTTTGAGTTGCGAGTAGGAAATATTTTAACCAGAAATATTGCATTTCTCTTAGGGTACTATGCATCTTTCACATTGTTGGCAGTGGTGGTAAAATAGTATCTGGATTGCATCTTTTTTACATCAGTGTCAGCTTACCATTGCCCTTGATCCAGACTTACCTTTTGTTCCTGCTCTCCCAGTTGTGGGACAACAGTCAGCCTTGGGGTTAACTCAATAAGTTTCCTGCTTTCCTTTACAGTAAAAATGTTGGGGAAGGGGGCATTGTATTTAATTATTTACTCATAATTATATTGATTATATTAATTATTCATTTATGTATATTAATTTCTTCATCAGTTTGTTTAAGTGAGCTCACCAGCAGTTTTATATCCACAACCAAGCTGTAGGTGAGACAAAGGACAGGCAGTGAGAGCAGTTGCATAAACTGGCACCAGGGCAGTTACACTGCTGCTGCTGCTCTTTCATGACCTTACATAAGCTCTCTGCATCTTGGTGTAATTCTTTATTTGCTGTCTTACTATGAAGTTGTTCAGCATGCTGATGATTTCCCAATCACACCCCTGGAATGACATCCAGTAAGTGCAGTTCAGTTTAGTGGATTAGCAAAGCCTTCTGCTTGGATGTGGTCACAAAGAGGAGAGTGAACGGCTGTGGTTTGTGTCCTTTGCCTATTCCCATCCTGTTTGCCAGGGAACTCCCTTGGGGGGTCAGAATCAAAGTTTGGAGCAACCCCAGAGAGGGCTTTTATGCCCATGTCCCACAGCTTACCTCTGTTCTGTTCCTCCCACAGAAATGCATCGACATCCTCATTGAGAAGGAGTACTTGGAACGTGTAGATGGTGAGAAGGACACCTACAGTTACTTGGCTTAGCATTTTTATTAGCAATGACCTGACTGTGTGACACTCGGCAAGTAGGTATGTGATGGAAAGAATGAAAGCGACAGAACTTCATAGCAGCCACCCTGCTGCCATTTGGACCTCCCTTTTTAATGACTGAGACCAGGACTCCATCAGCCAGTCTCAGATTTACATCAGAACTGCTCAGGATTGATACATTTCAAGTATGTAAATATGGACACCAATGCCATTTAACCTAATTTAAGAACAGAAAGGAATCAGACCCTTCTCGTTTAAGGGTTGCATGCTACTGCATTTAAATCAATACATTGGCTATATGATAAACAGCTGCCATCACAGGCAGCACTTATACATGTTGGCAGCACTTGGAGAGCGAGTCTGAATGGACCCATGTGTAATCTGCTATGAAAAACCATTTGTATAGTGTGTTTCATTTTTTAATGTGTGATAAATAATAAAAAAAATTTAAAAGATTTCTGTACAAGTTGCATTTGGTTTTATTGTTTTAAGTTTCATGACTTATCTTTCTAAATGTAAATAAAAGGTATAATGGTTATGAAAGCTATTAGAAATTCGTTTTGCTTTTCCTCCCCATTTTCTGGTGCTTTAAGAACATTTTGTTCTCTGAAGATACTGTCATCTATCATTATCTGTGCATGTTACTTCTTTTTGAAGAGGAAATGTCTGCACTTTGAAAATAAATTTGTGATGATTTCACAAGATATGCAGAACAGAAAATGCTCAAAATATTTGTGGCAATGCTTGGTCATCTGAACTTGGAGCTGGTTTTAATATTGCTCATTGTGCTATAAAGTGCATCACCCTTGCATAAGTGCTGCCGAGAACAAAGGAGGTTTAGGCTGCCCATTTCTTTGACTGGAGTGAAGCAGAAAATTGAGTGTGTTCCTGAAGAACAATTCCCATTAAATATAACCTGAGATGAGAATTAAAATACTTTAAAGTGTTACTAGACATACCTTGATTGACCAGGCCTCATTCCATTCTTTTCACAAAATTTTATGAAATGAGTATTGGCATTCCATATGCTAGAAGCAAAATGCTGCCATCCTCCCAGCTCTCACTATTGGTAATCTATATTTTCTAATCTTCATCCTGAAAAGAACTTCTGTAGCCATTTTACCCTTGATGCAAACTGTGATTTTGTTCACTGTTTCTTCTCACAGGAAAGGAGCCAGGTTTTGTGTTGCTAATGTTTCTCTCTCGAGGGAAATGGTTACAGTTGAACTCTGGGTTAAAAAAAAAATCTGAGCAGTACTAGGAGAGGGGTGTCATCTCCACTTGAGATTTTGTGTGCTTGCTATTTCTGTTCTGAAAGAGCTAAAGATTGCCATTAGGGGCAATAGAAGCATCTTGCTGCTCAGAGTTGCTTTTGGAAATTTAGAAGAATGGAACTAGTGATGCCTCTTAATTTCTTTTCCTAAGATGCTGTTTTGTTTTTTGTAAACCCTTCTTGCAGAAAGGTCAGGGCTAATAGATTTCTCTAGCAGGATCTGTGTGCTATGATGACAAAGAAGCAGCCTGAACTCCTTTCTTAATTGGAAGGCCAGAAATCACCTGCTCTGAGCTGCCTTTCAAAGCCCTTGGCTGGTTAAAGCAGTGCTTTGTGTACTGTGCATCCTTCAGAGCAGGAGCTGTGCTCTACCTGAGGGAGAAAATCAGGCTTACACTTTTGGACTGTTCTTTTCCTCATGAACTCTTGGTTCTTACTTGGGCCAACAGCAAGGTGGAGGGCACGAGGCAGCTGCCTGCTGTACATGGAGAGTGGAAGCAGAAGAGCTGAACTAACCCCAGGCTTGGAGCCCCCTCAGTGCTGCAGGTAACTGGTCACCATGGACAGGATTTCATGCACTCAGTGTGGCAATAATGCCACCCTGTGCCTGCCCTCCCACTCCAGCTGGTTTGACCTGAGCATTGTATTCTAAATCACAAGCTAGAGTTCCATCCACTAGCAAGTAAGAAATAAATGTGGTAGCCCTGTATAATCTAACTGCAGTGTAAATGTTTCTGGATGAAAACTGCATTTCTCTTCTGCATCTCTTAACTCTTTAACACAGGTGTAGTTACTGTTGTATTTATCATTCAGTTTGGTGCTTCGAAGCCACAGTGACGGCACCTTATACCACAGCTTTGTCTTGAAAGCAGCGTTTGTCACAGAAATCACAGCTACTCTGGCAGTTGCAGGAGTTCCTGGGCTGCAGCCATTCCTCCAGAGAACTTGGATGTGGCTGTATCCAAGGGAGCTGAGAAGCTGCAAGACCACCCCTGTCTCACTCAGGCACTGCAGCACCAATCCCCTGACTGCCATCCACACTGTTTCCATCTTCACACTGATCTTAAACCTGACCCAGAGTAACAGAAGGAGACAAGTATGGAGTTGCCTTTGCACAGAAGTTACAGGTTAAATTCACATTGCTTTCTCAAGGGGCTGACACAAAATTCCAACTCAATTCCAGTAAAAATGAAGAAGTTCAAGTATCCTTTATTCAAGGTTGAAAAATGTACCACACCACATTATTGCAAAAGTTCCTAGGTACAAAACACTTTGCAGCTGGTGAGAAGGCAATAAAAAGTTGGTTTTTTAAAATTCGTTACTATAAATTACTGTTACAGTACTTTGCAAATACAGAATTTCAAATTGCATCATTTGTATTTTTCTAAAATTGCCCACAGTACTAGAAATTCCTGAAGATAAGGCAGCTGTTTGTTTAAAAGAAGAGGTAGCTGGTGTCAAGGGATTTCCATTTCTCTTTCAATGCCCACATACTTAAGGGCATCAGCTTGGCTATATCTGAAATTAAAAAAAAAAACCAAAATCACAAAAAGCCAGTATCATGGAACATTTTGGCTTCATTGTTCTGACAGAATGGCACCACAGCCTGGAATACTCATATATCATTTCCCCACCAGCTGGGGTGTTTCCTCCTTGTGTGAATTTGCAGGTGCATAATGCTGCTGACCCACAAGAAACTACTTTCAGATGTGTTTGATCAAAGGAGACAAATCACTAAAATTCCATTCTTTTTCACCTTGACTCTCACAGCCCTGACATTCATGTTCAGTACTGGAAAGCAACTGCATTTCTCCAGGCTGACCTACACAGTATTGCCAGTGGACAGCTTGCTTTTTGCCAAGTAAGATGATTGTAGGGGACAATAAGGACACATTCTTAGCAAGCATTTGTCTGTAGGAATTCTGAAATTTAATTCTCTGAAATTCTTGCCTATTTCTGAATGATGGGGGAGTTAACTTGTGCTGCTACCAAGGTAACCCAACCAGAGAAAGTCTGTCCCCGTTTGTCACTACACTTTGCTCTATACAAGCTGCTTTTCCAAGTTTGCAGGCTCTTAACCAGCTGCATTGCTCAAATCAGTCTTGCTATGGCATCTGGCTTGACAAAAGCAGTGTGGGGAGTGCTGCTTCTCAGCTGCTGAGACCTGAGGCTGCAGGGGCCAGGCAGGCACAGGAATTAACTCTGAGCTGTGCAGATACTGAAAGCTAATGCCACCTGAAATCCATCTACCCACCTGTAGTCAAAGAACAGTTCTTCACCAGTCTGAATGGCTCTTTTAGCAAATATTCCTATTCTGTGATCACCATTAACCATCATAACTGTTTTAAAAGAAATTAGCTATGTTAGTAGAAATAATGATAAGATGCACGTTAAAGAAATATCTCACAGTATTTCATACATTGATGAAAAGCAAGTAAATGTGAAACTTACCTTTTGCATAGCAGTTGGGATTTACTGAATGGTTTGCAAATCTAATTTTGTTGCCCTTGCGTGTTGCATCAACCACAAAATCTATGGGGGGCAGAAAAAAACAAAAAACCCCACAAATGTTGGATGGGTCACCTACAAACACATTTTTGAGTTTAACACCTAGTGTGCTTGGATCTTAGCAGCTGGAGAGGATAACTGCACATCTTCCCCATGGAAGAGCTGGCCCACCCACCCTACAACGGCTGAACTCTGCTGTTCCACATTGTGCTTTTCCTTTACCTCCTGCCACAGGGGCACCACCTTGGCTTCTCTCTAAAGCCTCTCTACCTTTGTTCCACAAGGACAAGCTCCATAAATATGCTAAGTCAACACTGACATAAAGCATCAGGTTTTTTTCCTCATTTCAACTATTTTCCAGTATTTTATGCTTGACGCAGTGCAGTCTGTAAGTTACATACCTCATGTGGCTTTTTTCCCCCAACACAATTACCATCATAAATTACTGATTATTTAATTCAGTAAAATTACTTCAGACAACACTTTTTACATTCTTTAGTCTACTTAATGTCTGCACATAATTTTACTCCATGAAGTTCTACTCCTCTTGTACAAGAGGCTCATCACTACATCTAGCTAACCAGCATTTAGAGAAAAAATCCCAAAGACTAGCTATCAGCAGGATGAATCCACACACTGATAGAGAAAGATGTGTGGAAATAAGTTCTCATTGTTGCCTGCAGGCTGCAGAAGAACAGGGCTGAACAAAATACCAAGCATACACACTTTAGTTATGCTGCCAAGAGTTGCAACTGAAGCATACATACCATTATTCAAGTTAAACAGAAAGCTGCACATGTATTTGTCGTACACTTTTCCTCTTCTGTCTGCCTCATCCTGAGAGATAATCTGAAAGAAACACCACTTGTAAAAGAGAGAAGCACTCCTCCATTGTGTAACAACAGCAGCTTAATGTCAGCCCCTCCCCAGCCTTTTGAAAGACAGGTGGGAGTTTTTTATTCTCTGGGATTCAAAGTATTCCCAAACCAAGTACTGTTTTCAGCAAGCATTCTGCACTTAGCAAACATCCATGCTTTGCTTTTAGCACACAAACTCTTTCAGAGCAGAAGAAAAGCAAGAATTGCTTCTCCTCTCAAAATCAGGGCAGCATACCGGACTCAGGGTTTTATTGCTGCAGAATACAGCTTAGCAAAAGCTCCTACTGACTTTCAGTACTATACTAAATAATTTGCCACCAAATTCCAAGCATGTCTGAACTGAAATTCCATCTAAGATAAAAAGGACATTCCAGCCTCTCATTCTCACAAGAACCTGTTTCAAAATTTTTGTGACATTTCAATTGTGTAGCTCCTGGGATCTGAGGAGTGACAGCAGTCACAGCCTGTACCAGGTCACAGACAATGGCACCCATGGTTGGTTCCTGTCAGTGCAGAACTTCACCAACTAAGCTCATATCTGGTGCTCTCCATCCTTACCTCACCACAGTATTCAGAGATGAATTCATTCTTCTGTACAGGATCTTTGATAAAAATTCCCCAGCCTGCCACATCTGAAGGTGCCAATAGTAAGTGCTGTGGAATAGAAAAACCAAGAAGTTTTGATATGCCTGGCTTAGATTTGAGTTCAGGTTTTTTTCCATTTTGTTTTGTATCACTTAGTTAAATGCATATGTTGGAACTCCAGGAATGCAGACAAATCCAGAGTCTTCTAATGATCAAACACACACTAAAATTACAGCTTGTGAATCAGAAGATGTATGTAAAAGAAAAATGACCAAGTATTTGAAAACTACTAAAAATTTTAGTTTAACCACCCCAAGACACCTTGAAATGAGGGGGTTACATAAAAATTCATTTACTAAAGACTTCAACCTCAAAAGGTCTGCAGCCAGGAGCCCACCACTCATTAGCTCAGTAATCAACTATTTTGTGAGAAGACATTTCAGAGTAGAAATAAACTTTGGCTTATTGATTTATTTGCCAGAACTGAATGGGTTTTCAAGACTTTAGTAGACTCTATACAAGTTTATACCTTAGAATCAACAACTGAAGAAAGAAACTCTGGGATAAACTTCTTTATGCTGATCTGGGGAAAGACTGTTGAGCTCCTTAAAACAGCAGCCTATTTGCAATTAAGAAGCAAAGCCTGAACAGGGAAAAGGAGATATTCTGCTGCTCTGCTGCACAGAACACACTAATTGGTACATGACAAAATGTAGATAGACTTAACAGCAGCACAAAAGCAAGCTAACAAGTGACCACTCCTTTCCTTGCTGTTTGGTTTGGGGTTTTTTTTCTTTTCCATTTTGACAGTATGAAGGCAAAGAAATTCCATTCTCTGGCTTGAAAATATAAGAACGCCTCTAGGACCAGGCAACAGGCCTGAAGTTGTATAACTCTGGACATACTTTTTTGGATCCTCTCTGAATGCTGCAGTTCTTGCAGGAAACATTTTTGCTGTCCCAGTGGTCAGCTGCTCCACAGGTGAGGCAGAGGTCGGGGTCACACTCTCGGACAGCCAGGTAACAGGGACACTGCTTGGTGTTGCACTGTGCTTTACAACGACACCCAGGAAAACGATTTTGGCCTACAGAGGAATGGGTGGAACAGAAAAACAGCAAATATGAAAATATACAGTGTAAAACTAAGACTGTGCAGATTATAGTGTATCAGAATATTGGTAACACAGCCACTGATATCTGCTTTCAGGAGTACTGCAAATTCTTTCCTTCCCTGATTTTAATAACTCTTCCTCAATTTTAGGTCAGAAGGCTGCTTCTGACTTCATGCAATAGCCAATTACAAGGGCCAAATTAACTGAACATGTTCACACTGTTGGGCACAATTTGCTGCTCCTGTAACTGCCTGCAGCACAGACAGACTGCTAGTACAGAGCTCGTGGTGGGCAGAGAGAGAAGTTTATGGATAACTTTAAAATGTTTTACTTACATTCAGAGCTGCACTGACAAAACTTCTCACAGAAGTTTTGAGCAATTACACATGGGCATGAGCTATCACAAGGCTGACGTGGGTGATCACATGGCTGATAGTTGTAAACGTGATTCGATGACCCATCTGAATAAAAATAGCAACATTTTGTAAAGTTGAAAGTTGCAGACAAACAACATACAGTTCCCCTCACTTTAAGGCAGAAATTCCCTTTTAGTCATTTAACTAAGAAAGCCCAAACATGAACAAAAAACCCAAACCCACAACAAGTGGGGTTGAAAACCCAAAAGACATAAAACCAGAACTGTAACATTAGTGAGGTGTTTTACACCATTAGCTGCCTTCCTAGTGCACCTCATTTTGCCACTGCTCAGCTGCTGTGAGTATTGAGAGCTGAAAGCTGTTTATGTGGAAAACTGAGAAACGAAACTACAATGGTATCATTTCCTGTCTGAACATGTTTTGGAATAGCACTGATATTATTCAGCAAAGTAAATTTGCTTAAATACTGAAAGCAATTTTTAATGTGGAACAATAGTCAACTTCCAAACAGGTACCACTGGCAATGTAATTCCATTATTATTATTATTATTATTATTATTATTATTATTATTATTATTATTATTATTATTATTATTATTATTACTATACCACTGTGTTTTCCCAAGTCAATTTTCCAGTACAGACAATGCTGAAGTCTTCTAAGCAAGAAAGGAACTACCAGGGACAAGTCTAGAGCTTTACCTATCCAGTAGCTAGGAGAATTTGGTTCTATATAAATTATTTTTGCTATTAATACTCTTGAGCTTGTTTTGGGTTTGCATGAATTTGTAAATTTATAAAAATGCTCAAGCTAGCAATCAGCAACAAAAAATGAGAGAGACAAACAGATCAATTATTTATGTTGCCAGAAGTCCCAACTATTCTCAACAACTTTTCAGAGAACTATTTCTAAATTAAACTAGCTTACAAAAAAAAGGCACTTTTTACTGCAGCTCTTATCCTTAATACCATTTTTACCTGTGCTTCAATGAAGCCATACTGAAAAGACAGTAAACTCAGCTTCCTTTCCTTTTTATGGAATTATATAAAGCTATTTAACCCAAAGAGTACCTTTTGTCCCTACAATACATGTAAGTGAGAGTTTACGTTTTTAATTTTCATTCTCCTAAAATTTCTGGCTCCCCATGGAATATACATAATGGCCTAACATTAAAAAAAACCAAAACAAATAACCAGGCCCCCCCACAAACAACCAAAACAGAAAAAAGCAATAGTAGAATCTTAAAAGTTCAGGACATAAATTGAATGGAAAGATGCTAACCCTTTTTCAGCTGTATCTTTCTGCAATGAGCAGCCCACAACCTGCAAAAACACAAAACAAACAAGAAGGTTGACAGGAACTCCTCCTGCAGTGGGCTGGGAAAGGCAGCTGCATCTTGCTAAAGATGGGAAAGTTTCTGGAGACATGAACAGCTGCTAAGTGCACACAAGTCGGAGGGGCTGCAGCAGAGCCACCCTGTCCTGGTCTAGGGCTGGCCAAGATCAGAGCTCTGCAGGCTGCTCCCCCCTCTCCCCACCATTCCTGCAGTCCCAGCACTGCACAGAGGAGCTGTTCCCACCCAGCCCAGCCAGGGATGCTGGAACTCAGCTGCCCCTGAAGGAAGTCCTGCCAAGAGCAGGTGCTGCAGCTGCTTCTGGCAGGCAGGAGCAGCAGCGAGGGAAGGGTAGGAAGGTACAGATGTGGAGGGTCATGCCTGAACAGGGGCACAGAAATGGGGCAGCTGCACAGGGCTTGGCCCCAGCACCACTCTGGTTGTCCCCCACAGACCACAGCCAGGTCCTGCCCTTCACCTGAGGGGCTCCAAGTACCTGACAGGACACAGTGCCTGCCTGGCACAGCCACACTGAAGGGACACCTCAGTATTTCTTCTGGCTGGACATTTTTCCCCAGCTGTCCTGGCTGGTGGTGCTGCACTGAGCCTTTCCCCTTCCTGCCTCACAGCCCACACTCCTTTCTCTTATGTCCCTACAGTTTTCCTTCAGTGTCCCCTTTCTCAGGTAGCTCCCCTTTCTCACATCCATTGCCAGTTCTTGTTGTGTGGTGGATTTTATTGTTTGTGTTAGTTCTTTGTTGTGTTTTTCAAGAGTAACATGCTTTTTGGTTAGCATTCACTGTACTTGAAAGTTCTTGCAAGTTACATTTACCCCTTTATCTTGTATCCATTTCAGATTGTAAGCTCTTTGGCCAGGGAATCTCAGCTATTCCATAAACAGTGTGTCAGAAACAAGCAAAAGCACCTGTCTGGACCTTTAGTACCAAAAGGAAAACCAGACTTTTCATTGCAGTAGCCTTAAAATTAAAGGAGAAATCCATTGTTTTATTTTTAACTCAATTCTATGCATTTTAGTTACGACTTTTATTTTAGTGAACACACATAACAAAAAAACTTAGAGTAAGGATTTTTAAAGTCTATACTTCTTGGACTTCCTTAGTATATCATGTAACAACATGAAGACAATATGGAAGAAGCCTCATTCCCTGGCCAAATAATACATTGCCAGCTGCCTCAAGCAACCTCACTTTCTCTGCAGATTTACCGAGCTGCCCAAAACACTCATGAGCACAGGTACTAAAAGATCCCCAGCACAGAACCCTGTAAAAGCTATTCTGCCTTTCAGTGAATGCAACACTCCTCAGAAGTTTGCACTCTGAAAAAATATCTCCCGCTGTAACTACTTAAATAGGACTTTTTAGCTGCTACTTCTTTCATAAAAGCATAGCAGCTTTTACTTCAACTAAATGGTGTGCAGAGCCCTCCAACGGCTTAATATAAATAAGATTCTCTATAAAATTGCCCTTCTAAAGCATTACTATGAGATTTAACTCAATAACCAATTTTCTTAAGGAGCCCATACAAGTTAGAAACCCACAAAGAGAGACTTGTCCAAGTAACTAAGGCTGAGAGGGAAGAAGAAACTCAGAATTACAGAGTACTGTAATAAATAGATGACATTCCTATTAAGAGTGATTCACTCTAGAAGAAAAGGCTACCAACATATATTTATGAATTATGAGACATTGACTCTGCAAGAGGACACTTCCCATATGCCTGAAAGGAGTGCAATTTTGACTTAAATTACTCTTATGCACACCAAACTACTTTCTTTCTTTTCTACCTGGTATTTGGAAAATGTAACATACTATATTTTTGAACAAGTCTTTCACAGAAACTTGTCTGTTGCTGCAAGATAATAGAACCTACCAGCACAGCAAACTCTTAAAAGCATTCTGTGGCCAGACTTGTTAAAATACTCTTTCATTAGCAATTAGCAGCTTCACTTTTTCTCCTAAGGTAAGCACTCTCCTAATACTTTAAAAGCACACAAATGTGCATACACATCAAGAAAGCATTAATAGTAACAAGTCAAAGCAGAAGGAAAACTGCAGGGGCAGTCACAATGGCAAAGGCATCCATGTGCTCTGCCCCTCTTCTGGAGAGACTTCTGTCACAGGAGGGAGAGGGGGGCTGGAGACACGGTGGCAGCAGGAACTGTGGGCAGTGACACAAGACAACAGGCTGCCAGCACTGACCAACAGGAGTTTGGACTGGCACTACCAAGAGTATTCACTGCCTTGTAACTTCCAAAACACTGCCACAAAGCGCTCAAGTTCCCCCGGTTTGCGCACAAAGCTGGAGCCTGAGCAAGCACTACACTAAAGGCTGAGTCATTTTTGTATCTGCTCTATATAAATCTGCATCTCAAACAGAAGCAAAAGGCAAGGCCTGGTCCCATGCAGCAGGAAGCAAAGGCAAGGAAAGGACAACGTTGAGAAAGCACTCACAACTTGAAGCTTCATTAAAAAAAGCCAACTGGAAACTCCATAGCAAGTTCCCAAGCAAGCCAGTGGATTTGTGCATTTGGTTGCTAACATCTGCAGGAGAGCCAGCTTGGAAAACAAGTGTTTCCAGAAGCATCATGACAGCAGCTGTCAAAGATATCATTCTTCTCTCCTAACAACCTACTAGACCTCTAAACTTTGCCAGTGCCTCTGGGCAGCAGCAGTGTCAGCCAAGCCAGCACTAAAAGCACCCTTTGGAAGAAGCTGCTCCAGCATTTCTTGCTTTACGCAGGGATATTCTGCTATCAGAAAGTGCACTAAAAACTCAAAATACATGCCAATTATGTCAAATATGTCATTAAGTCTTTGCAGTGTTTGATTTTCTGGCATCACTCAAAGACTTCAGTCTCCAAGATCACCTTATCCACAGCCTCCCCACCACTCCAAGACTCAGCCTTCCAACCAGGCAGCACATCAGAATATCTGTGCCAATGCCTCAGTGCACCTTTTGCCTGGTAACAGTGAGACTTTAAATCCCTACAAAAAGGCATCCTGATCTCTTGGCAGAACTACATAAGCTATTCAAACACATGCAGTGAACAGCAGTCCAGCAGAAGGAGAAGGAATATGAGAAAGTGGGGGGGAAAAAATAAAATATTTTCACATAAAATTACTAAGTGGCCTCTGAATAGGGGATGAGGGAGAAGAGGAAAAACAAAATAATAAAGAAGCAGCTTTAAAATCAGTACCAAAATAGAGGAAGGAGTGCTGATTAGTTAAAGCAAACTCAACTCAGCTCCCAGCAATGGAAGAAAAATATACACATAAAAGAATGAACAGTACTGAAGTACACTCTCCTCCAGCATACACCCATGCTTTTCAGAATTCTTTCTTCATTCAGGTTTTTTACTGGCTTCTATGCAAAGTACTCATTTCTCATCAAGGCAGAGTTTTCTGAAAATAACACGTTAATCTGATACACATGCCAGGCTCTGACACTTACTGGTTCTCCAAAAAATAACTATATTAGAAGTTGCCTTCTCCCACTGATCAGCCTTATTACAGCTATCTCAACAAAAATGTCACAGGAAGAAGGGAGACAAGACATTTCATTATCCAAGAGGGGTGCTGTCTTGCCAGCTAGTTGCTCAGTATGCTCATAGAGCACCAAGATGATATGGGAAATAGGCAAAGTCATGCAAGAAAAGACTTTATCTGCTCTCAAATCGGTTACAAGAGGCCAGCAAAAGCAGCTTTTTGCTGCTGCTTTTCTCTCTGGTGATGCTGCTTTAGCTCAAAGCCACATGCACACATGGACAACCTGCAGACAGGTAAGAGCCCTGCAAGGGAAAAGGGAAAAGGGAAAAGCCTTCCTGGCTCTAGGACTGGATTTATTCTAAGAGTGAGTAAACTCAACTAAAGGAAAGGTAAGAAACAGAGGAAGATTTCCAGATGGTTTTCCCAATTGCTGATTGCAGGAGAACTTCAACAGCAGGATGTAGGCAGGCTAAACTGCTTTCCTTTTTAAAAAGGCTACTGCCATAGAAGAATGGAGACAGCTTGATTGCCACATATTCTGGGACATTATATTTGTAAAATTATCTCCTTCCTTCAATGAGAGTTTAAAGACTTAAAGGACATTTCAAAACTAAATTGCTACCAATAAAGTTTTTATATTGGCAACTAATAAAAAAAGCAAATAAAGTCAAGAAACCCCATGCAATGGAGTGTGCTTTCATTTACTTGGGGAAAAAAACTCCTAAACTAAAAAGTCTGAGAATTCTTCCAAAACAATGTCAGCCTGGTAATCATATAATCCATTTCAGCTGCAAAAATACATTTGAACCTTTTAGCTGTTCTTTTAAGTAGATGTAGTGGCACCATTTTTATAGCAATTTGTGTCAATCTGACAGCAAGCTAATTTTCAACTACATATTCCAAACTTGCACCATGGCTAATAACCTAAATTTAAACAGCCAAGCCCACCAAATGCCCAAACACTTGAAAACTGTGCCAAGAGCATTAAAATCAATAGCTTTTGCTGAGAACAAAATCTTTTCCAGATGCTCATTCAGTCTTTTCCCAGCTCACGTTGCCTGCCTCTACCCTACAAAGCAGAAATATTCTACTCCACGTCAACAGGATCTTTGAACCAGTTCAGGAATTTCACTAGGCCTGGAAATAATAAATAGACAAGCTAAGACAGAAACAACAAGAACTGATGGGACGAAGAACTTGAGGGAGTTCTTGAGGGAGGAAGGACAAACTTGAGGGAGAATAAGGGAAGTTAAAGGGAGAAATAGGAAATTATATGGGAAAATGTGTATTTATTGCTTGCTAAAGAAATGTTTTTGCTAATTTTCAGTCAGCTTTTAATCTCTTATGTTCTTATCTCTCAAAATAAAAATAATCAATGCAGAGCTGCATTCTCCAATTCAGAATTCTAAAAGAAAAATGCATTTCATTGACAGACAGCAGCCACAATGTTTTGCAATTTCAACAGAAATTGTGTCAGATAATCATTTGTTCTTCATTGCAGCTTCACCTCAACTAATAACTTGTTAACCTAGCTCTTTAGTTGGTGTTCTAGGTGCTAATGAAACTGGGGTGCAACAAAGGAATAGTCCCTCCTAAAGAAAAAGAAGGCAATCCTACTAACTTGCTATCTGAAGCTTGCTAGAATACATTTCACCATTAAAAAAGCATCAGTTTTAATTTTAAAGTATGATATAATCATTACTCAATCCTATTGAAACACTCCTGAATTTAATGTTTATTGTTGTAAAAAATAATTATTCTACACTACCTTGAATGTTGCAACAAGCTGCATAGGTGACTTCTAATCTAAACAGTTCTGACTACTTCCATCAATACACCTACAAGAACCTGGCTGTTAAAGAACTTAAAAAAAGGAAAGGGAAAGAGAAGAGGAAGGTTATAGTTGGCAGTGCAGTAAGATTTTGTCTAAAACTAAAACACCATTTTGTTTTATTGCTGCAACTTTTGATTTTGGAAGCAAAAGAAGAGTTGCACAACTTTTCTTTCAAAATACTTTCTGTTCTGATCCCCTGTATCTCCAATTTATTGTTATGCTAAGGGTATTTAGTAACAGATTTACCTGTGTTTCCTTTTCTTCTTTCTGGGAGGAGTATCAACATCTTCAGCAGGGACTGGTGCAATAATACTAGATTCCTTTACTCTAAACTCATACACCTAACAAGAGATACCATAACACATCCACGATAAATCTCTCACTAGTACAAAGTTGCTCATATTCTAAGTTAGTATGATTTCCTCCAACCAACAACTTACAGATTATATCCAGTCATAGTCTCTTTTCAATACATTTAAAGTTGATTATTTTTGTCATTTAAGAACTGATACTCTAATTTAAACCTCCTGTAAATTTAATTTTAAAACAGTTTTAAAACTAACTTCTATGTATTTGTGGTATGAATTCTGGACCATAGCATTCTTGGGAAAACCAAGAAAATTAATTATTTTCCCTTTTAGTAATCAATACTAGTATTTGTATACTTTAGCTTTAAAAGTAAATCACTTTGACCCTTAGCAAGTATCTTCCCTGCTTACCTGTCTGCACGTTTTGGTCCCAATCAATCTGGCAATTGCACAGAAGTTGTCATAGTAGGTGCCAATAAGGACTCTAAACATTGAAGCTTCTGCACCACTCCATTCCACATTCTCTGGAGGCTCAATATTTGGCTTCATCTTTATTGGTGTTTGACACCTAGAATTTGCTTCTGTAACAAATAATTGAGAGTAAGGCTCTGTATCAAAATTTACTTTGCCCTTCACATTAAGATTAACTGCAGTTAAAAAACATCTCAGGTTTTTTGTTGCTTCCCAAGTGCCAGAAAAAACAAACATTTTCACACGCCTTTTACAGAAGCTAACAGCAGCTACTCACATTAATGGCCTACATGTAAATTGAAACAATGCAGACATTCTCTTAGAGTTTGACTGAACTCATTGTTCCAGATTGCAAGGCAAGATGTATTCCATTACCATCTGTATGGCAGCTGTCTTTTGTCAGGTGGGCAGTTTGCCTTATCTCTCTCTCAGTGACCACAATCACTCCTCCCTGGGGAGGGGACATGTGCTGATAACAGGCTACTGAATGTCACTGCATGGCTGATAAGAACTACAGCATCCCATTGTGAGATGCTCCGCCCAGATGGAGGAGCCAAGCATTCCTACCTGGATATAATCTGGAGATTCTGGAATAACTGCACGGCTTCTCCATTGGATTTCCCAGAGGAATAGCAGCTGACTTTACTTCCACTGGATCTTCAGAGGAAAACTACACCCTTTCTACAGGATCCCTGCTCCAACAGAACCACACCTGACACTCCAGGAGGATTGCAGCCACAATTCCAATTGGACTGCTACCAGCACCCTGACCAACAGGGTGTCAGGTTTTGTTTCTGACTCTATCAGTGTTGTTTTGGTTTTACAGCATTGTTTATTTTATCCTTTTATTTTCTTCCCTATTAAAGAACTGTTATTTCCTGCTCCCATAATTTTTGTTGACTGAGAGACTCTTAAATTAAACTTTATAGCAATTTGGAGGAGGGGGGGGTTCATTTTCTCCATTTCAGGGGAGGCTCCTGCCTTCCTTAGCAGGCACCTGTCTTTCCAAGCCAAGACACTCATATTATTATTCTGTCTTTTCACTCAGTTCCATACATTCCAAACACACATTTTCTAGGATTGCAGTTTGACTTGTTTTGGCTTTGTTATTTTTGTAGCATTGGTTTTTTTGTAGTTTTGGTTCTGTTCACCCTCTCAAGCACCACAGCTCATTGAAGGAAGCAGCACTGACCAGCCTTACCAGAGGAACTGGAAGTTTCATCTTTCTTTTCTTCCTCCTCCTTGTCGTTGTTCTCCCCGCCAGTTTCGGTGCCGGCCTCGCGGTCGCTGTCGGTGTCCTTGGACTCCAGCACGTTGATGGTGGGCGTGCTGGGCCTGCTGGTGTTGTTGGGCAGCCGGCCCCGCCGCCGCCCGCCGGGGCGCTTCGGCGGCGTCTTGATGCGCTCCGCCGTCAGCGCGGCCGCAAACTCCTTCGCACCCTCCTGGACACACAACAGCACAGTTTACAGCACAGAAACCCAGAAGTGGTTCCACTTGTGAGAGAACACCTCCTGCTTGCATCCTGAGGAACTTCCCACTGTTCTATGTGCACCAAAGTTCCAGTTAAAGGCACACCAGCCATGAACACGAGTACTCTGATGCTACTATGAAAAACATCTACACTTACAAAGTACTCATGTCAGTATTTCGGTTCACCTGTTACTTTGGCTGCCAAGAGAAAAATAATTCAGTAGTAAATTTCTATTTTCCCAGATGACAGGAATAAATTTGAATTTCCCACAGAAAACACCCATAAAAACACAACAACTCTTCTTGCACATGGCACTTCAACAATACGTGCTCTGCATTTTTTAAAATGCAAGCATTCATAACTTGCTTTCTGGTGAAAAGGGGTATGATAAAGTGTAGCAAGTTTTCAGATGGGAAAATTGCATAGTTTCTCAAACGAAAACATTTAGGGGAATTATGAGAGAGATTTGAAATTATATTACTAAAGATTTCACTTTATTAATTTCCATCCTATTGCTTCTTAAAAGCACAAGTCCCGAAAGGAAATTAGCCTTTGGCAGACTAAAAAAACCTTTATAATTTTTAGTTGTGATACAATTTACAAGAGTGAAGGCTGCAGTTCCTTGACTAGACTGGACAGAATAGCAGCAACACCATTATTAGGGGATAGTAATATTTCTTCCCTACAAATATCTCAGGCTACACCTACAAGTATTCCTACTTAAGATGATTGAAAGTTAAACTCTTTCTCTTGCAGCAGCTGAAGGTAACATACTTGACTGCAAATGGCCCACAAGCAGATGCACTATCCCAGATCCAGCATGCCCTTAGTTTAAGTATCCCCCTATACTGCAGCCAGCACTAGCACTCAGTGAATTGTGACATATAAAATTATCTTACCAGATGCTGATAACAGTGAGGTCCACAAGGCTTATTATCTAATGCTGTTTCTGTATTCTTTCGCTTATAAGTATTGGGAGTTGCATGGAATGCTGTTGAATCAAAACATCACATTTTTTAGTTCTCATATAAAATATATTAAATATGTAACCTCAAACTCTATCCAAAACACAAGGTTACCAAGATTTTACTAAAACCAGAATAAAATACTAATAAAGAGAATAAACAAACAAATAAATAATAAAAGAAATCCCCTGTAGTGACATATGACTTACCACTTAAATACACAGAGACAGCACACAGGTAAGTTTCACATATCATGGAATAGTTTGGGTTGGAAGGGACCTCAAAAATCAACTCCTCTCTGCCATGGGCAGGGACACTTTTCACTAGACCAGGCTGATTAAACCCCATCTAGCCTAGCCTTGAACATTGTCAGGGATGAGGCAGCCACAGCTTCTCTGGGCAACCAGTTCCACTGTCTCACTTCTCTCATGGTGAAGAATGTCTTCCTTACATCAAATGCAAATCTATCCTCTTCCACTTGAAAGCCATTCTGCCCTTTTCATCAACACAGTCATCACATTTGTTTCATGTATCAAGGAAGATTTGGTGTAACACCCTTTCCAACAAAAGAACAGACTTTACTTTGTTGTTATGTTAAACAAAATTATTCAGGGCTTCTCCTATTAATGATCATCACTTCAATGTGTAAAATTCAGTTGTTATATTTCTATCTTGTCAAAAAATCCAACCTCATGCACCCTTTGGAAAGGTAATAGGACCCACTTTACATTTTCATCAGTGAGAAGGACACATAAGCATTTTTGCTCTATTAGTTTGTCAGCACTCCAGCTAAGCTGGCAGGATGTAAGAATTCAGTTCCTGTATCCCAGCTGCAGGGTAAAAACAAGTTAGCATTGCACAGTCACTGGATAAGTGAGCCAAGTCTGCACCTTGCAGAGAAGTGTCTGCTCCTGTATCTGAGGGACTCTGCACAGCTCTGAAAAAGCTGCAGAACAGTGACTCAGAGGGAAGCAGAGCTGGGTATGTTACACATGCAACACGAGCACCTTGGTAACAGGAGGGCAGTTTCCTACCCACTCTCTTTGCCAGAGCCAGCTCTCCTCACAGGCAACCCCTGTTTCCCAGCAGGGTGTTTTCAGGGAGACTGACTTCTCACAGCTTTCTGGAAGTCTTGGGAGCTTCTCTGTACCTCTTACAGAGCTCTTCTGAAGCCTGGAAAACCTGCCACTAGACTCTCACCAAAACTCATACATTCATGCTCCCACATTGTATTAGGAGCTTTTTGAGATACTATCATTAGTTTTCTGCAATTGTCTTTTTAAAAACAACTTGTCTGTGCTCAAAGAAAAAATACTTTGATTTTCAGAGAGAGAGAGAGAGGGAGAGAGAGATAGATATCAATACTTTTTCCTTCTAAATGTGTAAACAGTGGCATACAGAACTGCAAGGAACAGAAATGAAGAATGGACTGAAATTTTAAAAAGAAGAGAATACTCAGTGCTAGCTGTTTGCTAATGCTCCACAAAGGCCCAGAAAAGATGCTCAACTTAAAATGTGCAATTTCCAAACTGTGCAGAAGCACTTATGGTGCGGTTTTACAGCATCTGCAGTTGGGTAACTGTAACTTACAGTGAAGGTTATAAAAATTCAGTGAATAAAAAGTGCAAATATGTTCAAAATTAAAGAAGAAATCCCTCCCCTCCTCCCCATATTAATCTAAAAGGGCTGTTCTACACCACCACTGCACACATCTCCTTCATTAAGCCATTTGCTATTCATTTTATTTCCAGATCACGCTGGAGGCTTCTCTCTGTATGCCCACTAAGCTTCAAAGACTCAACTTTTTAAATGCACTTCCATCCCTGTTAAAGCATGTGGGCAGAGCTCATGTCTTCCCAGACAAGGCTATCAAAAGCAAACTTCATTTCAGTGGTCTGGTGTGCAGCATAGCTCTGCAAACACCTGCTTTGGCAGCAGGGGGAAAGGTGACCAGGTCCATCTTGGAACTTTGGAAACACTTCACGTTTCCCTCCCATAAAGGGGGGTGAGTTGAAAAATCAAATAATAATTTCTATAATATTGTGCCTGTATTAATGATAGCAGCAGGTGGGAGCCCAAGGAAAGCAGTGTACTCTTTCAAGGCTTTCTTAAAATGGTACAAATAAAATAAAAGTAACAATAAGTAAATATTGCATCCCATTCTCCAGACAAATATGTTATATTTTATAAATCTGGAAACACAAAAAAGCTTTAATTTGCTATATATGGGCATATTGATATGGGAAAATTATTTACAACAAGTATAGGAATGTAATTTATGTATATTGTTGCCATTAGTGCTCTTTCTTCCTCCAGATTAGTTAAAAGCTTTCATTGCCATGTCACTTCTCATGTTTCACATATCCTTCAAGTGTTCATGTATTCTGTAGGTAAAATATGTTACACTTTGTTACAGCAACAAGAAACCATGCAATTTAATGCCAAGTTGTTTCACTTTTTTCCATCTTTTAAGAAACAATGAGATGATGGGAGCCATTTACCCAAAAGTGAAGGGGAAAACTCTCATGTTTTTCAACACTGCATCTTTAAATTTGCACAGTATACCATTTCATTCAAGATTTTTTTCCACTTAACTGTTTTACCTTCTCTTCATACCACAAGGAAAATAATTTTTCAGCAATGCAAAAGAACACTTAGACATTTGCTAGCCATGATCTATACCAGACTGCTGCAATGTAGAGAAATCAAATCTATTCTTTTTACATGTCACTTGCAGATGCAATCATTTCTCTCACAAACTAATTTGTGCAAGGTCCTAAAATAGTGGTTTGTTAAAAACTGTTTTCCTTCAGAAAATGAAGAAATGCTTAACTTGTAATAGAATGAAACAAACCAAACTTTATTTTTATTTTTTATTTTTAAACTCATGAGACCTCAAAAATAGACTACATATGATACTTAAAATTAGAATCATATCTTTGTTCAACTATTTAAAAAACACCCAACATGGTACAGTAAGGACAACTACAGTCAAAATCTACCACCTCTATTGTGAGGTATTTTTTGGGAGGGTTGTTATAAAGAAAGGATGCAGAACAAGAATAAAACTATTTGTATCACTGCATTATGATTTTTTAAAATATCAGTAGTAATCTTTTTCAGAAGAAAAATCACAGAAAATTTTGTAGAATTTACTAACACCTAAAGTCTGTAATTCTTTAATGATTTCCTTAAGAGAAATCATTCTAAAATGGTGCCTCTGAGCATGTTTTCTGTCTTTGAGATTTATTATCTGTCTCATCCCCAATAGGCTCAACTCTCATTTTCAATAATGTGAAAGTACACAGGCAACAGTTTAGCCTGAAATGTACATTTGCTTCATAGTCAAGCTATTTGGGAAATTCTCCCTACCTGATATTTTTCCTTCTTCTAAATTCTTTGTTAGTCCAGACATTTAGGCATAATTCCTTGCTGTCAGCAAATGAAGTCCACAAGTACACAAGTTTTTTCAGTTATGTCATCACCTGCACATAAAGGGATTGCCAGGTCGTCAAGGGGACTTGACACGTTAAAAATCTAATGATAACTTTTCCTATATTTAACTCAAATGCTCTAGAACAAAGATTGGAAACTCCACAAAATAACTAATTGTTAACTAATCTTAACAAAAATGGAACCTAAGAGGGGGAAATACAAAAAGCAAAAGCAGACCTAATAGAATTCCTTTATTATCTTTTAGTTCTCTATTCCTTCTCCAGAGAAGAGATTTACACCTTTCAAAGCACCAATGTGATCACTGTAGCCCATCACATTACCAAAGTAATTCATCAAAAATGTCATCTGCAGAAGCCAGGA
Source organism: Zonotrichia albicollis (assembly GCF_047830755.1). Taxonomy (NCBI): domain Eukaryota; kingdom Metazoa; phylum Chordata; class Aves; order Passeriformes; family Passerellidae; genus Zonotrichia; species Zonotrichia albicollis. Next base: position 50,123,284 of record NC_133819.1, on the reverse strand, counting down.
CATCATCCCACAGCACTTGGCAAGTGCAGGAAACTGAACATAGAGGCAACTGTAGAAATGTGATAGAAGTTAAATTGTTGCAGAGACACCGAAAATTGCTACTGCAGCCTTCCAATAACCAAAGCATTCTTTTTAATTTTTTTTTTTTGATGAGTTACTTATTCCAAGCTATGAGCTGGGTGAATTTTGACCAACAGTCTCAAAATTTCACAGAAAACAAAGAGGCCAAACAACTGACTCTCTCAGTTTTTAACAAAAAAATTCCGTGCTCCAGACAGACACACAGACAGACAGACACGCAGACAGAAAACAATCCTCTTTCCTTGGTGTAACTACAAACAAAAGGAAAAGGAAGCAATGCATCCAAAGCAGTGAGCAGTCATTGTTGCAGTGGAATTTGGGTATGTTTTCAGGGAGTGGCAACTGAAGCATCAGTTTACGACATTCAGGGTACAGCGCTGAGCCTACACAGCGAAGGTCAGAGATCTCCTTGCAGTGGTTATGTAGCAAACACATCAACATCAGGGACAACTGCTACATCATCATCAGGGACAACTGAAGAGCTGCACAGGCTGTCACAAAGAGCACTGTCATAGCCACTCATTGCACCCTCCACTTGACGCAAAGATAAGTCCTAAATGCTTCCACAGTGAAAGTGCTATGCATTCCTCTTTCTGTCATGGCCCTGAAATCCTGAAGGGATGATTTAAGCTTTGGGCTCTTTTAAGTAGGAAGCACAGTTTAGATAAAGCCTTGGACATACACCACTTTGGAAAGAACAGCAACTTGCTTAAGGGACATATCAAATCAAAAGCCACCAGCAACAAGAACTTAAGCAATATTTTAATATAAACACTTTGTCTTCTATCTCAAGATTATGAACACAGAGAAAGAAGGCACAGGGCTTCTGGCTTAAAGGATGCAGCTGATATGAGAGCTGAGGTCCTTCAAGCAGTGACACGGCTGTGGACATTCTCACCCAAGAACTTGACAAAAAGTACAAGATTGTGAACCCATTCTTCACAGCACTTTCATTAAAAAAAAGTCTCTCAGAATTGGTGCCTCAAAACTGTGGTCTGGTAAAATAGCAGGTACCCAACAGGTAGTCAGCAAAACCTTTCAGCTGTACTTCTATCAGTCTGCAAAAATGACCATGAAAGGCAAATCTACATAGGCTAACGAAATAGAGTAGTGAAATATATGTGTGTTTTAGAGGAGCAACCATCTCCACTGAAAAATTAGAAGTTTATAAAATCATTGAGAAAAATGCCTAAAATCACTGCAGCAGAAACATCTGAAGTCTTCAGAGGTGCTGCTAGAGTAAGCCTGTCCTCACTATGTCCAGACAATGCTTTTTTGTTGATTTAATCAAAATTGGCACCCAAGCTCTCTGCTAGACTATTGAGAGTGTCAAGAACTCCTAAAACTCCTGCCAGACAAACTGCCAACAATCAGCACACAGCTTCACTGCCCTGTCCTACAGACTACACACAGCACTTGGAATCAGTGTCCAGGCAACTAAGACATCACAAGACCTACAGCTTTGCAGAACACACTGTGTTGAAGCTGGCTGGTCAAGGCAGCAGCTTACTCCAGAAACTTACTGTTCTTGAACATTAGGCAGAAGTAACAGTTTCCTTTTATTTTTTATTTTGCATTTTCTAGCAAGGCCTGTCAACAGAATATAAGGAGAAAGTGAAACTAACAGACCTAACTCCAAAATGCTCAACTACTAAAGGAACCAGGAAAGTGAAAAGCTTCTCCCCTCCCCACCATCTGAGAACAACTCCAATTCCTCCTCAAAGTGAAAGGCAACCAAGGGATATGAAAAAGCAGCAGCACTGTGCAAAGCCTTCAGTGTGGAGTACAAACACAGGCAGATTGCATGTGTGCTGGATGAGGAGCTGCTGACAAAGCACAACGATTCCCAAATGAACATGCATGAGCACTCACAGTGGAACATGCAAATGAACAGCTAAGTCAAAAGCAAAAATTAATTTGGTATAGAGGGCATGACAGTTTACTGTTACAAGCTGAAATCACTTCATATTGGCTGTTAGTTTCCCCTTTACATTTAGCTCTGTCCAGAAAAACTGTCTCAAGTAGCACTTCAGAATCTCTTCACACTTTGCAAGTGAAAGCCAACATCACTGCTAAGTTCTTGTCAGCTTGTTGGCCAAAAAAAATGGGGCAACATGAAAGCAGTTCTGGGAAAAAGACATCACAATTTCTAAAACTCAACTCTGAAACAATTCTTTAAATAACCAAATACAACTAATGTGGCTAAAAAGTAACATGGCAGAATAAAAGAGAAAACTGTTCATGAGTGCTCACTCTCCCTAGTGGAAAATGAAGCAAGTCTGATAAATACCCAGGATTTTTTAATAGAAAAATACATCCCATTCTCCATGCACAAACTGAGAAAGCGTAACACAAACAATAGTAGAAAACAAAGACATTTTCTTGCAGACTATATAAAAAGAAAAGTGATGTTACAGATTCAGTCCAAGTCAGGAATTCTATACAAAGTCCTAAATGCAGAAAGGATAAACTACCACCCACACAGGTGCATTCCGTTTTCTGAGGTATAATTTCCACTGCAAAATAATGTCAACATGGACAAGCTGTTTTCATAAACTTTAGGGATAATCCTGCTTTTATTTTTTCTTCTCTTTCCTTCCTTCTGCATGGGATTTTATGATACTTTTAAGTCTCCTGACTTCCAAAAAAAAAGGTAAGACATTTAGGAGCACACTTTAATGGTACTTACGATGTAAGAAGCAATCGTATTTAAAACAGCGCCTACAGAAGAGTGTGTGAAAGGAGTGCAGGCTTTGCTCCCTCTGAACAGATTTAGCATTTGGTCCATCTATGTTCGGTGTGCACTCAGGAGGAAGAGCTCCAGGAAGCTGCTGTTCAGTGAGTTCTTTGTATCTTTAAAGCAAAATAATAGAAGTTATTTATTGAATCTAATTTTTTTTAAACAAAAGTGTTTTTTATTCCAGTACCACTCTGCATTTTCAATGACAACTTCAAAAAGCCCCTAGGAAATATGTGTCAGCTAAAAAGGCAAATCTGTTAGTGACATAACAAATTATTAATTCCATACTCATTAATACAAATTGACTAGGAAATAATGCATTTGTTTTCAAGACCATCACAACCCCATACATAGTATCATTAAAAAGGAGTAGTATCATCATCACAGTATCATCATCATAGTATCATCCACAATGGAGATAAGATTTTTTTTAGCAGTAGCTTTTATTTTACCACCTCAAAACATAACAGATTATTAGAGACATATAAGCACCCACTGTTCAGTATTTTAAAGGGAAGGCTAATAAACAAAACTTCGGTATTGTTTGACCTGGGGGAAAGAGCCAAATCTCTTTCAGTGTCACTTGCAGAAGTTACACAAATGCCACAGAACTAGCTGCAAGGGGAACCATTCCTAATCAACCAATATTTACTGAAGGATTTATTTTATAGAGGAATCTTTGTTTCATAAAGCAATACAGCAATATACTGTAAGAAATACATCCTTACTTCTCTTTCAATTCTTCTGCTGTACCCTTGTCTGGAAACATTGAGGAAATGGCTTCAAATATCTTGTCAGAAGGAAATCTCCGAGGTGGGTGGGTTTCTTTCTCTGTCAAGGAAGCAAAAAAATTTGGAAAACAAAAAAAATATATTTCTGCTTCTTTGCTACCTCAAGAAGGTGCTCAGAGGAAGGAGGTGTTCACCAAAATTCTAATGTAAAAAGGAAATAAAGATTTTTATTTACAAATCACTTACAATTTTAACTGTGTTAAGTGATCTTTCCTGATGAGAAAAATCTACTGGTAAAATTCGGAGAAACCATTATTTCACCAGCAGATGGAGATGGAAATTCAGAACTCTGCCTGCTTCAGAATAATGATACATCATTTTCTGAGGAGTACCAAAGCATTTATTAGACAGATACCTGACTGATTTTGGGCGCATGTGACTGTCTCAGTATGTCAATGAACAAAAATTGGCAAAAGTGCCTCTCATGGTGTTCTCAATAGAAATTTTGAACTAAATGACAAAGGAAATCATGAAAATTATGCTACTTTAGATCTTAAAACTATCACATAGGAAGATGGGTTTGAACAAATTTATTGAGTGGTTAAACAAAATGGTTTGGGTTTCATTCCTAAAGTCTGCAGATAGACATACCCATCCTGTTACCTTCCCGATCTTTTTGCTTGTCATCTCTTTCATCAGGATTGTCATCTCCATCATCATCATCTTCGTCATCACTATATTGACCAAGGGCATTGACCAACTCAACAAATATTTCATCATTGATAAATCCACATTCTGAAATCCAGCAAAAGTGGGAATAAACAAAAAAACACAAGGTGCATATCAGGTATTTTTAATCCTCCCTTACATTTTAATTAAACTAAGGCAAAGGCTGTCATTTATGAAAACAATTTCATAGTTTTCCCCTCTTAAATAACAGTGTATAAACCAAGACCAGTTAAAAAAAGCTCATTATTCATTCCTTAGACTAACAAGAGGGAATGAAAGAAGAAAAATTATCACATTTTTTTTCCCAACTCCATGTGCTACGTACATATATAAAGCTCTCTTCCTTGTAAGATAAAAAAATACTACCAGCTCCATTATTTAAGAGATGTTATGCCAGAATCCCAGTTCCAACATGGTTAGGGTTAAGCCAGTCTGGAAATGCATGCTGACAGTCTATAAACTAATCCTTAGCCAGCTAAGGAATCTCCAGAGAGATTTTTGGTTTATTGTTCCTTAGCATCTACTTCCCACAATAGACCCCCCCTGACTGGGTGATAAAAAAAGAATACATTTATATACAAGAACATCAAGAGAAAACTGAATTTTATATATCTATTTATTAGATTATATTCTGCATATATTTATTTATTAGATTATATTCTGTTTTGACACTCAGATTGCAAAACAGATTAAACAATAAAGGCATTTCTGTACAAAGGAAAAATCACAGTTAGTGCTGACAAGAGACTATTTTTACCAAAAAAAAAAAAAAAAAAAAAAGGCAACAAACATGAACTGTGTGGGAACTGTAGTGCTTATTACCGTCCTTTTGAACCTGGACTGGGTTTGCATGTCAAAATAACTTGACAAAAAATAAGAATTTTATTACTATGAAGACAATGAAAATACCACTCGGATGTTTTAAACAGACTCTTAATATACAGACACAGCTTAGTATAAATTGTCTCCCAAAAGTGCAATTACAGAGCTAGTTTAGAATTCTGACTCTTACATGGGAATGCCTCTGGATTACAGATTCCCACAGTATTTACATTTAATTACAGTCACACAATAGTAGTTATTGGGAGACTTCTTTTAGTCCCTTTACCTCTAATATATTTTACATATTATGGAGAACCCATAATAACAGTAATTGCCATCATAAACTTCCATCTCAGGATGCTCAAACAGGATTAATTTTAAAGCTAAACTCCTTTAATAATAAATTAAATCAATAATAGAAGACATTTAGTAGTAATGCCATCATTTTGACATAACCAGTGTTCTGAAAGGGAAATCAGCAATCAGGAAATGTTTAAAAATATCCAAAGGCCAAAACCCATGAAACATTCCATGTTTTTTATGAAGTACAAAGGCACTAGCTATACTGAGGACATTAACAAGTCTAGTAGGGCTGAGTAGCATTTATTATTGAATCACAGGTTTAACTTCATGAATGATACACAATCAACTCAAAAAGTGTGGTCCCCTTTCTCAAATGCGTCAGCATTAACAGGAATATGATTCATTTTAAGAAGTTACTCTCTGTTTGAGAGAAGGGTGGAGTGTGTGGGTAATATCTCTGAGAAGGGGGAATCACAGTCAAGAGAAGGCTCTACAAGGGAAGTTGAGGCTTGTATAAGCCAGTTCTGAGGGAGCCCAGAGCAAGTGAAAAGTCACCACTTCACTGAGACTTGAGCAAAGTGAGGGACAGATATTACACTGCAGGTAGCCCAGCTCCCACACAGGAGAACAGATAAACTACCCTTCAGAATAAATACATGTAATACTTCTGTACCAACAGAAAGATACAACTTTGCTCTATAAGCTGATTTACAGAGAGGGGGTTTTTAAATAGCTAGCAAGTTCCTTAAAGAAAAGAAGGAAATAAAACCCCACAAACCAACAAGAGGTTACTCTGTCGAATCACATTTGCAAATGTTGCCATTATCAGAGTTTTGCATAATCATCCTGCCACTTTCTGCTAAGCAGGATACATACACACATCACAATATCATATTCCAATGCTCTGAGCCCACAATTGAATACTAAGAATCACTGTGTGGAATAAGGAAAAAGCTAATATGCTTACTTTCTCCACACTACTGCTGAAAACTTTTCAGCCTAATGAAAATGCAGAACAATACATTTAAATAAGGAATGTTTACACAATACAGTAGTATCTCTACAACTGCTGCAACAATCACACATCAGGCCTTAAGCAACACTATAGCAATAATTTATATAGGAAGAAATGATTAGTATACCTGAGTGTTTGGGCTCACCTCTGTCTCCATGCACTTTCCCATCATAATTCTTGATCAGTTCTTCAATAAAAGTACCATCCTGGTCAAGCACTTCATCTCCCATATATGGAATGTTATGTAAAACAGTTTCATCCTCTACCTAGGAACAATAGTGATAATCAAACCACTTTAAATTGTGTTGTCAAGTGACCATTTCTGCATTGTTTTTCACTATCTAGAGGAATCTGCCTACAACAGTAAATTAGCTTCACTGCTTTAGCACATTTACCATTAACTAGAAAAACAAAACAAAACCCTCAATGACTTTCAACAATTTTTTGCATTCTTGGTGGCTGGCTCAAAATATTAACACTAGCTCCTAATCTTAAGGTTAGCAGAGCATTTCCAAGAAGTTTCTAATATAGAAACTCATTAAGTTATCTGGCTTTGGGAAGCTTGCATTTAGTAAATTCATTTGTCCTCTCTCAGTTCTCTCTTACAGTAACGTAGGAAAGCACAATGGGAACCACCCTTTCATTGTTTGGCCAGAGATAAGAAAATATGGTACAAAAAGACTCTAAATTAAAGTTGCCTAAAGAGCAAACAGAGAAACATGCCTGAAAATTTAATCTGAATGCCACTGTCCCTTTTTTTGACAGCATATAGACTAAATGCATTAATACTCCCATGTTTAATCAATAGAATTTATGAACTTTGATACTCAGCTGCATCTTCCAATACTACAAAAGAACATTCTATTGTTAAAAAAATAAATTTTCCTGCTGATCATGACTCTGTACCCATTCAAAATATCCAAACACTATTGAATTGAACGCAAGGAGAAAAAGGTGTGAAAAAACTGTGTATGTACACTGACAAAAAAACTGTTGTTTAAACCACTTCATCATAATTATTACCAAAATAACTAGTCAGCAAAGGTGGTCACATACAAAATGGTGTGACAAGGACTTGCAATAAGCTAAGCTTTTCAAAAAGTCAAATATCTATATCAGAAATCTAATGCTATGGCTTCTGCACACAATGAAATTAATCTGAAAAAAAAAAGGGCATACTCAGATATGAGAATGACCAAGATGTGGGGGGACTATTTCAGGACTTAGTTCCCTTTATTCCACAATAATTACTATTCTGTTACAAATACGTTGGTTGACTGCCTTACAGTAAAGCATTCATATCCCTCAGAAAACATTTCTCACTACACTAATTTGATACGTTCAAATAAAACCACATTTGTTAATGGTCACAAAAGACAATAGGTCACCTGAATTAAATAACTTTTTTACAGCAAAGATAAATAAACTTTAAAGCAAGATTTTGGAGATACTTAGGTACATTGAGGACAGATATTCAATTGGCAAAGTTACCTTTCTATTTTTTTTATTTAGAGGAGCTTATTTCTGATGATTACTGCCCTATTAGCAACACCTCAAGTAGGGAGGGTAATTGGGAATAGATTTTGCTAGCATACTTCTAAAATTAACACCTTCCTTTTCTCCATATCTTTCTTATCCCTACACTTGCTTAAACTTACCATAAAATTCTGTTGAAGGGGAGACCAAGAGTACATTATAGGCACAGAAGCAACAGCATTGAGAGTCTTCAGTGGGATGACTTGTTTTGGAAAATCAATGTCACTGGTAACAGAGCACTGAAATAAGAAGTTGAAGTTACACTTACATAGCAACATCAGGAAAAAACCAAACAAAAATAAATCACAGAACACTCTACAATGTATAAAATTCAAAGAGTTTATCAAAATTAGCCATAACAACCTTTGAAAAATACATCCATTTTTCAAGGCATAATAGGAAAAATGGTTTTAGCAAGAGAAAAGAACCTCAATAATTATTTCTATGTCAATACACTCCTTAATAGATCATGACGGCATTCTTCCACTTATTATTAAGTGGCTGTGATAGTATTTCACTCAGACTATTCAACCTACAATACAAATTAGGTTTGGTATCTCAAAACAGATTTAGTACCTGTTGCTGCTGCTACACTGATCTTAGTGTATTCACTCAGACCATCTGAGGGGCAAGTTAATTCCCCGGGCTTCAGATCAATACACTGCAGAAATCATGTATTATTTATGTTATAAAAATAAATAAAATTTTACTTTAGTGCTAGCAAGACACGTGATATAAATAAAAACTCCATATGTCTTTTTAATTCCTGTCTTGTTTCCCAATTATTGTCTGTTTATCCTATCCTCAAGTCTTTCATTATGCTCACTGCTTGCAAAGGAAAAATGAAAATTAATTCTTAGTATGTAACTCTGGATACATCAATGAATTTTTCAGCTACAGGACTTCTGTTTTGGATAGTGAGAGATTTATGTAGCCTTCTAAGGATAAACAATCCATAGAAATACAGACGACAATTAGGTTATTCTTGCATCTAATAATCAACAGCTAACAAACATAGATCAACTTTTCTCAAATACTTGGACTGCAGTATGAAGAGCTCTGGGAAAAAAGTTACAAGTAAAAGCAGACAGGAACAGAAAAAGCTTGGGGAAGTACAACAGAGAAGATTTGGAGGTAGGTAAAACAAAGTTTAGAACAGCTATCATAGCTACCTGAAAGGAAAAAAGGAAGTGGAGACAAAAGATCTTTCTCCTTTCCAGAAGGGAAAGATGAACAGAGCTTCACATTTCTAAAGAAATACACAAAGTAATGTAACAAACAATATACAGAGACAGTACCCCGGCAGAATGACACAAGCCAGATTTATTTCTTTTCTTTTTCATCTGCAGCAAATGAAATTAGATTTCTGCTGTGTATATTAATATTCTAGACACCATCCTATGCTACTGCTTCATTCCCATTTCAGGTTAATGTTTAATTTTCTAGCTAGCATATTTTTCATGTATTTTTAAAGCAAAATACAAAAGTAGAAGAATTAATTACTTTTATCTTTGGAACTAGAAGTCTCAGGCTGACAAATGGGCTATGTCAAAGTGCCTCAGTTTGGTACTAAGCCTCAGTTACACTGCTCTGTTGTCCTGGTATGGAACTCAGGCTGATGTCTGGTGGGCCTGCACAGGGCATGTGGTGGTCTCCACTTGATGTTGACTGTCACCAGCAATGCCCTGCACTCTTCACCAAACACAGGAAGGCTCTCACACAACCTTTCTATTTCTAGCCAGTGTCTTATGCAACTCTGAAGAAATTCAGTATATTAAGAAAAGAAGATTTTAAAGTAATATTTTAAAGTCCCCAGCATTTTTTCATCTCACTTCTCTCACTATAAATTATGGTAACCTTAAATGAAGCATTAGAGTTCTGATTCATGAGACAGAGGCTGGATTGAATGTAGTAATTAGTGTGCTCTATCAATACAGGCAGGAAATTAACATAAAGAATAGTGAACACCACGCTTGAAAGAAAAGAAAAAAGAAAAAGGAACAATCTTCTACTAACAAAAAAAAAGTGAAAATTGGATGTGTACCTGTGTCAATTATTATCAGTTCTGATCCCACACAATAGCTATAGAGCTGTACATGAGCAATTGCATATTCAAGCACATTTAAAAGATAACACACCAAGGTCCTCTCCTCCTTGCATTTGAACATGCATGCACACAAATGCACCTCTGTGACACACTCCCACTCCCCAGTTCTCCACTGAAATTTTAAGGAAAAGAAACTGCAAATTTATTTGCAGATGAAGTTCTTTGGTTTGCTTTTTTTAACCTATTCACAGAAAAGTCTTTTCTTTCTCATCCTACTGAAAAGAATTCGTTTTTTAGATTATTACAAACATCTTTAAACTTTTTAAGTGTGAAGAAGTGCCTAAAGAGCAACTTAAAAATAAGGTAAATTAAGCTGGGATGAATATAGAGAGCTGGAATGGGCTTAAATCACTGTTGAAGTTACCACAACACAGAACACAATCCTGAATAACAAGCTCTAGGACGACCCTGCTTGACCAGGAAGGCAGCACTAGATGACATCCAGTGGTCCCTTTCAACCTTACCAATTCTGTGGAAACCATTTTAGGTTTAGGCATTTAGCTCAAATTATGCCGCAACTATGGAAATATTTTTCCCAAATTTAGCACCTAGTCTGCTTGTGCAACACAAGAATTCATTAATCTAACTCCAAGAGGAGCAAGAGTAAACTCCCAGTACCACAGAGACAGAATAGCTTTATCAAAGGATGCTGAGGTATGGTCCAATCATTATCAGAAATAAAGAAGTTTCACTTTTTTGTGTCATTCAAAGCCAGGTAGCCTGCTACATATTTATTCCTTTGCAGAAGTCATATGATCAAAGTACACAATAAATAAATCCTTTAAGACACTCATACAAAACACATTGAGCTGCCAAGTCATATCATGCTGAAAAAAAAATATAAAGAACAGCCAACTTTGCAGTAATAAAATGAAAACGTGCTAACAACCTTGTAAGTGGAATTACCACAACACATGTTAACCAACCTCCCTGGTCCCGCGCAATGAGCTCACAGAAGTCATGATGTGGACAGGCTGTATCCTACGTTGTTTCCATTCTTGATTTAAGATTTCAGTTCTTTCCAGTATCTTCTGACGATTAGAATTAAACATACTCTAAAAATTAACCACAGCATTATAAATAAATTAAAGACTCTAAATTCATCTGCTAGCATCTTAAGGCATTCTGACATTTAACCAGACACGTTAAGACAAAAGTGCTCAAAACATATAAATTTAATTTAAACATCAGCAAAGTTCAATATAGTTCATTACCTCTTTCTTCAATTCGTACCATGCTCTCACAACTAGAGAGTCACACATTTAGCATAGAACTAAATTCTAAATTTGAAAGAGTATGCAGCTAAAGAAGTTGCCATATTAGCTCTCCACAACCTCTTCTGATACTTAACATTCTCAACCCAATCACATATAAATGTATCATACATGTTTATAGGACCACAGAGTGAAGACAAGCTCTCAGTAGGTTGACAAAGTACTCAATGAAATTGTTATAGCAAGTGTTAACTGTAGGACACATACTACAGAAAATAATCAATACTTGTAAAACTTAATAAGCAATAGAAGAAAAAGATAAAGTACCTTTACTTCATCGGCACGTCGGAACCTCTTGAGCTGCCTCAGTCTCATATATTCTGATTTTACACGTTTTCTCCAACAAATTGGTCCCTTCTCAGATTTTTTTCCGGTCTGACCCATGATTATCCTACAAGAGACACCAGCATGTTTGTATTACCAAATCTGACACCACTGCTTACAGAAATTAGATAGGAAAGCAACATTCCTTTCATATCTAATTCCTTTCAATCACACACTTGCAATCCAAGAGAAAAAAAGGAAAACATATCTAAGTGATAGGCACCAGAAAACAGTAATTTTAATTGCAAATCAGTGGACCCTTCACATTTGCACTTCTAATGCCTCTATACAAAAAGGTATCTGATGGATTTAAAAGGGTGAAGGGGAACAAATCCAGATTCCAAGCAGCCTTGTAAATTAACTTCTGGAGAACCATGTTCACAGCAGACAAACCTTTTCCTCCTTGCAGGAAGGGTCGTCTTTACTAAGACATCAACTCCTACAACAGACTTCTGGAGTTGACCTCAAGTACAGAAGTACCCCAAGGAGTACTCAGTCCCCCCCAGTCAGCCACTCAAGCATGAAAAAATTGTAGAAATTCAGGCAACGAGTTCTGAAACAGCCAGAATAAGAGACTTTGCTCTTTTCTCAAGTATTCTATAAGACCACAAGCTGCCCACTGATTCCACTTTACTGATCACCCTCCTAGTGCCAAGTGGTTCATTTTTACATTACAGGACTGTTGGCAATGAAGTTGTATTTTTATGTTATAATCCAAATGCCTTGCTAGAATATGCCAATCTGCTCCGTATTTTTCAAAATCAAGGACCGTATGCTACAGCTATGCTGGCAATGACTATTTTGACAGCATCCTGAAACCAAACCACTACATCAAAAACTGGCTTCTTCTCAAGAGCTGCATTGTAAAACTACAATATTTCACTGAATAGCTCAAAATATCATTCACATGGACTGAAAGGCTGAAACATCCAGCTGCCCAGGGCTAAAACATTCTCAAACAAGCATAATCAGTTTGGGCAGAAACAATTCCAGCCCTTCTAATTATTAAGGCAGATCAACATGAACAGAGGTGTCATCTTTGGCCTCAAATGCAATGCCCAGTGCTACCTTCATGGCACACACTAGAGCTCCCCTAAGCACTGCTTTGTCCAAGTTACTGGAAGCTTACTGCTCTATCTTCAGCAGTTCTGTAGAGGTCAGAGTTGAGTTCTACCAGACTTCATGATGATGATGAGAGGGAGAAATCAATACAGCACCCGTTTATTCTCAAGACTATGCATTCATTTACAGTGAACAAAATGGTAGTAAGTCTATAAAAGCCTGAACCCATTTTCATGCAAGACTTAATAAGATTTAAAATAATATTTTGCAAGAAAAAATGCTGGGGTTTTAGATTTAGGATGAAAAAATAATTGACAAACAGATAGCAGAAATTCAAACTCAAATAATGGAAAACATCCTTTGAGGAAAGAAGACACAGGATACAAATACCTACATGATGCACCTGATTAGACAGAGGGTGAGGACATTTATCTCACCATGGGGAGATTAGTCTAGAACAAAACATCAAACACAGTTACCCTGCTTCCATGTACAAGATAGCAAGTAAAACCCACCTGTACCTCATTCACCACAACTCTAGTGGTTACAAAAGATAAAAAAATAAAATTATACTTAAAAAAATAATCCTAGGCCATTCATGTTTGAACACGGACAAGAGAATCAGTGATTCAAAGTGCACTATGATACTGATTAAAGAGCAGCATAAAAACATTCTGAAGTATAGAAAAAACACTGTATCATATATTAAACTAGGCAAAGTAAAAATACTGAAAAACAACCCGTTAACTGGAAATAAATTAGACATCAAATAAGTACCATTAAATAACAGACAATCTCAATTTGTAACAGTACAGAACATCAAAATTGCTTCAGTTGTGATTTAGCCAAAAGACACGGAAAAAACATCAATGAACTCAAAAGATAAATGAAAGCTCAGCTGATGATACTGAAATAATATAGGCCATAAAACTGAAACACAAATTACATTTACTTACTCTAATACTGCCCCAACCACAGCTCTTCTTATTCTAGTTTCCTGGATAATAACACATGACTCCAGCTTTACAAAAAAGCTTTCTTAACTGAAATTAGATTGCCAGATAAGCCCTTCTCATCAGAAGCAGATCTATACAGAAGTCACATTTAATTGGATTAAAGAACAACAAACAGACAAACCCAACAGAATTTCCATCTTTCTTTCACACAACTTAAGTACAGTCCCAAGAAGACCTGAGAGAAATACAACCCCATGACAAAAACAAAAACAATCTATTCGATTTCCCAATAATGAACATCATTGCTACATGTTGTATTAAAATGGTAACAAAATAATACTTCTTAAGATTAGTACTTCCTTTCAAAACAGCCTAACTTACACTCAGGTTATTCATCTGAAAACAAACATAACTTTTAAGAATACTCTCCTCTTGCACTAGTTTCAAGTTGCTATCTGGGGTACAGCACAGACAACCTAATGGTTAAGGCACCAAATAACATGTGATAGAAAATGAAAAAATCTGCACTGTTGCTTACATCAAGTTACAGGAAGAAAAAGTCCTCCTACATAAAGCCAAAATGTTAATGTGCAACAGTCAGTGGGACATACATCATACATTAAAGTCCAATGTGTATAAACAAATTAGAAACTACATCTTGAATGGTAAGTCCATATTAAGAGAAAAAGCACTTGGTGGAAAGAAGCATATGTACAGAGAGTATAGAAAAATGATATCTAGGGGGAAAAAAGTCTTGGATGCATGTTTGTAAAAAATGTTCAGAGATTGTCAAAATTAATATATTACCAGTCTCTGAGCAGCAGAGAACCAAGTGAACCGTGTTTGTATGTTTCTGGCAGTCTAACATAACCAAAGTAGAATTACTGTGTTGCTAACACATGTACTGTGGTAGGAGACAATTGGTTTTGTGTCCCAAATCTCAGAAGAAAATACAAAATAAAAATAATCCAAGGCAGGGGGCAGGGCAGGAAGAGCATATTCACAGAGTTAATTCTCATGCTGCTATTGATAATCTTCACATGAGGACTACAGACAAATGCCTTTGATGATTTCTCATGTCAGTTCAAAGGTCATCCCCAAAACTTTAAATTTAAGAAGCTAGACCTGAGAAACAGGGATAAGAAATTTCACAGGCAAGGACAGCCAGTGTTGGGGAACAAAAACCAGGAAATATGAAAGCAGGGTGCTATACCCTACTTCCCATCCCCGAAAGCAAAAGTAATTTGGAGAATTAAAAGACTTCAGGCAAACACCAACATAATCTCTGGGGCAAGTTCAGGGTTGTAGATGCTGTCTCAAGCCCACCAGTGGTCTGCTTGCCTAGAGCCTGTGTGCAAGACGAACCTCTCCCAAATCCCTTTCTTGTGCACATAAACACCAGTGGAACTGGTGAAAGTACTCTGAACTGGAACAGACTACACCGTTCCCACTTTGCTAGGTAAGACAGAAAACCTGCACATTTTCTTTAAACTACACTGTATGGGAGTCACAGCTAGGACTGCAGAGCAGAGAAGCTAGTGAATGTGAAGATCAATTTGTCAGAACTAGCCAACTTTCCACATAAAGTTTCAGAATACTCCCTACGGGAGCCGAAGTGGCACAAGCTAAATCCCATCTGTCTGAGAATAGTTAAGTCTGCCTAAAGACAGCACAGTTTGAAACAGTTTCCATTTAATAAATAAAACATGATACTGATTATCTTAGTGCAATGGTCCGACTCTGAGAGCCCTTAGGCCTTGTCCCTCTTCTCCATTCCCATTTCCCCTTCTGAATCCCATCAGTTGTTTGTATTGTTTTAAAATCTTATTCTTTCCCAATTTTTTTAAATCATTTTGATTAAAATGGTCCAGAGAAACCATCTAACTGCCAAAGAGCCAAGTCCTGAGAAGTTCTATCCAAAAAACAGAAAAGAAAAACTATGTAGCAGCCAAGTTAGTTATTCACGGGCAGAGCAATGCCTCTGCAGAAGAGATACAAAGAAAGCAAGCACAACTCCACAGCAGCAATACTGTTTCTAGAGAAAACTCTTCTCCCAAAGTGCTCCATGACTTCCACGCACAACCTCAGCTAACCCGGACAGATCTCACCTGGCATCACTCACAGTAAGGAGGGAAACACTGCCATAACTCCCTGGACCCTCTCTGCAGAAGAGAGAATGCTGTGGGCTGTCTCATTCCAACTGGGCAATCACCCCAATGCCACGACAGAAAAGGAGAGAATTACACTAACAAGAGGACCAATGCTATTCCAGACCCCCACCAAGTACAAAATATAACAATTGTTCTCTTAAGGAGAACAATAAGGGGGTGCTAGGAATGAGACTTACTAAAGCCAGCTAAACACAAATTTAAAAGAAAAACCTACAAGAAAATAGAAACAAAGACATAGGTGTTCTTTTCAGTTTCTACTCATACTTGCATACTGGAAATGAAAACCAAAAAAAATTGCAGCATCCTAAAGCATATACATTTGTTTTTTTCAAGAAACCCTGCTGAGCATTTCATAATTCTGTACAAGACCCACATCTTTACAGTAAGTTTTTAAGAAAATTCATGCCTATAAGCTTAAATCAGGCAACCTTTACTTTCAGCAGACAAATTGTGTACAATACATCTAGGATTCACAATGAGACAAAGAAGTGTAGAACAATTTCAGCTCAAATTGCTCCTGTTTTGCCTACAGAACATAGAAATAGCCTTATTTAAAGACAACGTCCTATTTTTCTTTGATCATTTTGGCAATATCCATCAGTGACAGACAAGCACACAGATAATTCTCTAAATTAGGCAGTCTATTCAAACAGTCATACAGCTGTCAAAAACTATATTTAAGCTCCTCGGGCTACCATGCCAAATTTCAGGAAAAGAGATAAATTAATGAAAATTTTCAACTAAGAAGCATGGGATAACAAATGAGGGGGCCTGCCCTTTTAAAAGAACACTATTAGTTTGTAATTGTGCTTAATATTACACAGTATTTTAAACTGTAGGAATATTACATTATCTTCCCACTACTCAGGATCCCTATTTGGAGATATTTATGAATCAAAACATCTTTTGCACAGTACAGTATAATTTACAAGTTCTTTTTTTTGTGAATTAATCTACACTCAAAAGGTTATTTACATACTTTAAATATATGGTAATATAATACAGTACTTCAGAGCACTCTTAACCACCAGTTTCAGTGCAGGAGGTGAGGGGACACTGGGGTTGAAGGAGAACATAAAACCCAGTGGAGAAACTGTATTTGAAATCTGATGCAAATAGAATAATGAAATAAGTAATTATGGGGTTGTTTGATGCCTGGAGTAGTAGGAGAGTAATAAAGGTATAAAATAATTCAGATGGGGCATGGGCAGGCAGGGGAGAAGTACTGCTTCTATCTCCCACAAAGCCAAAAGCATCCACACTCAGAAGCTGAGGTCCAAAGGAATGTATTTTAGTGCAGGACCCAGCTCAATGGATGACACCACAGTGCTGCTTCATGTCCCTTCCAGCCCTCCTTCGGCACTGCCCCCTGGAGCCCTGTGCGCAGTGACCTACTGCCACTGGCTGGAAAAGCCTGCACTGGCTCCAGGAGCTGGCATCTCAAATGCTACACCCTCACTAATCTAGAGTCAACACTACACCATGAAGGTTCCTCACAAAGTAACTTCCTCAGCAGCAATGGCACCTTACCATCATCCCACCCTTCCCAACCCTTTACTTTCACCCCAATACAGCTCATTAACTCGATACAACTAAGGATAAACAAAAACTCACGATTCCACTTGTTTTCAGAAACACAGATGAGTTTCACGATCCCATCCACAGCTGTGGCATCCTGTGCACAACTATAAAGCAGGAAGAATTTTACAGAAAATCAGGCCAACACTAGAGAAAAACTAGAGCAGGCAGCAAAACCACAAACGGGCACTGGTTTCATACATCAGTGTGCTCTGGAGTGGCAGGCATGCTCTTTAGCTGTAAGCTGTTATCAGATCCAGACAGCATACAAGTCTTTCAGCCTGAGCTTATGCAACCTTACTAATGGACAAATTATTATATAATAAACCCTACCTGAAGCCAATACATAACTCTTTCAAGCAACTAAAGAACGTAAAGGGAAAAAAAACAAACCAAAGAAAACCAACCACACCTCATCACACCCTTCTATGCTTATTCACAAACCAGAAAAAATTTTTACTTGGGCAGTAGAATTTAGGACATTTGGGTTGAATTTTCCCATTCAACCCAAAAATGCAGAATTTTAGCAACAGAAGGGATAAACAACATTTTTCCACAAGCATGCAGAAAAATACAGTACTTGCTAGAAAAAAGGAAAAAACCCAAATACCCCCATTAAGAATACATTTCAAGTATCAAAATTCAATGAGTTAAGCTTAGACCTGAAGTTTTTAACTTTACCAAACCACCTCATAAAGTACTAATATAATCTTTTTGTTACAGGATTTTACACAGCACAACACAATAAAATGATTGTTCAAATGCAGCTAACTATTTTTCAGATATGTTAAACTAAACTTTACCGCTTAGAAATTTACAAATTTCCTTTTACTATTCTGCTTCAAGTACCCTAAATGCCAAAACAAGATAATACAGTCCATGAACCTATCCTAAATCTTTCCAGAATAAAGTTTCCAACACTCTAGCTACATCTACCAAGCACCTGAAAAAAAAACAAAAAACAAACCAATAAAACACATACATAGAGCCAGACTTAAAAAAAAACTAACTTGAAAATAAATTATAAATTAATGCTTTAATCTACCAGATCTGTCTTCTACAGTTATATCAAACTTTTTTATAACCACAGCAAGATTCATAGAAAAAAAAAATATGTTCAAATCCCCATATTCTTTTTTTGGATTAAATAAGAAAAACTGTTCAGTTGTGATTTCAGAGCTGCTAAGTCTTTCCACATTAAGTTATGCAAGCTGTAGGTGGGTGAGGGGGAAATGACACTCACAGAAACTCAAAGAGCTTTTTACCTGTGCTATTACAGCAAACACAAAAAAAAGATATGACCACAAGTTTTATAGTTGCCACTCTGCTTTCTGGATTTTCTAAAGCAAAATAAAACATGGTTTTCTTTCAAACCTATCTATGTAAAATACCACATTCTCATTTCCATGGGAAGAAAAATATTCCCAAGGCCACTGTCAGCTTGGGTATTTCAGAGCCCGAGCTAGACCAACTAAGAAAAATCTCTGAAATACAACATAAGAAGGATTAATACAGTTTATTAATAATATTTTATAAAAATAACTGCAGCACATTTAATCTTTTACAGAAATAATCAGAGAAATAGATGGGAATAAACTGTAGTGTGTTTTTACTATTTTATATCACAGAAATGTGGTATTCTAAGTCTGTAGTACAGACCTATTTTTAAATAAGAAATATCTAAATATAATTATGTATTAAATTTATATCATGTTGTTATTCCATATGCTGAAGTACTATGTCATTAAAGGCAGTTTAAATTTCAAGAAATAACTTATATCAAATGCTACCATCAGTTCAACTTCCTCAAATGCTATTTGGTGTCAGCTGGACCTGGAAAAGACATCATCTGTCCACTGTATCAATGGTCACTCATTGCTACTTCTACACAGCCTTCTCTGCTGTGAATGCTTAAGTGCTTATGATTCTGTAATCAAACTAGGTCAGGCAGGGAAAAAAAAAAAATCTGTCTGAACAGTCCAGAAAATGAACATACTTGGTTTTTAAATACATTTTTCCAACAAAACCAGCTCCACATGCCGGTTTGTTCAGCAGCCACGGATTTGTTCAATGTGTTCAAGCCATGAATTCTTGAATCCACACGAGGGACAGAGGGGCAACATAGGGGCAGAAACAAGATGCAAGGAACTAAAACAGGAGAGGGCAACAGCTCAGGCTTCAACACAAGCGTTTATGAAACCATGCCATCCCTCTGATACTCAGTTTTACTGGGACAGAAAAATTACTCTTAAAAAACAGAAACAGGAAGCATTTATTAAGCCATCCATGCCAGCCGTGCCACTCTTTGGGCAGATAAAGGCCAGCAGCTTGTGTCTGCCTACAAAGGCTTAACCAGTACAGGTTCTCTTTGGGAGTATCTAAAAGAAATCAGTTAACTGACCTAAGCAGGTAACCACACATGTCATCTCGTTTTCCTCACTCTGACAGACATCAGTGGCTGTGGATGGTGTAGGTTAACAAAGCACTCATGATCAGTTCTGACAAGATCACACGTTCTGCAAGAATGTTCTTGATTACTCAGGAGATGGAAACTTCTACAGGCTATTATCAAAGACAAAACTATTAACTAACTAATCTGATGGAAGGAGGAGAACATCAACAGCCTCAGACATACCAATGCCAACCCCAAACTGAGGAGCAATGACTGTGTAAAAATTCAGAATATTTCCTCTTTTTCCTCCTCAAATTAGCAGAAAACCCCTGGCTTGCAAGAAGAATTAAAAACCTGTTCTGCAGCATGGGTAACAACCACATCCAAGACATTTTAGTGTCAGCCCTCACACCAACACAGACTGATGCTGGCTATAGGCTTTCCAGGTAATATGGCAGCTCCAAAAGCAGAAGGTCTGCTGCTATAAATAGTCCTGCTTTTATTATAAGCAGTCTCATTACAAATAAGCTCCTATTCTTGTGACAGCTATTTATTTGTAGTTACTGTTTGCAACACTAAAATACACTTCAATTAGTAGAATCCCTTTTACAATACCCTGTCACTACAATATTGTGGGGTTATGTACCACCAACCTGAAGATTTTGCCTCCATTGAAATTGCTGTTAATCCAAGGCCAGTGTACTTTTTCCTTCCTGATATAAACAATGGTTACTAGCTTATTAGTAATTACCTAACATAATTTCACTTTGAAGAACAACATTTCAACCAAAACTAAACAGCACATACACTTACACATACGCTTACCTGTTTGCTATTGGAAGCTGGTAACAAATACATCCTAGTGTACTGCTCAACTAGAAGCAGAAAAGGAAGTGGGATCTTAAAATGGCATTTATTTCCTCTCTTCATTGTCTGTCTACACTACCTCAGCATCTCAGACAGACTTTACATAGCAAATATGGTAAGTTTGATTGTGCTGATCAGTTACTTCAAATTACATATTTTCTGCACTCAAAAGCACAGTTTTCTAACTGGACCAAAGCTGTTCATGCTGGCATCATAAATATCCAAACTGGCAAGAAAGAAGCGGAACCATGAAACCAGAGTCAAAGGAAAGCAGAAAAAAACCTCTCCTCTTCAAAGCAAGCAAACCATTCCAACATATCATCCACTTGTCTTAGACTAGAAGATTTATCTTCCACACCATGTAAAACCTATCATTCACACTGTGTAGTTTTTTGTTCTTTACAGCACTTTGCACAATCAATGCAGTTAATGTGTTAACTACTTCTGCAGGAGTAGCTTTCAAGAAGCTGCTTCCTGCTATCTCTTGATCAACGAAAGATTGCTCTGAAAAGATGTAGTCAGTGGCAAACAATAGCAGCAAACTTGTCTGCATCACTTGCCAGTGCAAGACAGATGAAAAGCTAGTGTAGGTTCCTTCAATTGCGTTCTACCACGTACATTCCACATCCCACTACAGCCACTCAACGAGTATTAGCACAAGGCAAAGGCTTCAAGGCACATTCTATTTATTCCTACAAATATTCTCTCAGAATATCACATGTAAGCTCCCCAAACTCCTGAGCACACTCTTAAGAATGTGTCATGCCTCTGTTTCTGGGCCTTATCAAAATTGAACAAGTCACTCTGAGAATTTCAACCACTACATAATGGAATTAACTCCCTGCATAACTTGCTTTCCTACACAAATCAGAGCTAAACCCAGACAATCACAGAATTTGAGCCCTGTTCTAGCTCTTCTACTGAAACATGCTAATCTATGCTAAAATGAAAATACAAGAGACAACAGACAGGACTCAGTAAGGGATTTCATTTTAATATAGCAAGAAAATTCTTCCCGGTGAGTGTGGTCCAGCATAGAAATGTATTAAACAGAGGTGACAGAATCTCCACTCTTGAAAACATTTTAAAAGTGGTCTGGAAAATATTATTTCAGTGTTGGCGTACCCCAAGTTGGAGACTAGATCAGAGGACTTCTAGATCTCAAACTATTCTACAAGTCAATATATCTCTCAGCTGGGCCCACCATCTCAAAACCAGGACCACACTATTTCTAAAGCTCATGCTAGGGAGTTTGTTTGCCTTTTAAATTTCAGTTAATATTCAAAAGATTAAAACAATGAGCACTAACACTCTCAGTATTTCAATCTGTTACAGACACAATGTGAAAAACACTACCATTAAAGGAACAGTAATTTGTGAATTAAAATGCTTAAGAGCTTAATTAGACTAAACTCTTGGGTTTGGTGTACAATCACTGATTCTTATAATCAGTAGAAACATTAGTCTCCTTTAAAAACTCCTTCAATTAGCTAGTTCACACACTCTTTCCCACTACTATTCCATGTGTTGGTTCATTTCAAAGATGCCTTATCTGGTTAACAGTACAGTTAGAACTTTCAGCTCTCTCTCTGAAACTGTAATTTAAAAAGATTGGAAAACTCTTCACTAATTAAGAAAGCAGTCTAACTAGAATTCTTAAACTGAATATTATGTTTAAAATAAATAAAAGACCACATATAAGGGCTGTTATTTTCAAATTAGTTGTCTTCATATCCTAATGGGGTTCTGCTTCTCTTACAGCCCAATCTTTGTGCCTTTGAAGTGTCACTTTTTTCAGACCTTTTACTTTCTGCCATTTAAGTGACTACAGCCTTAGCTTTCACTTGACATATTTAAGATCAGAAGGCTGATCTCTACCCTGGTATATTAAATGGTTGGTTGTCTTCTGGTTCAGGGTTTGTTTTGGCTTTTTTCCGCCTTTTTTTTTTTTTTAATTTAAATATATTCTAGAAGAAACCACTAAGTGAGTCAAGTGGTAGACACATTCACAATAAGCAACTATTCTATGATTTGCTTCCCCAAAATATGTTGAAATGTGTACCACCTCAATTATTTCTTCCCAAACACAGTGTTTTTTGGGCCTTGTTACTACCCCACTAGCTCTTTAAGTTAATAGCCACCAATTCATATTTCAGGATACTAATGAGATGATTTCCTGTATCTTTTGAGTAAGAATTTCAGCTAATTTTAAAACAAGCTTAGAGAAAAAAAAAAATCCCCATTTTGTGGCAATTTCACACCTGGTCATGACGTGCTGCCTTCATCTATGATATACAAAATGACTATGCACAGCCTTTTCTCTTACAGCTATGTACAAGTGGCTATCTCAGTGAACTAAGAGTACAGTTTCATGGCATATTTAATCCAATTAAACTACTTATTTGCAGTAGTACTACTATGAAACTAACTTATTAACTATATTAATGGCTATATTTTAACTAGCAGGATTATTTCCCAAACCAAAACTAGTTACCACTGGAGGGGTTATTAAAATATTATAATATAGGTAATACCTTGAATCTGAGCTAAGCAGCGTGTCAGAATTTCCTCTAAATGGTTGATTTTTAGCCTTCTTGTGAGAACAAGGCTGATGAACCCTTCTGCATACATACTCTACAAGAACTTCTGATACAAATGGTAAACATGAAACAAATGTGACATGATTTACTGTCCACTAAGTTACATATATGTTCTGCAACAGTTTCATGAAGGACTACAAGTGCTCTGGCATAATGAAAAACTTCAGAGTGGACATATATTCTATGAAAAATAAAAACCTTAAAGAGATTGGGAAAGTCTTTAAAAAGCAAATTCTAGGAAGAAACACCACTTAGGGCTGCAGACACTGATGTGCCAACAGAGAGCAGCCCCTACCAAGCAATGCCACTGCAGCCAACCACCATTCCAAAGACTGGCTGTCACTACTCTCTGCTCCAGTATGTAACACAATTACATACAGTATTTCACAGCAGCTACAATCCTGCACTGTACACCTAGATGTTGCTAGAGAATGCTCCTCTCTTAGATATTAGTTCGGATTTGGTAGGAGCACCTGTTTGCCCTCCACGTATTTAACTCCTGACTTAGGCTTGCCTAGATCACAACACAATTTCCTTCATCAATTACTGTTTCCAGTCTGTTTTTAACAGTTGAAGTAATCTCTCCAAACACAGCTCCTCATTACTGCCCAAACCTATCAGACAAAAACCGCCAGCTTTGACTTTCAAGCATCACCCCTACTTTATGCTGGCATTGCTACAAAAAGAAGCCCTTTTACTTGCACCTGTGCTATCATTTCCCTCCTGACAGCAGGAGCATTTTTGCAGCCATTGACAGAAGCAAGGAAGTTCTTTGGCTGAAAATATCTTGCTGCTTTTGACTGCAGAAAGTGAGCATCCAGCCATTCTGGCCCCACCTAAGGACACAGAGCCATGGCCTTAAGCCTTCCAATTTTCAGCTCCTTGTGACAGTACTAAATGCCTATGTCTGCAGATCAGTTTCTGGATGTGCTCAGTTCATACCACTTATTTTTGTAAGTGCTCTCCTCACTTAGTAAGTCAGAGTAGTTCAGTTTTACTGACATACAAGACAGGAGGGAAACATGTCAGCTCGAAGGCTCACAGAATTCATGTTTTCTTTAGTGATGCTCCCCATCTGATTTTTTTTTTAATTATAAATATTAGTTTGCCTGCTACAGCATTTTGTTTCCTGCTTTCTCCCCTAACACAGTTTAACACTATGTTGCATTAAAATCCTCTCAGGAGTTTCTACCATTACTATATACTGACAGGGCAGATACTAAAAACTCCCTCAGACAAGGAAGAAAGAAAGGAAAGAATGAAGCGTCAATAGGCTCTTGGATATTAAATAGAAAGAAATGGTCCTTCACTCCCTTTTGCTTCCTGGAAAAACATGAGAAATCTTAATTTAATTTCTTGCTCTTTTTAAATGCGAATCTTCTATTTTTCTGCATTAGAAAACTAACAAAGCAAAGCAACTTCCAGTATTCAACATCCCTTACTCTATCTGCCAGCATGTTAAAAACTTTACAGCTCAGAGTTTACAAGTAACTCTTGATCTTCCAGAAGCACTTCAGAAAATAATCAAATTCATGTTCCTTAACATATAAAATAATCTTAAACAATCTGCTTCAGAAATTCAAATAACAATCATTAAGAAAACCCACAAGAACTCATCTGATCATGACAAAACCCCTCAACAATTTTAAAAGTTTTTGTAACTAATTATAGGTTGATTAAACATGAAGTGCCTGAGCAAGATCCCACAACAGCACTGGTCTAGAAATCAAGCTTATTTCAGATTTTCTATGAGACAAAGAAGGAGAGCATCAATTTGATGACTTCTTTTTTCCAAATAGCACACTGCCTTCAGATTTATTTTGACATTATCTCATTTTGTGGGAGTTCTTCATTTAGAACATTTACTCTTTAAGAAACGCTGGTATGGATTCTTCCCAGTTTCATTCTCTTCAGTAGAGAAAAACAAAAATGTTATGTCTGTTTATAAGAAAACAAGATTTCAATACAAATAATTAGTTTTTCAATACATTTCCCTAAATAAATCCAACAGCAGAATACAAAAAGTAACAGAACATAATTTGTTTTCAGATAGTCCTTAAAAGAAAAGCATAAATCCGTACTGGAGTGTTCTATCCGTATAAGCAAGCCTGCAACTTTCAAAGCTATTCTTCCCTTCAAAAAAAATCTTTCTGTGTCCCCACTTCAGGATTTAGAGAAGTAAAAACAGACATTAAATCATTACTGAATACCACTTAAAGAGTAAGAGTAACCCATTTAAAAGAAAAAACTTCTGAATTCCCTCCATTACCACTTTCTTCCAGCATATTTCAACATTTGATACTTTTAGAAAAATACCGGTTTGGAAATAAAAACAAGAAGTTCAAGTACTTGTCCACTCGGGTGGGGGGAGGGGAAAGAGAGAACAGGGAGACCATAACCAAATATTTTATATTAAAAACTGAACCAAATTGGCAGTAAGATATCTCACTTCACTTTGGGCAACACGAGCCTTACACCATGCATAAGGTAATGCAACTACTTGCTTTTCACTTGGATATTTGCATCTATAAATATTTCTAACATTTGCATGGATGAGTGAGATTATTTGGTTCAAAAAACAAATAAAACATATTAAAACTCCAAGCAGCACCGCAGCAACAAAAAGTTTCAAGCCCGAATTTGATCATACTTTTTACAAGTCACAATTAAAACTACCCCACGTTCCTCACAGCAAACCAAGCCTGGCTATTTGTCAGGAGAAAGAGTTTTTATGTATAAAACTTGAGCTTCACCTTTGAGTTGCTCAAATGCATACCTCCAGAATTTCTCTTTTCACACTCATTCACAGACACCCAGAGGAGTTAGATGACTCCCACACACATTCCAATTAACCTCTGTTGCCTAACACCTCCAACTCTTAAAAATTTAGCTTTTTGATATCCTGGGTAAATCCGGCAGAAAAAGTTACACTTGCTAGGAACACTTAAGACATGTCTCCACAGGCAAAATAATTTATGATGAGAATTTGAAGAGCATAGTCTATTCCACCTGAACTTGTTTTGTGGACACACCTTTTATACTCTGTAAACTAAAATAGCCACAGGTTCTTCTGTTCAACCCATACTTGCAAAAGCAACACCACACCACACAGGAAAAACCCTGATGCACAACAATTCAGGTTCAATAGTTATTCCATACTCCTTCCCTGCTTAGGCAAATAGCCTAAAAGCTTAACTTTGAAAGACATTATACTTCCATGTATGCAGAATTTACGGTAGAGCAGTCTGGCAAATTGAAGCTGAACTAGTATTTGCCATTTGCCTGTATAATTCCAAAATGAGCTTCAAATGATGAAAGTAATCATAAGAGTTATTTTAAACAACAAAAATTTAAAATTTCCCAAAATAATTGCGTCTAATGTATGGCATTCTTATTCTGTAAGGTATACAGCAATAAATCCACCTGCACATTATATTAGATGTTGCTTAGAAAGGAAAAAACCCACAGATACTACTTTTTCAGAAGCTTGATTTAATAAAGAAAACGAATTAGAAACAGTTTATCTTGGAAAAAAACACAGAAAAAGGTAAAAGAAAGAAAAACCAACAGGCAACCCCCAAAACCTTCATCACTCTTCAGTGAAAAAGAAAACATTTCCCTTAGGCTGTGGAAGAGAACTGCAAATACTACATAAGGTCTTGGGACCTTGTATCTCCCCACTTCAAAGCAACCGTGTACATACATTGTTTTATTCTTAACATAGTTTAACCACCATGAATGGTTAAACTAGGTTAAGAATAAAACAATGTATGTCGACCTCTTCCTCACTAAACACATTGGCAATAAAAACTCACTAGAAACGTGGCACAAACTAGTGGCCATACAACAGGAAGAAGTTAGCACAAAGGACACAATTTACACTGTCCTGGTTATATACTGTAACACTAAAAAAGAGATGACAATACCGACTTTAATCCTTTAATTTGCCATGGTACAGTTCCACGGGTAAATCAAGTCTCTGTAACACACATCCATACGACTTCTTACAGAAGCAGCAAAATTAATTCCAGCTCTAGAATTTTTTCTTATTAGTAAAAACAAAATCGCACTACACACCAAAAATATAAAGCTTGCCAGATCCACTCATTCTAAGAAACACAGAAAGGAAACCAGCACACAGTAAAAAAAAATTAAAATTATATATGAGTTATAAGATTTGAATTTCCTTCCTTTCAAATACTTTGTTTCTTTAAATTACATCTGATGGCTTTGGGATTTAAACCGAACATGCAGGCTGTGAATAGAGAATGCATGGCAGGAAAAACTGAACTAACCATGTAAAAGGCAGAATGGAAAGGAGCCAGATACAACAAATAACTGACAAGGGAAATAGGCCTGGTTCTAGATCAAAAAACAATTTAAAAATATAAAGAAATCATACCCTCCTGTAAAGATTTATTTTCAGTTCATATCCAAAAAAGCCTAGGATGTGAACTGCAATTTGTACTACTTTGCTGGCATAATTACACATACAATGTTATTCAAGCAGGCACCATATGTATATACAAAAAAAGAAAACTAATAGCAAATTCTGGAGTATTCTGTAATTGTGTATCAAGGAAGTCTTTATTTGCACACAGTAAGACACCAGTTTTACCTCATTTGCTAATGAAATCATATATATACCCCAATTAGAAGCTTTGGAAGTACTACATCACACTTTCAAGCAAATGACAACACTGTACTGATCCCCTCACATCGTTACACTGTTATTTTTATCCACAGCATTCAGATCACGCACAGTATGTATCTAAATGTCCAAACGGCCTTCTTACTTTAAGAGTACTACTGATTTTACCACTAGATAGGAAGCAGAGAATGCATTATAAATCATTCCAAGTCAACAGCAGTTTTTACAAACAGAGCAGAGGCACAATAAATGAAAAATCCTATGTCCAAGCTTCAGCCAGGTAGTCAAAAGCTTTCTTAAATAAGAGCACGACCCACACTAATTTGACGGTGAGTGTTGTTTGGTTATTGTTGTTTTTTTTTTTTGTGGACACAACAAGGACATTAATAGACATCCTCTTCTCTCCCAATATTTTAAAATTACAATCAATTTACAAACCTGTGGCTAAATAATTATATATATTTTTAATTCCTTTATTTTTTAGTATTTTTAAGAAAGCTTAATTTGTCAATTTTATATGCAAATTACACATTTCACTCTTCTTCTGAATAGTTGCTTCTACTCAAGTTTAGTAGCGTTACTTTACCTTTTAATTCAGAACCAAGTCCACAGCCTGACTCAATCTTAGTGGAAATCTAGGTGTATAACCAAACTGCCTATTACTATCACTTACAGAAAGCAGCATGTTTTAGAAAACTTCCCTGTTTCTTGCTTGGAGCACAATAGAACCGTTCCTCAATAAATTTTATTTTTATTTTCACCTCATCCATAAACAGACCTACACACTATCATCCCAAAGTCTCTAACTGATTTCTGTGAGAACAGATAGAATACCTGCTTAGTAATTCTGTGCATTGTTTTCCTTTTAATCTTTAGCTCAACAAAACCCTTGGGCATATACTTAGCTAAAAACTAAACCTGAGCTTTTGACTAACTTGTAACAGGTGTTGTCACCATTCCCCTGTGAAGCACCCCTCTCTTTTCTGCACACAATTCATACAAGATTTTGCTGGTTTGGGTACACTTGATACAATATTTTAGTTTACCTCACTGTTCTCCTCACAGACATAGCTACTTTAACTAAAATTATTCCTTAAACTATGTCAGTGCAGGAGTAACTCATGCATTTAAAGACTGACTTAGCCACTCCAGAACAGTTGTACAAGTCGTACACTTAGGTGTTAAATGTGTAGATACATTTATAGAGAGATACATTTACAGATGCTGTCTTCAATCAGACACCACTTCAACAGGCCCAGCA
Source organism: Zonotrichia albicollis (assembly GCF_047830755.1). NCBI lineage: Eukaryota > Metazoa > Chordata > Aves > Passeriformes > Passerellidae > Zonotrichia > Zonotrichia albicollis. Next base: position 50,094,084 of record NC_133819.1, on the reverse strand, counting down.
CAGCTCTCCATGGACCTTGCTGACGGAAGGAACAGAAGGCTGGAAGCAGCTTCAACTTTAAAATAAACCTCCTGTTACTGTCCTACAGCTCGTGTTAACAGTGGTCTCGTTTGTTCATGTAAGTGTTATGCAAATACCTCCATCAAATCATTAAGAATTGTATTTACCGTGTGCAGCCCATTTCCTTCACTCTTTAAAAAATCGGGTAAAGTGAATTTTGCTTGGATAAGTCATACTGCCAAAATTACTTTATCAACTCAGTGAACTTCCTTGCTTAGCAAAGGCCAGGTTCTGGTTCTGTTCCTGAAATTTTTCAGCATCCCTGCTGGGGAAAACGTTATTCCCCCTAAAGCTTCACAGATACTTTTCCTCAAGTCAGCTAAGATCCATCTGTAAGTATTAACAGAAGAATTACAGAACTTCCAGATGACAGACAACACTACAGTTTTTCCACAGCACTTATCCTCAAACAAAACGAAAAGCAGACATTTATTAAATGTGCCTCCTGTCAGTATTGCAGCCATTTTTAAAAACAACTCTCACTGTTCGATCACATGAATATAGAACCATCATCTAAAACTGCTATTCAGTTTTACCATTACAGCTGTGAACTTACTAAAAGGCATCCATGATCTCTACAGCTACAGAAGCTGAACTGTCTCGTGAATGGTGACAGAACACTTCTTTTGACTAATTGCATGAGAAATTTTAGAGCACACCAGCTTTCCCGGGAGCACTGTTGGCCTGCACTGGATTCTAGATGTAGTTTATTCTGACATAAGCTTCTTTACAGAAAGGGGCTTGCACTCACTCCATATCTAATACAGCCCATGCACACAATTAATACACTACAAAAATTCCCTTCTCCCTAAGCCAAAGTTTCCTTGCAGGTAAGAAGGAGCACAGGAACATTTACATCTCACCCATGAAGGCTGCAGTGTTACAGAACAAACAAAAACCAATTTGAAAGCATGTCTTCAAAGAAATCACCATATTTCAGCTTGTTGGCAGTTTTAGGAAGAAAGGAAAAAAACAGCAGGGGGGAAAAAAGTTGAGCTTGAATTTCAAGTCTCTGGCCTAAGCTTACACACCACCACTTCAGCTCATTTTAAACTGAGAGGTGACATTCTCTGACTATTTGAAGGTGCAGATTTCCAGTGTCTGCCACTTTTCAAGGTGAATTACATATTTAAAAAATCTCTGAAAGAACCTGAAAGTTTTTCCCAATTTTCCTTCTAAATTAAAGTCTTGAATCCTTCCAAAGTTCCAGACAAAAATAGCAGTTGGCATCTCATGGAACGTTCGACTGTCACAGATTTCTGCACAGGTTGTTTAACTTTAATTGTTACTTTCATTTCTCATGGAGGCGGAGGAAGGAAAAAAATATTTTTCCTTTTTCTTTTTTTCTTGTAAAGGAAACTCCTGAACATGAAATGTGACTTTTCTATCCAGTACTTTGTAAAGTACTAGCTCCTAAAAACATTCAACGCATCACAGAAAACTTTTGAGCCACATCTCCTAAAATACGGGCAGTGTGTTTTCTGAAAGACTTAGTAGCTTTCAAATATTCACATTTTAATAATCACTAGTGAGACTAGTTATGCTATATTATGTACTAGTAATACTCACCCTTCTGCAGATGCTTTATTGTTACCACAAAAAAAACATTCCCCAGACTCTCAATTTGATACAGACACTGGGGACAAACAATGACCTTTAAATTTTTATGAATTGGGTAAAGAATCTGAATGTGCCAACCCTAAAAAAATATTAACCTATCTTTGAGAAAAATCCCCACTTAGATGTGAAGATTACACTAAACGTGCTGGTAAAAACTCTTCCCTGAAATCTGTATTAGTAAGAACCAAACTCACAATAGCTGAAACTGGAGTTGCTAGACTTAAGCAAAGACAAACCTATCCTGCTACAACTAAAGTAGCTTCTCCAAACTGTTAAATGCTTCTCATCACAGAGAAAAAGAATCTGAACTTCCAGCTTTAAAAATGAAAAACTTTTCTCCTGCTCCAATAAAATCAGTGTGGTGCTTTGTAAGTTAGAAATAAGTATCTCGAGTAATGGACAAGTCTGCTGTCCCATTCCTGCCGCACATTTGTGCACACGCTGCCTTTCTTTGGTGCATGAATAACAAACTTGGAATCGCCACGAAGACCTGGTTATGTTAAATACACGTGCATGATGCCACAACACACCGATTTCTTTATCCAACCACACATTTGCTGCTCACGGACTGCTCAGCCCGGTACTCTCCTGCGCACCTCCCCAGACACCCTAGCTTTAAACAGCGCTCCGTGTCGCCGTGCTTGGCGCTACGGGACCCAAACTCCCACAATTTCCAGCTACTGATGAACTTTCTCGCGGCGCTCGGGAAGATCGGGATCGCACGGCGTTCTGCACGATCGCCAAGTTGGCCGGAGCCGCCGCCAGACTGAGCTTCCCCCCGGCCCCTGCCGAGCTCCCTGCCGAGCCCGGGGCGCCCCACAGCCGGGGCGGGAGCCCCCAGCCCAGCCCAGCGCCGCCGGCCCGCCCGGGGCGCGCTCAGCCTCCCCGCCCGGCCGGCCCGGCTTCCGGGAGCCCGGGCGGACCTGTCCCAGCCGCCCTCCTCCCGGGAGCAGAGGGACGAGCTGCGTGCCGCGCTGCCCACGGCGGGCACACGGATCTCCCCTCATTTCACACACACACACATACACTCACACACTCACAGACACACACACACAGAGACATGCACACCTCCCTCTGCCCGCGCCGGAGCCGCCGCCGCCGCGTGCCGCCGGCTGGAGCGGAGACGAAGGGAAGGGAATCGCAGCCGGGTCTGCCCCCGTTCTGCCTCCCGCCCGCCGCCCCCCGCCCTTCAGAGGAGCGACGGCGAGCTCGCCCCCAGCCCCAGTGTGCGCCCCGCCGGGCGGGGATCGGAATCGCCGGCCGGGCTGGACGGAGCCAACTTAGACAAAGGGCACTCCAGACTCCATGTCTCCCCCCTCCAGCTGTCACCGGCCGGGAGCCCGCGTGTCTGCCCGCCGGCGCCCCGCGGGAAGGGGACGCGGCTGCTCCCCGGGAGCCGCCGCCACCGCCCCCATCCTCCCCTCCCTTCCTCCCTGCCGCCCCCTCCCCTCCTCCCCTCCCCCATGACAAAGGACCCGGGTATAAATAGCCGCTCCCGGCGCCGCCGCCGCCTCAAGCCCGCGAGGTGTCGCTCGCTCGCCCGCTCACTCACCCGCCCCCCCGCCGCCCCGGCTCCGCGCCGCCGCCGCTCCCGCCGGTGCCGCCGCCAGCTCCGCTCGGCGCTCCCGCTCTGCCTCCCTCCGCCTCCGGCTGCCGGATTCACCCTCCCGGACCGAGCGCCAAACACGCCGGCCCAATCGCCATCGCGCTCATTGGCGAGCGCCGAGCGCCGCCCCCATTGGCCGGACGGACGCGGCCGGGGCCCCGCCGGGCCAATCGGGCGCGGCGGGGGGCGGGGCGGGAGGCGCGGCCTCGCTCCCCACGTGCGGGGGGGGCAGGGAGGGGTGGGGAGAACTCTTTGTTCTCGCGCTGCCCGCGCGGGGGGACGGGGGGCTCGCGCTCCCCCCGCGCCCGCCGCCCCCCGCGCGCCCGCCCCCCTCGCGCCGTGCGGCGGGGCCGGGCCCGGGGCCGCGCCGCGCCGGGGAGGCTCCGAAACCCTCCGGTCCCCTCACGTGGAGAGGGGCAGAGGGAGGGGACAGCGCGCGGAGGCAGGCGAGAGGATTGGCGGGCACCGGGAGGGGCCGCGCTCCCGCTCCCGCTCGGCGCCGCTGCCGAGTTTGAATCGGTCCGAGAGCGGGAGAGGCGTAACGGCCCTAACGGTCCCGGGGGGCGGGAATGTCCGGAGCGGGCCCTCCGTGCCCGCCGCCGCTCCGCCTGTGGCTGCCCCGGCGCGGGAGCTCAGCCGTCGGAGGTCACTCCCGCCTTTCCCCACCCTCCGCGGGGAAAAATGAAATTGCCCAGATAAGTTTTCGTGGCGGGTACTTAGCCCTTCCCGTGTGACCGCATCCCGTGCCACTTCCGAGATACGCTGGAGCCGTACCCTCACTTCCACAAGTGCCGTCATCCATCCTTCCTTACCAGATATCACCTCCCCTCTTCCTTATGGCTGCCTCAGCGCATCTTCAGGGGCAGAAACGAGCGGCGGCCACTGTAAGGGGGTTCTGACTAAGACAAGTCTCTCGCGGAGGAAATAAATCACAAACGCGCCCACGTTGCTAAATCACGCCGTGGGCTTGCGTGGCTCACAGATGTGACACGTCGGGAGGACGAGGATGTATCAGCCCTGGAGGCTGGGCACAGCCCACGCCCGCGGGGCAGCCCCGCCGCTCCCGGCGGATGTCTCTGCCGGCTGAGTCACTTCGCAGCGCTGCTGCTGCCTCGCCTGTGTGACCTTTGCTTGCCCAAACTTCACCGCCGCCAACCCTCCTTCAGGGCATCGCTCCGGCGGCTTCCTCTGCCTCGCCGCTCCGCATCCAGCACGGATTCCCCCTGGCGTGGGGAATGTCATCAATCCCAGCAGCAAAGTGCTCGCTCCGCATCGGGCTCGCATCCTGTTGCTCGCTACGTGCTGTCTCCAGCCTCTAAGGTTGCTGTCGTTTTCCCTCGTTTCTAATCCACGAGCCGTGCTCATCAATCTTGTTGCCGAGGTTGTAGTTAAACCTTGAGGGTTCGTGCACCTTTACTCGCCTTCAGCAGGAAAAAATAAAATTGCCAGGATAACTTTTCCAGTGATACTTTCCACCTCCCTTGAGACCAGATCCCTTTCCCATGCGTCCCACATCGAGTGCCAATTCCGATGCGCGCTGGAGCAATCGACACATCCTTGTTTCGGTCATTCTTCCTCACCAAATATCAGCTTCCTTTTTCCTTGTGCTTCCTAGCGCCGCTACCTTAGTGCTTCTTCAGGGTCAAAGTCCAAAAAATGAGCAGTGGCCATTGTATTGAGGTCCTAAGTGATAAAAATCTCTTGCAGGGAAATAAATCACAAATGCACCTTCATCCCCAAATAATGCAGTTGGTTTATGTGCCAAGTGAGGCTCGATGTTCTTCTACTTAAAGGCAATGTACTTGTGTGTTTTTATAGTCTCTTTCTATGTGAAAGTGCTTAAAATTTCCAGACTTCAGTGTGTATTAAACTTGGAGCGAGGTCTCAAGTGTGGGCATTCCTACATGGTATGTTCTTGATTTACCTCATGGCCTTGAAAAGGAGTTTCTAATAGTAGCTCTTCTTTTTTTTCTTTTTTTTTTTTTTAATCTCTGGGGTTTCATGAGTTACAAGCAAAAAACATACAGCAGAAATTAGTTCCTGTTACAGTTACAAGTCATATCATGGTAGATAGCTATAACCTTCCTGTAATTCTAATGGAGTGGCTGACAATTGACAAAAATATTACATTTGAAAAATATTAGTCATTTCTGGAAATTCAGCTATTTTGAATCTATTCTGCCCCAAGATGGCTGCCACCACCAAAATGGCTACCCAGTCCCTTCACAATTTAGGTTTTGTAATTTATTTTGATCCTTCAGGTTGCATTTCATGAGATCTGGTTTTGGACAACCAGAAAAATAACAATTGCTAGATAAGGGTGGGGTAACTTAATGTAACAGGTACACTCAGCCACAAGGTAGAAAGATCTGCATCACAGAACCTACCCTGTGAACTAAACCTCAGCACTGATCGCATCCTTTTCCTCTCTTGCACAGGAGATTATTCACACCTGAAACTGATGCTCACTAGAAAACCGTACATGTTTTGAACTGAGTTGCTCTTTCTTCTTTGCACTGTACAAAACAACCTCTCCACCAAGGCTCCATTCTAGGCTCTTAAAGCGATGAACTCCTGTCAAGAAACACCATGAGGTGCTGGTTTCCTGATCCATAGTTCAGGCTGCCTCAAACATTGTGGAGAATTTTAGTAAGAGTTTGATTTTCTACACAGGATAATGTTGCAACGAGCTCCTCACAGACTTTCTGTTTTCACAGAGTAAACCAGCCAAGTAGTTTTCTGTTTCTGGTGTATTTCTGTGATTAAAGAGCACCTATTTGAACAAGGATCTGTATTATGCAGAGACATTCAGATTGGATCTTTAGGCAAAAATAGTGCAACAGTTTTTGAAAGAATTACAAAACCTGGTATTTTGAGGAGTCCTTCTCAAAGGAGTGAATTCTGGTGGCAGCATGGAACAGTGCTTTTGAGAAAACTGGCTAACATTGAAGAAATATTCATGTGTTATAAGACAATGAAATAAAATCAGGGTCAAGAAAAAAGTATTAATTTTAGACCCTTCTGGAACTATTGGAAGCATTTGCCCTTTTTTTATAGCTAACACACTGTAAAAGTGTTCTTCTATGTTCCAACGCATGAATGTAACATGTTCGTTCATATTGTATGTATGACTAAAATAGTAGAATAAGGATTTGTCAGTGCTAAATCACCAGCATCAATTAGACATTAAAAAAAAACTGTTTGACAGCATCAGAGGATGCTCCTAACTATGATTGCTTCTGGGGGGAGTACTTATGTACCTCTTTTCCCCCTTTAAGGAGTGAAGTTTGAGACCAGGGAAAAAAAAGCTACAAACAAAATTTGGCTACAAAGCAAAATTAACAGTTAAGCGGTTTATTGTAGATATTTTTAATATCTCAAGTAAGATGGTATTTCCGAAGCATAGATTATTCTTCATGCACTATTATCCTAAGATTTCCCTGTAGTCGTAATCATATGGGGTTTTTTCCATCAGGCTGGGGGAACCAAGCAAGACCTGTCTGGGAACTATCTTGGCCTGGAACAACCAGAGATGTTGGCCAGTTTTCCCCTTGCCCACCAATTTTTTTTCAGGAGAGGCACAGCGAGGCTGCCTCCAGCACCGGCAGCTCGGAGCAGACACGCCGGTAGCTGCATGTGTAATTCTTGTAGATAAGCTGGTGGCTTGCTGATGGCAGCGTCGCTTTCCTTTGTGCTCCGGAATGGCAGCGTAACAAAGCTGCGAGCAGCTTCGGGCTGCCTCTCCTCCGTGCCGCGGGCTGGCGGCTCCACGGATCGGTCACACAGCCCCCAGAGCTTCAGCCTGCTCGTGTCTGAGCTCCTTGCTCGCTGGAGGGGAAGGAAGGAGGATGCACACCCTGTCCTGGTTACACCTAGCCCTACAATCAAAGCCGGTAGCGCTGCGAGTAGTGTTTCATCCCGTAGAACGTTTAGGAGCGTTATCTTTGTTTCTTTGTGTTTTCCTAACCTTGTACTTTTCCAGAGAGCCCAGCTTGTTGTGTGCCTGAAATTCTGCATTTTGGCCCATGTGAATTTGATGAGATTTTACAAAATATTTACGTACATGGAAATGTAAGTACAATCTAAAATCTAAAGTAAGTAGAGTCTAAATCTGTAATGGCATTTATCTCTTATGCACAGCAATGATTACACAGAAATCAGCATATAAAGTGGCATATCATAAAATGGCATATCAGAGATCTTTTTAAAGTATTGGCCTCTTGTAACATTATTATAAAAAAGCAGGGAGTTTATATTAACTTTTAACAAGCAATTAACGACTATGTTTTGTAACTAGCTGCTTTAAGATCAGCTATATTTTTAAATATTTTACATTAATATCTTACTGGTACTTATGGACCAATTTCCCTGAAAGAAATGCAACCTTATGAACGGTTTTGCACATCCTTTCTGACCTCTTTTTTTTCCCCATTTGCCATATGCTTCTCTGCAGAATTGAATTTAATAATCAGAAAATGGGCCAACATAACTATGGGTATGGTGCTCATTAGGCTAAATGAGGAGGAGACGAGTCATTGCAAGATATGACATATACAACAGTGTCTGTCAGAGCTGCCATGTCTCAGCAATGGTGCTGAGGAAAAGTCCTTCCTGGAAAAGTAGGGTGCTGTGGCCCGAAGGCACAGGGCCTGGGGCCTGGAAAGGACAGCAGCACAGACCCACTGCCAAAGGCAGGCCCCTGAAAGAAGCACCACACCATGCTCTAAGGGTCCCTGCTAGCAGAGGTTACTCCTGCTGTGGACTCTTTGCCTGCTGTGCAACTAAAGGAGTGGCTGCCAGTCCAATTGATGCACTTTTCACAAGCTCCAGTACCTGGAAACTCACCCAGCCAAAGGAGAGGTTCTCAGTGCCAAACATGTTTGGTGGCAAGTGTGGACATATTGTCTAACAATGACAATTAAACAGTCTGCATGCATGGAAAAAAAGGTGTAACAGGGAGTACCTTGCTAAACAGAGCCAGGATTTGATGCAGCACTATTAGAGGAAAATGCACAGATTTCTGTGCCATTTATGGGCTGCCTGCATCTGATACTGTGAATGGTGATGCATGCAGCCGGTTCCTAGCTCTGCAAATGCACCAGTAGCATACACACCCCTCCCACACATACCCAAGTAACAGAAAGCTACCTGTCCTTCCACTGAGTGTTTGCCTTGTGTGTCATGGTAAAGGTATGTAATACATTTTTTACTGGGTATAAGTGTTTTCACTATGCTTCGCCACCTCAGCTCTGTCATACTGTGTTCAAGGTTTTACAGGGGATGCAAGACAAATAAAAGTGGGAGTAAGAGTGATGCAAACAGCTGACACAAACTATGGCTCTATATTAAATGCAAGAGAGTATCCTTTTGGCTAAACAGAAATTTCACTGAAAGGAAAGCTCCCTTGTAGTTTTTATGCAATAACTTGAGCAGCATAAGTGATTTCCCGTCAACTTTTCTAACACGCAGAGATGAAGCTTATTGCATGTGATCATCCATTTCAGTTTGTGAAAGGGATTAATTGACTTCCCCTGCCTTCAACTGGAAATGTTTTTAAGACTATCTGTAGGAAATTCTTTCACCTCAAATAATCTACTTCTGATTATTTTGTGGTCACAGGAGCTGATTAAGTTGTGTGAGGAAAATACTTTCTCTTCCTTTTCTTTTCTGCTTGCATTTTCCTTTTCTTTTTTATTCCTTACCTGACCTGCATTTACTCTTATATTCAAACCACTTAAAGGCCTAAATGGTATAATATCACAAAATTGCCACAAAGACATATGCCTGAGAACTTAAATTGCAAAGCCCTGACCCCATTTCCAGGTGGTTTTGGCAGTGTAGCTGTATGATACTGCTGAGTGTGCCATTCACAGGGGAGAATTTTGCTGCAAATTTAAAGGTTCAAGTGGGTATTCAATAAGTGTTGATGGATGATGGTCTCCCATCAGGCCAAATCTGAGATTAAAAGCCTGAGCTCTATTTGAATATTGTGTTTCTGATATGTCCAAGTTCTCCAGAGGCAGTGGCTAAATTACCCTAGCAGATGGACTGAGTTCACTGGCTAGAATCAAATCTTCATGTTTGGCTGCAGAATGTACTTCTTCCAACAGCCATGCGCAACATACATGTAGAGATAAGTCAGACTATTTGCAAAAGCAAATGCTGTTTTGAAAGTTGTGAAATCATTTACCCCTCCTCGTTTTCTCTTTGATATTTATGTCACGTCTGCTTTCAGCTCCTTCTTTGTAAAGGTACTGTCCTGTCCTGTTCTGTCCTAGAATTGCACAATCCTGACATCTAAAATAGTAGGAGGTGTTTGCACTTAAGGCAAACCTACATGCCTGTTTTGAAATAATGTATATTATATTATGTATATACACATAAGATCTGACATATTCAAAGGTGGTAAATTCATAAATGTAAACATGAAAATAATGTTTATCAACATAGACTTGATTAAACAATGAAAAACTGAATGCCTTTATGGTAGAAAACTAGGAATGCCTATAGTCTGAAAGTGGATTTGATAAACTGTTAAATCTAGCCAGGAATGGTTATATCATCAAAAATCAGTATAAGAAGATGTATCTTTTTACTTTCACTGTAAAGACTTTACAGTGAAAGTAAAAAGATAATGATACTCATCCATCCATTAAGTAAAATAAGGCAATTCATAAAACTAAAATGTTCACAATAGTTTATGGAGATGTACAAAGTACATAATATCTATCACGTTTCTACCCCAGGCTTTTTCTTTTCCAATCTTAGCCCTTGATAAAAACCTCCACAAATCAATGCAAATTTAGAAAAGGGATTACCCAGACCCATTCACTATTGTAACATTGTGTCAGTGAGTTTACTTCCTAGGTATAAGGATTTCCAATTATTTCTAAATAATTTTTTGCCAAATATGCAGTTCTTTGTAATACAGACATCTCTGAAGATCAAAATGGTAAAAAAAATATACTCTGTGGTCTGAGAAAGCTGTTACTGGCAAAATAATCTATTTCTAGAATCAGAAGATGATAAGCTTTTCATGCTTTATGACCATGCTTTATGAAAGGATCACCATTGCAGTGATTTATATGCATGTACAAATACAGACAGACCTGTACATTAAATTCTGTCCTGCAGTGATGCAAGACTTGGTCAAGAGACTGACAGACAACATTACATTTTATGAGTCAGCTGAAAATGCTGGGCAGATATCTAATGGAAAGAATGACCAATTTGAATTTGTATCCATCTTGTATCATAGAACAAAAAAGGTCATTGGTTTAATAATTTAGAAATGTTACATATAACTTTCCTCTCTGAAGCCTTCATGATGAGTATGAAACATACAATTAAGAGAAATTAAAGGAACTGGACCTTAGCCAAGAAAATTATGAAATAGCAGAGTGTCTATGCAGACTGATGTTGGGAAATGTTTTTTGAAGGATAGATGGCTGACAACTACATAAGTGTTGAAACCTTGTCTATAATTTACATTTAAAAAGTCAGATTTTGCTCTCAATAGTGCTTAAATAATACTGAGGGCAGAAACCCATCTTTTGCTTTCAAAGCAAGAGAGTTAGAGATGAGAAAAGGAGAAGACTAAGCAAGGCCTGTGCTGCACTAAATTTCTGCTGAAGATCTTAAAATACTCCAAGTCACATTGAAGGATTACTTCATGAAGTTTAGTATCTGTCAGACTGAGGGTGTAATTCTGATTTTCTCAATCTATGTGGGCCTTAAGTGAATTTTAATTGGCATTACTCACTGGGAAAGTGAGATGAGATTCTAAGGCTGTAAGTAAGAAGGACTGAGTCAACCAAGTGAGTGAAACAGTGACTAACTAATTAAGTGAATGAGTGAGCACGGCATTGTTTGCTTTTGTGATCCTTTCTATGCATGAGTGAATGGCAGGGCTATTACATGTGTGTGAATGAGCGGGTCAGGCTTGCTGAACAATCCGTACATTTGTGTGGTCTTCCCATCCCTTGATTAGACTAATGAGCCGAGTGTTTGGAATATTAATGCATGTAGACAAGAGCTAAACTTGTTATGTACTTGGGAGACAAATTAAAAAAAATATGATCCATAGCCTGTCAAAGTCTGTTTTCAGTTTCATACATGTAACTCCGAATGGGGTAATCAGCTGCTCCCTGGCAGGTTGCTTCCAGCTCGTTGGTGTCAGGGAGCTGAATGCTACACTATTGCCTCTTCCAGGATTATTGTTGTAAGTGACATTATCAAATCTGTTTGTAGTTTATTGCAAATCTAATTGTGTCGTATAAACTGAAGCATTATCTGACAATGAAATGATTTTCTGTCTTATTACACTTTCATAAAAGAACAGATTTGGCTATCCTTATGTCAACTATTTTGCTTCCAAAGTAGTTAACAAGGCTAGCAATAATTTTGGCACCCTAAAAGCTTATTCCTTCAAATAGCACAAACAGAAGCAGAATAAAACCTTGTTCTCTTATGTCATATATAAATCATGTTCTGTTGTCACTTTTCATTCAATAGCTGCATGCAATTAAGAGAACAGGAGTCAACACCATGCTGAAATTCAATCAAATTATAGGTGTGATGTGGAGATATAAAGAAATGGTGTAGAATTTTGAAAAACTTAGTGGTTTTTCCCCTAATGGTTTTTTTGTTCTTCCTGAAGACTTGCTTATCCTTCTATTTTTCTAAAAAAAAAATTAAAAAAAGAAAAAATTGTAAATTCCAGTAAATTGTAAATTTAAATTTAAATTTAAATGTAAATTCCAGTAGCAGAAAAGGTCAAAGAAAATATACCAGGCACGACTTGCTACCAATATTTCAACAACTCTGATGTCTTGACCTGAGTTGGAGAATGCTTTTAATTATTGTAAATTATTCTGAATTTGAAAGTCAAGTTTATAGGAAACATATGTATATTACATAATTAATCCTACAGTTTTTGTAGGCTCTTTCTTGCATGTTGGCTGATTGTTCCAGTACAAGATATTTCCTGATCTTAAGCCAATTTCTGCCCTCTCATCTGCACTACACTCTCTCAGAATGTTTCAGTAAACTGAGCAGCTGGTAGTATTTTTTCATATATCTTATGATCTGACAACATTTTGCCATTCTTTAAAAAGCATGAATCCTTTGCTTTTTGCATCCTCCAGGTTTGGATGGCAGTCCTCCAGAGAAGGACATGATTTGGCAAACAAAGTGATTTAGCGAAATGCTGATGTTCTGCATATGCTGCCATCTTTTCCAAGTGTATTTGGTCTTGAAATGAATGCCTTAGACTACATGGCTAGCTTTACAGAGAGTAATAGTTTTAGGATTCTTCTGGGTTTTCCTAGCTAAAAAGCTATCTGGTTTTACAAGCAAAATTGTCACTGATGTGTGTTCAAGCCCAGTGCCAAAGGTAAAACTTTGTGACTTATGCTCTGATGGAAGTCACATAAGTATGTCCTAGTTATCCAGGCAGTGGTAAAACTAGGGTAGAATTTCATTCAGGTCTCATGACAAAAGTGATCAAACTCAGGAACAAACAAAGGTTTAAATTATTGAAAAAGTATTAAATGGCAATACTGTTTTATAGAAAACAGTAAAACTGATGGTTAAAATGTTTTAAAATTCTTCTTCAATCAAAACACATACTCCTATCTAAGGCCACTGGTAGCAGCCACTTTATTAAGAACTGAAAATTGACTCTGAGTCTCCCTCTAACAATTCCAAACAGTGCTACTGAATAGAGAAGGCTGAACAACATTTCTATGAAATGTACTGTGTTTCAAAGAACAGGGTTTATAGGTTATTTCAGTCTAGTTCCTCAGTTTATGATTAACTGCTGGGAACTTGAGGTGTGAGGAGTAGATGGTCCAGGGAACAGATGTGATTTACTCTTCCTTTAGTTTATTTTGTGGTTTTTTGCAACTACATTTGCATGTGCTAATTCTCACATTTTCAAAATAAGGATGGGATTAATGAATGTTAATAAAGTGCTTTTCATGCCAAGAGAAAAGGAGGCTTTAGATCTCAGGATATGTGGAAACTTGCTTGTGAAACAGTTAAATTATTTTCAAAGTACATTCCATATTGGATGATCTGAATGCAATATTGAAATACAGTATTGGAAGATAAGTAGGAGTTAATTCATGCCATATTTATTTTGGATGGCCAAATATGTGGAGTCAGAAACCTTGCCCACAGCTGGATCAACTTTTCAGATAAGAAAGGGCAATGTTACACCACAGAGCAAGCAAATGCTTTGTCTGCATGTAATTCTTGCAGATCTCCAAAAGATTGCAGTGGGGCCATGGCTTGACATCTACCATGGATCATGGAGGTTAACTGAAGAGCATTTGCTTCATGAAGTTATGTCATGGATTAACCTCAGCCAGCAGCTAAATACCACTCACTCACTCACTCACTCACTCACTCACTCACTCACTCACTCTCTCCTGCCTCTCTGGTGGAATGGGGAGGAGAATTGGAAAGAAAAGATTAACCCCATGGGTCAATAGCAATTAAAGAATTGAAATAAAGCTGATAATAATGGTGATGATGATGATGATGTAATAATAATATAGTAATGAAAAGGATAGAGAGAGAGAGATAGTAGGGAGTAAAACCCAAGAGAAACAAATGATGCTCAACATAGTTGCTCAGCGCCTCTTGGTTGATGTCCAGCACATCTCCCAGCAGTGATCAGTGGGTCCCAATGTTTGAAAGCCCCACCATCCGTTGCCATGTTTCATCTTTAACAGTCCAGTGTGTCAGTAGATTTTCTTGGAGGCCGGTGCATTATAGACAATGTGTTACAGCCACTCCATGCCATGCTCTTTAGCCCAGGTGCCCATGAAGTTCTTTCAGAAATGAGTCCCATTGTCTCTCTTTTTTTCTGGAGTATCATGCCACCCCTAAGCCTTGCTTTTCAAGGCCCAGGGCAGTGTTCTGAGTAGTGGCTTGGGGCACAGGATCTGTGTCTGGCCATCCAGTGGCTGCTTTCACCACTGTAAGCCCTGGCCCTGGAGGGTTGGTGGGAGTGTGTTACACCAACCTGCCACGGTTACACTGCACACACCATCCTCCACACAAGCTTGTCCTGCTTGATTGCAGCTCATGTTTCACATTCATGGATAACCTTTGTGAGAGTGTCCACGGATGAGTTCCACCCCTCAGTCATGAACCCATCTGTGGGTGACATCCCTTCCTTATGGCCTAAGGTGTCATGGGCCCACTGAGCTAAAAATAGCTCACATTTATGTTGCCAATCCAGATGTACCTGAGGTGCTTTGATCTTAGCAGCCTGTTCCATCTGCTGATTATTCTGATTTTCTTCAGTGACCCAACTCTTGGACACTGGAGCCATCTGGATGATGTATTTTCAAACCCAGGGTCTCCACCCAGGCATCAGTAGCTTGCCACAGCAGTGTCAATGCCACCATGGCAGTGCTGCCAGTTATACTGCTTCCATCACTGCAGCCACTCCCACAGAGCATTTGCCAATATCCATGAGTCAGCATAGAGACAAAATGCTGGCCATTTCTCTCATTCAGCAATGTCTAAAGCCAGCTGGATAGCTTTTACATCTTCAAACCTTCTCCTTCAGCAGTTTCTGTGACTTGTCATAAGGAACTCCTTACAACTGCTTTCTGTCTCTGATGCTTTCCTACTATATGACAGGACCCATGACTAAACAGGGCACTTTGCTTCTCTCTTTCTGATAATGTATTATGAAGGCCTCTTCAGCACATGTTTCCTCCTCCTCCTCTGGTGACAAGCTATCAGATTGCACTCTGTTTCCTAAACTAGACTAATAGACAAAAATAAATCAAAATCTGAATTATTAATTCTGTATTTTATATTTGGCCTTATAGTATTGCCTGCACAAAAGGAGAACCTTATGAATACTTCTGTGCATGAGGTCACCAAAGATTATGGACTACCATCTGTAAGTGCTGCACTTTTCCACCTCCCTAGCCCATACTTCATGTAGTCTATTCAGAATTCTCCTCGTGCTCCCTCAGAGCGTGGAAGTTGAATGCGTAGGCTTTGCATATCACACACTCTCTCCCAGTCCCTCTTTCACAAAGTGCCTCTCACAGGTCAAGAAGTTCACATCACTGTGAAGACAGAGAGGATCAATAATAAAGAACTGCTGTCATTTGACAGCTGCTCATTGACACATATTATGAGTATCCAAATTTATTTCACCAGCTTTTGCTGCCATTCTCTGTGTATAGACTCAAGGGACAAGAAACTGCTACAGAAGCTGCATCATTAAAACCTGTTTGTTCAATGCTGTGGGAATGTCCAGTGTGAACAGCTTCAGATTCATGCTTTTTTTGCATGTTCTCAGAGCTGCAGCTCAATTATTTATAGTACATACAGTGTTTTCCTGAGAAACTGAATGAAGGTAGGTAAGGAGAAACTTTATTAATCCTGGGATTCAAGCTGTATCCAAAGGACACTGGCAGTTCAGAGGACTTTTCTAAACTGCACAGCTGAGAAACACTTATCCCTGTGTGCCTTACCCAGCACACAGAGAATACCACATCAAAAGCACCAAATCAGCTTCATTAGACTGCACAAACAGAAGGCTTTGTGTTTTTATTTGCTTTCCTTCTTATTTAAAAAAACATCAAACTTAGGAAATTGCATGCAAAATTAAATAAATGAAGCCCTACATTCATACACACATACAGTTACCTAGTTAAAATGTAGGAAGTCAGGAAATGCAAAAGTTAATATTCTTATGTCAGCAATGCTGCACTGAATGGAGACACTTTTCTCCTCTTGTTTTCCTTGTTATATTTATTCAAGATAGTGGCTCCTCTCAAACTGCAGAAACTTCACAATTTTTGAGAAAAAGACAGTAGCATCTGGATCAAACCAAGTAGACTGCTCTCACTTGTTTGTAAAAATGTGGTTAAGCCTTTGCTCTAACAAAAAAATAAAACTCTAGTACATTGATTGATATACTTCTGCTGTTTAATGTATGCTGTAGTATAAACCAGATGTACATTGTGACCAAATTAATATTATTGTAGAAGCTTGATATTCACGTTCTGTGGTTGCTAACATCCTATGTTAGTGAATTGGAAAACAATTCTGTGCTGTCAGATTTGAGTTTTTTACTTATCTTCTACTCATTAGTCCAAACTGACCAACATCCAGCATGTTACTAACAAAGAGAGGAATTCCAGCACCTCTGCTGAAGTAGCTTCAAAATATATATCCTTCTAAGAACTGTTGAATTATCTTTATTAATTAGCATGTTCTTCACTTAAAAATGTACAGTATTTGGCAATTTATTATCTGAACAACTTTTTAAACACAATAATGTATAAATAAATGTTTGAGACCTGAATTAACTGGTTAACAATCTTTCTGAAGCATATTTATATTATGATTGATCACCAATATTTTACAATGCTAAATATGCAAACAATTTCAACTGGTTTAGTCCAGTGTATATTGTAAATTTATAAGAAGTTATTGGGGGGAAGGTGTCCCCTGGGGGAAGTGTGGTCCCAGGTTTGGTTTAATTTCTTTTAAGGGAGGAAACAATTGAATATTTACTATTTACTATTATTTTGAATTTGATAATGAATATTTCATTTGACTGAAAAGACCAATAGAAATAGCCTGTACCAAAAATCCCCAATTTTATTAGGATAAACATTGCTCTGCTGATCCCAAAACCTACTTACAGTTCTGTCTCCTAGTTGAAATCAAATCTGCAAGAATCACAGAATTTTGATCTGTTTAGAAGAAAAAGTCATACGTTAGAGCTGGATTTGCAAGTAAGCCTACCCTGAGAATGTGAATGTTTCAAATTAACATCTAGTCCCAAGCTTCTTGTGTAAGTCTGCTGTGAGTGCTGAGTAAAGAAAAATGCAGCTTGCAGAAGCAAGAGAGACCTTGAGTAGCTGTTATTTGGCCATTCAGTATTCATTGCCCATAACCAATGGCAGTAAAAATGTTTATGAACCCCTATCATTTCCCATGGGATTAGTAATGTCAGAATTTGTACAAGAGCACTTTATCTTCCATTTATGCATCATACTGTAGTTTCTAAAGTTATAATTACCTGTGTGTTTCAAAACATAATGTGTGTGTAAAGGAGTCAATTCCTGTTTATAATGCATGTAAGCTATGGAATACACCAATTTACCAACAACAATAATTTTTTTCCTGTTTCATTTCAGAAATAGGATCTTTTTAATCTTCTAGAAGTCACATCTAGTATTCACATTTATTGAAAGAAAAGAAAACTAAAGCCTATACTCTTGCTATCCACAGAGCAGCAGACGGAGGGATCAGAAGAGGATTTAGTCCCAGTTATTAAGCAGCTGAAATTTAGATTGTATCATCGGCAGAGACTGCTTTGGTGGGTTGAAAAATGCTCAAATTTAGTCCCAGTACCATACAAAATCAATAATATATATGCAATATCAAATATGAGTGTAAAAGTGGATGGTTGTGTGTAATTGAAAAATTATAGAGGGCCCTGTTGTGGCTTCTTTATGAACCATCTGCCACATTAGACATATGTAATATATGCAATATAGAGATAGTGTAGGCCTGCAGAAAGTAGTCTGCAGTTTTACAGGATATTTTTCCAGTTTTCAGTGATATTAAAAAGCTGTTTGTCATGAGGAAATCCAAGGAGGACAGAGAACATCTGCCCTGCAAAATTTACCTCAAGAAAAATTCTGTTTTGTTAGCCTTATTATTTTTTTTCCTCTCTATATGTAAAAAACACATAAACAGATTTCTTTTTCCTAGTGCCGCAATCTTTTGACAGAGGCTGCAGAAAGGCTTGCAAACATTGAAGATTGTAATCTTATTTTCAGAAAAGCAACAGCTGAATTGAATATATATTTGGTGAAGCAGTAGTTCCGCAGCCATCACTCGGTCATCAGTTCACTGCTCTGTGATGTTTAATGCCCTGCCCTGGCACTGGAGCCTTCCACTGCAAAGTTCTTCATCCAAGGCCATCAACACTCTTGAAACATTGACTGAGTTTATATTGGGTTGGTGTTCCAAATTGCCATGGCCACTGAGGTTTTCATGCAGAGCTGGTCTAAGTGTTAAATTCAAGTTTATGCTGTCATGAAATCAGTCTGATTTTAAATTCATTTAGCATCACATGTGGCACTGAGATGTGATCCTACCTCATAAGCTGCTAGTGTCATGATTTAGGAAATAATGTCTGCCAGAGATCCAAAATGGATTAGACCAAAATGTTAACACTGGAAATAACCAAAAATAATGCATGTTTTCCATCCTTAGGGTCAATAACATTTTTTGGAAGCATGCATATCTTGTAATAAAAGGGGCAGCTTGTTTCTAATTACAAAACCTGTTTTTAAAGAAAAGGAAAGCAATATATTTGTTAGTCAAACATACCAAGATAAACTCTGAAAAGGACTGTGCACCTCCTTATTACTGGGAAAGAGTTATAGATGCAGTGGTTTAGTTCAGCATCTTTCAAAATTTAATTTAATTATTGGTATCTGCCTTACTTCAATTAAGCCATAGTGTTGTCTAAATTCAACAATCCTAATAATTTTCTGGATTTTTTCCAAATGCCTCAGTTTTTGAAGGAAATCAACTAGCTGAAATGTCACATTTTGCAAAAAGACAGACATACTGTGTCCAATATAAATATGTGTCTTCCTTGATATTTCACTTCATCCAGGTGCTTTGTGGGTTTATTGGCTAAGTGGTTTGTGCTAATACCTACACCTGTTTTATAAGTATTAACTAATTTAAAACTTTTTTATAGCAAGCAGTAGTATCTTCCAAGTTATTAATAAAAGTATTTTTAGTAGGATTTACCATTTGACAATTTTATGTATTATTCTCTTCAACAGCTTTTCCACTGTTAGACCCATTTCCTAGCAGCCTTATCACACCTGTGAAAATCACACACACACATCATTTTGTACTGGAGGAAGAGTCAAGAGGAACAGCATCTACCATTAAAAGTGAAATTTAAAAAACTAGTCTGGTCTGAAACAAAAGCTGTGACTTTGTCAGATTGTGTGATGCTCTCATGAAGTATTTAATCCTACAACTAAAAGAGGACGATAGACAAAGTTTTAGAATTACTGGTGCTTTTCACTGATTCTTATTTTATTGAATTATTGTCTTTTCTAATCATTGGTTTCCAGTTACTTCTTCCCAATTTTGTTTTCTGATGTGTTTTACTTAAGCTTACCTGAGCTTAGCTGAATCCATTCTCCCTTGCCTGAGTATCCTCACAATCAGCTCTTGAGCACTGCAGGTCAGGCTTAGCAAGACCTTCAGGACCACAATGATGTGATTATACCATGGTCTGAAACAAGAGATCAACTGCTATTACTTGTTACCATATATTGCATACACATTCCAAATATGCAATGAAACCTAAAATAAACCAGAAAAGGTTGAAGATGTTTGTAGTACAGTTGGTCAACTTTGACATTATACAAAGTGTATAAACTGTAAAGATTATTTGCAGTACAAAGCACACATTTGCTGTGCAGCAGACTTAAAACAGTTGTAGACTGTCAGATTTTGTTGGGAAATAAAAGAGGCATTTAACAATTGATTTGCTTTCTAAAGTGCAGAATCAAGGTTGTTTGCCTTCACCCCTTTTTTTGGAGGAGCCAGCCAGTTCCTTGCTCACATGCCCAGACTTTGGGCTCTGGATGCTGAGAGCTGCCCAGATCTCTGCTAGTCCCAAACTGATCAGAAGAGGACAGGAAAGTTGCATACTTGTAGGGAATCAGAAAGCAATAGCAAAACTTGGGTCTTAATGTTAGAGAGAAGTTATTTTTAGCAGAAGCCATGCTTTTGTGTACCTCTATATATCAGTGAAGATACAACAGAAAAGGACATTTATTATAGGCCCTATTTTTATAGTTTGTAGGTAAACTAGAAGTCTAGTTTCTAATTTAGTATGAATGCAAATAAATTCTAAAGAAATTCTGTCTTTAACTGATGGAATAAAACTCTACTTAGCAGTAAATTAATTCATTTAATAAATCATAAGACTATTCTGAGGTAAATATGAAGTAACCCCTACTTTGGTGAGCCCATGGATAGCTGAGATGTCACTTCAGCTGCAAGATGTGCAAGGAAAGCCACCTGAGGTAAGTTTTGTCTAGTACAAATACACATTCAAGAATTAATTATGTAGCTGGGCATTTCCAGGGTTTCAGTTTCAATGTGTCAGCATTTTTAAGTGACTTTGGTGTTCCTCAAACACACTGAAGTGTTAAATGTTATGCAAAGCTTTCCCAGAAATGGAGCTGCCCTGGTGCAACCAAAAAGGGGTAAGGACAAAAGACAGAAGTAAGCAGCAGGAGGAAGGGAGGGTTTTCTCTGCACCCCTGTCAGGAAGTCAGTGTGGAAAAGAAGAAGGAAACACAAATATCTGAGTGTAAATCAGTGAAAACCTGAGAACAGGGGGTTATGCACAAAGCAGGGAGGGGAAGGCATTGAGATGTCATGTGGCCTGTAAATAGGCAAAAGGAGAAAGAGTTATGGAGTCAGCTGGGGTTTAAATATCAATTGCAGGATGTAGTGCTTGTGGTAGCTACTGTTAGACCTGATGAGCTAGAAAATACCTTGAAGACTTCTGTCCTAAATACAGCAGCTTGGGGATTACTTTGTGGGGTATAGCACTGCTGGATTTTCTTCTCTTTGCTTTTGGTCTCATTTTCTCTAGCTGCTAATACATCTGTGCTGATGGGCTTTAGGAAAACCACCAGCTTATCTACCAAGCATAAAGAAAATCAGTTCCAGCAAAATAAGTTTACTACTACCTCTTGTTCAAATTCACTCATAGAAATGTAAAGCCTACATATCCTTTTTATCTCTCACTGGTGATGGTTTCATTGCTACACAAGAGAGGAGATGGATCCAAGTCAACAGGCTTTGGGTTTCTTCTTCACTTTCCTAGACATATTTGGGTTTTGGATCAATTCACAGTTTTAGCACCTCTTTCTTTATTTTTTTACAAGAGAACTGATGAAATGCAGACTTTTATAAAACAACTCATAAGCTTTCGCTGGCAGAACATCAGACATAATTAGCTTAAAAATTGGCTGAACTATGAGCTAAAAAATTATTTTCATTTTCCAACATGATTTTTTAATGCCAAATATTCCCTGCAAAAATAGTAGTAGTAGTAGTAATAGTAATAATAGCAATGATGATAATGAAAATTCACAGCTCATTGTGCCTAATTTTTTTCCTACAGTTATTTTTATCTTTTTAAAATGAAAGTAAAATTTAGATATATGTTAGAATGCAAATGTTCGGACTGGCTTCATATAAATTTTGGTTACTGGCTTATGCAGGAAAATTAAGCGGAATAGTATAATCTATTCCTTCTATACTGAGCAGAATTTTTAACATATACAGTGAATTACTGCAAGTTATGCAGTGGTTATAATGACAGGGGAATAAATTAATAATAGTGGGTTTTTTCTGGTTTGAGCTCTGTTAGTGCAGGCAAAAACACAGTGTTAAAAAATTGATTGGGAAGTAGGTTTCTACTTAAAAAAAAAAATAATACTTTCCAAAAAATGCAGTTAAAACATTTGTATTTATAATTAAAATGTTAGTTTTAGAATACTGTATTTATAATTCAGATATTTAGACAATATAAAGGATTTTAAGTATTTGTTTTCAACATTTTGGGGAAAAAAATATTATTTTACTACATGAAGTATCTCATCTCTCCCTGAATTTTGCATGCTTGTACTGCTGACAGAGCTACACCCTTAACTAGCTGTTAGCACTTAGCTGCAGAGCTGATGGAGAGCCAGCTGGGCTTTACTGAGACCTGCGATTGAAATGACCATTTAAATTACCATTCCTGCCCTGGGGAAGCGAGGAAGTGCTGGGATCACAGCCGGGCTGGGCCGTGCGGGGTCAGAGCCGCTCCGCCCGGGCGGCCCATCCGCGCACGTCCCGCGGGCCGCTATGGGAACGGGCCGCTATCGGAACGGGCCGCTATGGGAAAGGGCCGCTATGGGAACGGGCCGCTATGGGAACGGGCCGCTATGGGAACGGGCCGCTATGGGAACGGGCCGCTATGGGAAAGGGCCGCTATCGGAACGGGCCGCTATGGGAACGGGCCCCTATCGGAGCGGGCCGCTATCGGAACGGGTCGCTCCAACGCCGCCTGGCACGGGCACTGCTGCGCCTGTGGAAAGGACATCCAGCACCCCGCGTCCAGGGAATCCCAGCCACATCCTTGTCTGACCGAGAGAAAGCCCCCGTGGTTGTGTTGAATCAAATCTGCTCGCTGAGGGCTCGGGGAAAGTGAGAGCCGAGAGGATCCATGTTTATCCCAGGGTGTTGCATGGTCGTGTAAAACCCAACCCCCTTCCTACTCCAAACTATGGATTTTTCTACAGTTCTTCGCTTGCAATGAATATCTACTTATACATTCAAATGCTAATTATAAATGCCCACTGAGACTGCTCACTTAACATCTTGATTTATATTCAGGCTTAACCGTCACTTCTAATTAATATTCTGTTTAAGCCTGTATAAATAATACATGCCATGATTTAAAGTAAAATAGTTAAAATGGTAATAAAATAAGCAGGTAGAATTTCATATGATGCTTACTTTTTACATCCACAGAACAAACTCTTGTAAGCCAATGCGTTTCCTGTTTTTTATTATCTTTCCCTGCTTCCTGCAGAGTAGGAATAAATAATTTTAAATACAAGAAGAATATATACTCTAGGATCCTATTTTTTTTTTATATTTGACATTTGTTGTTTCGTGGTTTGGGAGTTTTTATTGTCCTTTTGGCATTTTGCTGTATTTAAGAGAATATATTCTCCCTCTTTGAGTCACCATGTCTTGTAATTATCCTTTCTAATATCTCTGCATTCATCTGCAGAGGAAATTGAGCACTGCCTTATTTTTTACACACTGAATGACCCAGAGAAGCTACTCTGCACTATGGCTTATCACTGGCAGATCCTTTCTTCTCTACCATATTTGAAAGAAAGCTTAAATTAAGAAATTTTTATTTTAAAAAAATGGAGAGCCCTTAGACTATGAATTTGCCTCAGATACCTCTTTGAAGATAATTGTTTTGGGGTTTTGAGAAAACATAGTGTAATGCCCCTCATAAAAATAAAAAATAGGCCATAAAAGGACACTAAAGTTAAGTGACATGCATAACTAGAAATTTAAATCCCAAAGATATGGGCAGAGCATTTTCTCTTAACACAGATGTACCTCAGCATTCTGCCCAGCAGCAGCAGATCACACTCTCTATGCCTCGCTGGCTGGGAAAAATGGGAAGATTAAATTTTATGTTAAGGACATATCCAAGATAGCTGAGGTTATGTGAGTAATCTTCATATCTTCTCTGTGTTTGTTTGATACACATGATATAGTAACATCTTTCTTGTAAAGGCTAAAGAGCTGCTGTTTTAGTTACTGTGAAGCCTGTAGATGATTTTACATAAATGCTTAGATATTCATTCTGAATACAGCTCCAAACAAGACAGGGTTGTACATAATTTCAATTCATTTATTTCACAGCCTGTGGTATTACTTTACACCCATCACAATAGTGGCAGAAATTAGAGTTTTGCTTCTCTCTAAGTGTGAATAACATTACAGTGAAATTTTTAAGCAAATAACCTCCTAAGAATAAAAGATGCTGTATGAAGTAATTAGATGGGATGCCAACAGGCTGGCCTCCAGGTTATTTTTAGAGTCACAAAATAATTATTTTCATTTTCATTGACTAGTTTGTTCCAGAAATTGCTTTTCTGATGAGTTGCAACCAATATGTAGATACATGAGAAGTAAGACTCATTTTAAGAACACTCTTTGATTTTATTGTGAAAAGGAAAATGTCCACTCTCCCCAATGAGCTGAACTGTCAGTGACTTGAGCTGATGCCAGCCAGACAGAAAAGACACATGGTTTTCTGTGTTGGAGTTTCTGGGACTGGGCTCTGCTTGGTTCCCTTCTGAAAGGCATTGAATTCTGCAGGACTATTCCAGATCAGCTTCTCTTCATCAAAGTATTTTTGCTTAAACTTAATTGGGAGTATTGCACTTTCTAGCTTTGATAGACCCAATGAAAATGGGCTCTATACACATAAGTTTTACCTGCAGAATAGTTCCTGTTAGCTTATCTTAGTCACCACTGCGTGGCAGGAGATGAGTGTTATGATCTAGTGATTTTAATTAGTTGATCTATTTTGAAGTGGATTTGCCTGCCTGAGCCAAAAATTCTGGATGTCATTTTAAAAAGAAAAAGAAATTAAGTATTTATTTACTGTTCATTTTTTTTCTATTCATTTACTCTCCTGACCAGTGATAAAAGAGAAAGATGAACCAGTGTTCCTTAAAAAATAAAATATCTTCTCAAGAAAGACAGTGATCAAAATTGGTTTCAGTTCTAGGTATTAGGGCACTTTACTCAAACTGTGGTAGCTGATGGAATTCCCAAGAGAGAAAAGTCGAAGCAAACCCTGCAGCTGGGCCACAGGAACACTGAAGAGAGGCAGGGAGAGAAAATTAACTCCTCATGGGTGCTTTTTAATGACAGCTGCGGTTAACAGTGAATTTCATCTGCCTGTTTTTTAAAGTTGCTCATTTCTTGACCTCTTGGTTAAAATCAAGGTCAGATTCATTGGGGAGAAGCAAGGGAGCTTCAGTACTCTGCATTAGGTGCTGCCGCCTGGGCTTTGCCAACTCACAACAGTTTGTTTCCATCCTTAGACAGATAAAATCATGCAGCCAAAGAGGTCAGAAAGCTGCAGTATGTACAGTTAAGTCCTTTGCTTCCTGACTACTGATTTCAAAGCCATGCTTGTGCTTTTTTTGGAGACAGATAGGTGATGGGGTGATTTCTGGGGCTGTCCACAGGGACCCCTTGGTGGGGAATTTTGGGCACTGCTGTGCTGAAGGCAAATGCCTCCCTGTGCAATGAGGTCACAGCGGTGCTGTGAGATTTGCCAGGGTGTAAATCCCAGCCAGTTGGAAAGGCAGCTACAGAGTGGCTGAAACCTGAGCACACATAAGCCCATAATTCACGATTCCTGACAACTCATGTCCAAGCCACCTTGCAGCTCATCACCTCTGGTAATGCTGGCTCTCTCCCCTCCACAGCCAAACCGCCAGGGTGGCCACAGCCCCCTTGTCACAGCCCGACATTTAAACACAGAGCATCACCGATCTCAGGGTCGATACGTATTTCAGCAGTGGCTGAAAAGCAGATGCAGCACCATTCAGCTAGTTCTTCTAAACCTGTCTGTAACATAAAGCTGGGTCTAGAACTGCTCCAGTGCACGCTGTGAGGCGGAGCCCAGAGCTCTTGATCTGACAGAATACAGAATGGCCAGGGACAGCATGGAAACTGCGAGCAGGAATGCATTTGGACACCTCCCTGCTGAAGGTGTTCTGAGTGGCATCAAGAGGAGAATTTCTTTTTCTCCCTTCATTTTTAGTCAGATATTGCTAAAAAAAGATGTCATTAATACTTACTGGTTCTCTGTAAGACTTGCCCTATTTTGCTGAAAATTATTATAATTTTATATGCAGGAAATATGTGATGAAATTCTGTAACTAACAACATCAAAAAGAGTTGTACTTTTTCAAATAGGCATGAATCCATGAAGTTCTGCTTTTTAAAACCCATAAAATTGAATTTATCTGCTTCACCCTTTTAATTGCTGGCCCAGGTGCTTTAAAAATATTACTAAAATGAAGCTGAGATGACATTCTTTTTCAGTGTAGGTGTGTCTTAATATCAGCAGCTCTTTTTTTTCCAGGTTATTTATTTATAATGACAACTTTTTGGTGATGTTCTTTTGAACATGTAAAGGCATTCAGCTTTGAGTCTTCGTGTCTGATTCTTGATTTCGAGCACTTGCTGACGAATCGCCTGGAGCGAGCTGAAACCCAGAGCAGGCAATGGAGACCTTCAGCAGCTCTAGGGCCAGGCGGTCGGTGTGAGCAGGGTGACATCTGTGTGTGCTCAGAGTAATGCTGAGATAAGCCGAGGGCCACGGTTCCTTTGTGCATTGCTGCCATCTGCTGCATTTCACCGGCAGGCTCGTGGGGTGCCTTTTCCCCTAAACCACACGCGGAAGAGCTCCCAAAGTAGGAGCCCCACAAAATCCGTGTCTGGGCAGCAGTTTCAAAGCAGCCTGGATTCTTTTTAGTTCGATAGCCAAACCTCTTTCTCCGTACTCGCCCAACCCTGCGATGCTCCCGCAGCACAGACAGGAGAGTTTACAACTCGGTCATTTGCTTATATTTCCCATCATGCAAATTTGTTGCGAGGCAAGAACTATTTCTGCTCTCTGTACTGCCAAAGAAATGCGGGGAGGGGACAGGGACACGGCTTAGCGGTGCCAGGACACCAAGTATGTGCTCTCCATTAATATCCTCTTTGCCTGTAGTAAATTGCAGGAATCATCCTAACCAAAGAAGAATAGGGATTTGAGAGAGTTATATAAATCTCTGTACAGCCCTGGCAGCGGCTGGTCCGATGGTAGTGGGTAGACAGAAATTATTACTGTTAGTAAAACTAACCTCTCTATGTTCCACCCCACTGCTAACCTTGACGGGTCATTTTCAATGAGCAGGTCGGCAGCTGCTGCTCATGTTTATCAATCTCTAGTTATAATGAGATTGTAGCTGCTTAGATTTAAACTTCCGGAAAATTCTGTGCTGCCGATGTCAATATTCACTACCGACTGTTACTGTGATACCTACAGAACCCAAAAGTTCAGTACGTGGCACTGTGTTCACGTCTGCAACAAAAAATTAAGAGTAGTTCTAGTATGGTGTAAGGAGCATTGAATTTCCCGGTGTTTGTGGTTAATTTTGGCAGAAGTAAATACTCCATCATGCTAGGTACTTGGCCCATAATAGTCAATAAAGGAGACTACCTAAAAATAGAGATTATAAATCTGGCTTTGTGATCAAAGAAGAATCTGAGGTATGACACAGATCTGGCATTTATGTGGGTAATTATCTTGCACAAAAGATAACTTTTTTTTTTAAATACAACAAAAAGCTGAGGCTTGGGAAAAAAATCTTTTTATTGTTTAGAGATTCTTGCCTGCTTCTGTAGGAACTGTCTCTAGACTGTTTGCCTGGGTTATGAGTTATCATACCAGATAAATGTTCTCTATGGATCTCTGAGAAAAACTGCTTGTTTCTCAATATCCTTGTTTTCTTAGACACATTTTGATTTTTTCCAGTAATTTTTAGCTGGAAAATTCCTCAAACTGTAAGAGTGCAAGAATTCCTGGCATTGTTCTACAGAAGTTGGGAAGATTCAGGGACCACTATTAATGAAAACGTCAAACTGTCCCTAGAATGAGGTGAATATATTTATTTAATTAACCTGGTTGTCCTCACAGCAGTTGAGTGTCAGGTAGCATTTGCTAGGTAGGGGGGAAATAAAATGCAAACACATAAAGGAAAATTATTTGTGTTTAGTAGTCTAAAACATATCCAGTATCTCAAAGTTTTTGGGGCTTTTTTATTTTTTTGTTTTGTTTGTTTTTTTGCAAGGCAGCAGAAATCACAACTCTGAAACTCAGAAGGAACTTCAATTTCTCATTCCATTTAATGTAACTTATCTGGAAAAAAAAATATTTACAATACAAGGAAAGAAAGTCTGGAAGGAAAACCAGAATAAGAATCTCTGACTCAACCTTGTATAACAGTCTACATCCCTGCAAAAGTAAACTGAACCCAAGTGAGGCCTCCTTAGATCATTCCTGAGTGTTGTAGCATCACAAACATTACTTGTGCTTGAATATATGCAGTAATGTGTGTGTTTGTGCTTGCCCAATGCCATTCCAGGCTTTACTAAACTACATTCTCGAGGATCACAAAACTTTCTCAGGGACCTTCAACAAATGTTAAATTTCCTCATTAGCCTTGACTGATTTCTTAGAATAAAAACTTTTTAAATGAAGTTGTTGTTTTGAGGGTAACATACTGGTTGTTATTTTTCCCCTGATACAAAAACACATTAGTATCTTTCAAAAATTTTAATCCTTTCTTGCTGGTGCATTCTGTCAAAACAAAATGCTTTCATATTCCATAGTACATTCTTGAAGTGTAGAAAGTAGCTGTTATTTAGGTTTCTAGAATAGAGGATGTCTTCTTTTGTTTGTCAACATTAAACTTAAGGGTTTAAATAAGAGGAAAGGGTGAGATAAGAGGAAAGGAGAAATAATAGTTATTTTTGTTTTGTTTACTTTACAGCCACTCGGGAAATCATTGGGACCTAATGATTTTGCAGAGACATTTAGCACGCAAAATTTAGTAGGGACCCCACATCTGCCTCCTAAGGACTGAATTACCCTAATTTTCTTGTGTCTCTAAGCCTCAGCTTTTTCTAACACCATGCTTCTGGGGAGGGATGCTGTGAAAACATCAAGAAGAGGGCTGGTTCCCAGGTGTGGCACAAATATGCAGCATGCCAAAGCCTTCGCAGGAAAACATCTGTAACCAGCACAGAGGAAACATTATGAGGCCTTGATTCAGGATTAGGCTCATGCACAATATTTTCAATACTGAAAGGGAAGCTGCATGCTCACAGTACTGCTAATATTTAAATCTTTTGCTGGCTTTAGTTGACACTGTTGCTAAATGAGATTTGATGAAGCAATGCTTTGCCATAAACCATTGAATGGTTTTCACATGGTCATGAACTGTCTGTACAACAAATGTGGCAACTTTAATAAGAACATGCACTGTAAATAAAACAGCAAATAAATAAATAAATAATGAATGAATGCAAAGAGGCATCCTTTTTTTTTTCACTTGAAAACCAGCTGAGTGTCAAGTACTAATAGCAAAAACTATTTGAAAAATAAAGTTAAAACCATTATATACTAAGCACTTCTCAAGGACAGCCCAAAATCTTTATTACCTGGAACAGAGATATTTTGAAACATGATTTTATCAGTATCCTTGCCAATAATTTATATTTTTGTATTTAAATTCCTATTCTCACCACAACAGTATCTTATTCCCTGATCAGGCCCACTCAAAGCAATTCAGCTGAGATGTTCCAAATGGCAAATGTAATTGATGTACCAGTTTATACAGGGCATAACATTACCACTGCATTAAGATTTCAGTAGCTGTAGGTTCCTGAATAAGATGACACGACATAATAAATTAGGAAATTGCAATATCAATTTAGCTTTGGAAGAACAAGTTGGATTAGAAAGATGAAGTACAGAGACTATCAAGAGACTTCTTGGTAGGCAGTTTAAACTGCAATAAAAATTTCTGAGTGGACTTGTCCAGGGCTGTCAGGAAAAAATAAAGAGCAAAATCATTTTCCTATTTGAAATTGATAGAAATCAATTTTCAGGTGACATTTCCTAAAGTTGTCTGGACAGAAGTAAATAAAATTAGATTTAATCCTTGAGAAGATAATTTTCAAGTAGCTATTAATCATGAACATCACAAGCCTTTAAATATTTTGCTTGTGATCACTTGCCTGTAGAGGTGGAAAAACTTGTTGCTCCATTTAATACTCTTAGTAAATTGCAACATTTAGTTTACTCACCTTGCTAAATTATGCTGTACCTTTAAAACAGAAAGAAAGAAACTAGGAAATAATTTTTCCCAGTGTCTAAAAAAGCTCGAAAGGTAGTATTCAAATTTCTAATTATACAAATGCCAATTAATAGGTTTTCCCCTTGGGTGAAATAACAAAGACTCCCAGTCCCCATGACTCTTCATGTCCCTTCAATCTCTGAAACACCCTGCCATTTACTACTGCATTTATAGACACAAAGCAAAAGCAGAAGAGCAGAGCAGTTGTTCTGCTGCTACAAATGGCTTTTGATGATTCTGTAGTGCTATGGTCTTACCAAATCTCCTGGGAAGGAGGGGGAAGCAGCACACACTAGCAAAAATTAAGTTACTCAGTAAATCTCTTTGTCTTCAGTGGACACATGCAAGTCTGCAGTGAATTAGAGAGCTTATGTTACAGAGAACACAAAGAAGTTCTTTTAAAGAAAATGAGTGCCATGCTGTAATATTTAGTTGATTTTGATCAGGAAGCTCAGCCACCAGTGGGAAATTTGTACCACCAAACAATTGTTTTACTACTGCTTCTTGGCTACACTTGTGATGCTTTTTAAAACTTTGTGAATCCAGGGACATCCAGGAAAAAAACAAACAAACAAAACCCAACCAACCAAAAAACCCCCACCCACATACCAAACCATGTTTCTCTTAGGAATGATAAGGTAATAATAATAATGGCAATAATGGTTTTGGGACCTTATCTCCACCCAGTGCAAACCTGTTGCCAGATTAGTTCACTTGGAAAAATTCAGCATAAGTCCCTCAGTGGGGTCATTTGACTCCTTGCTTTTCTTAAGATAGATTAGAGCTGTATGGAAATCGAGGAAGTTTTATTTCTCAGTACTTTGAATGAGTATTCTGATTAACAAAATTCCTTTCTGAGACACCAGCTGTACTAGTTTTTGCTAAAATTAGCAATATTCATCAAACATTTTCTCAAGCATCTACTTTCATTGTGGGAAAGGCTTTCACTAATGTAAGTTACTTCTCCCTTCCTGCACAGTGGAAGGAGACACCTCTCATTCTTATATTGGCAGGTGTAAGGATGATGTGAAGATGCTCATGGCATCCTGTGTCTTGTATTCCTCAAACACTCCTAGGAATGTTGTTTGCAGTGTGTTTTGAAGATCAGATGAGGTTGTTTTGGTGAATGCCTGTACCCCTGTCACTAACATTTGATTTTTAGGAGCTGTGTAGCACACTGCATTTGATGCACATCGCAGAATCTTTTTCACCTTCCTCTCAGTTTGTAGAAATTAATTAAGAGTAACCTTACAGAAGTACTCCCAAAGGTTCCTGTAGCAGTATTAACCCTCTGACTTAACATGTCAAATATTTTGGCAGTGTGTTAAGTCTCCAAAGGCACAGCTAAACACAGAGACAGTGGGTCACAAGGGAGAAGTCAGCATTCAACAGGGCCAGTCAGAAGAGCAGTTGTTCACAGCAAGCAAATTAACACAAGCCATATAGAGAAATCCTCTTGAGTTCTTATAAAAAAAAAAAAAAGCTGTCTTATTACACTCCACTCTAGATTGCCTCTTCTGGAACACATAGCAAGGCTCCAGCCCATATTTTTAAATGTACATTGAAAAAGGTGATCTAGAAGATGACACATATACCAAAATTTATCCCTGAAAACCAGCTCATACTGTTTGGTGACTAATTAGTGTGATAAAATAATACCAAATTTGAGGCCTGGGGAATGTGGCTGGAAGGAGGACAAAGATGAAATCCTCAGAAGAACCCTGTCAGCTGATTTAAGGTTCCCATTTTCTGCCAGAGTTTACAAATATTTTGGGGTTTTTCCATGATTATTAGATTCAAGAATTTCATCCCTTGTGAATCTCTGCAATAGGTAAAAGATGTGAAGATAAGTAGGGCATTGTTGTAAAACAATACACACAAAAAAGGGGTATGAAAACTCAGGGAAAATACACAATTCCTCTTAAGGGGTAAAAAATACACAATTCCTCTTAAGGGGAAAAAACTATAACTTCCCATTATATTCATTGGCTGGACCCACTGCAACAATGGCAAAAAAAAGCATTGAAAGGCAGCTAAGAGTGGCCCCATTTTGCAACTTTTTGAATAAAATTAGTTCCACAAAAAACCTACACAGATTTTGAAGTAGCAGCAAGTGAAGTGGATTCCAACTGTGATAAAGTCCAAAAACTTGTTGTCAAATTAGGAACTTGTTTGAAGAAGCCTGGATACAATATTACTGATGTAAAACATGTGCAAACAGACTGAGTTGAGTAAACAAATCCTTAACCAAACATATTTGCAGCATTACCAAAGTATTTGAAAAAAATGAGAGGTAGCAAATAATCTCAGGAGTCATTCCAAATTTTGTGTGCATCCCTTGCATTGCATTTGAACTAATATTCTACAGTGACATGATCTCTTTTTTTTTCCTGCCTCCCTTCATGCTCAGTAGCTCTATGCAGCCAGAAAGAGCTCTGTAGGACTTAAAAAAAAAAAAAAAAGAAACATAAA
Organism: Zonotrichia albicollis; assembly: GCF_047830755.1. NCBI lineage: Eukaryota > Metazoa > Chordata > Aves > Passeriformes > Passerellidae > Zonotrichia > Zonotrichia albicollis. The sequence goes on along the minus strand of NC_133819.1, from coordinate 50,061,708 downwards.
ACTACTCCCCCCAAAAAATACCAACCAAAACCAAACCAAACCAAACCAACAAACTAATAAAAAACCCTCAAAAAACAAAAAAACCCAAACAAAACAAATAAACAAACAGAAAAAAAAAAAGACAAAAAACCCCAAGCCAAACCCAAACCACTTTTGATTTTCTGAGAAATCAGGGAACGTAGTAATATCTTCAGTTTAAGAAGGAAGACCAAAGTCAAGGGATTTGGTTGTTGTTGCAGGCTGGAAACCACATTCCCATGAAAGAGACACTGCTTTGGTGCCCTTAACTTGTTTTATTTTAAGCTTTCTCAGACCCAGGTTGAACCTTCTGGGTCTCAAGCACAACAGAATGTTATTCCTTCAAAAAGAACAAATTGGATGAAGCTTTGATTCTTCACTTCCTGGTTTATCTGGCTTCAGAATATGAAAATTCTGGCATTCAATGGGTATTGGAATGAAACCACAGCTCTGTTCTGAAGAAATTAATCCATAAATCATGATGCCATCAGGATACCAGTATTCTACAAAAAAAACCCACAACCAGCCTAAAACTTTTTCTTCTGGTTCCAAATGAATGCTATAAATACAGAAGCAGAATAGCCCAAATTTTTAAATTCAGAAATTATTCCAAATTTTTGAAAATAAATCCATTTTCTAGTCTCCTTTTGGAGCAATGAATGACTGCATTTTCACTTTTTATAGCCCAAAGAAGCCTGATAGATGACAGACATCAAGCTGGAATATTTAAAGCCAGTCTCTCTGAAATCACTAGGATTGATGTTTACTCTCTTTAGGATTATTGAACCTACTTCTGAGATGACAGTGAGCTACTGTGCAGACAGCAATTTGAAGACAACCTAGAATCAGGCTCCTGAAGATTTTCAGGGGCAATTCCTTCTTTCCTCACCCTGCTGGGCGCACTCTTGGGCTGAAAATGTAACATTTGAACGGCTCTGTGCCACTGTATCACTTTCCAAGATTAGCTGGGCCAATACAGGACAGAGGGTGGGACTGCAGATGAGATCCAAAGGTGTGACCTCAGAGGTAGGACCTGAGAGGCAGGTCAGCAGAAGAGGCTGCAGAGCTGCTCAAAAGCAGCTTTCACCTTTCTGAGGTGAGCAGAAGAGGGACAGTGGAAAGAACTGCAGCACAATGAAACAGCAGCGAGTGAAATGCTGAATTTTGGAAGGTGGAAGAACTTCTGTCTCAGTGCTGTGGTTTAACCCCAGATGACAACTAAGTACCACACTTGCTCACTCCCCAGCCTTCCACCCCTCCCCTGGGATGGGGAGAATGGGGAAAAAAAAACCCTCAGAAGGTAAGAACCAATTAATAACTGAAATAAAGATAATAATAAAGAAAATAAGAGAGACAGAGGAAAAAAGCCCAAGAGAAAGAAGTCCACGGGTTGATGCCCAGCCCATCTCCCAGCAGTGGTCAGTAACCCCCTGCCAACTGCCCCCAGTTTATGTGCTGGGCATGGCGTTCTCTCCTGTGCAATGTCCCTTTGCCCAGCCCAGGTCAGCTGTCCTGCCCCTGCTCCCTCCCAGCATCTTGTGCACCTGCTCCCTGGTGGAGCACGGGAAGCTGGAAAGGCCTTGAGTTGGGGTGAGCACTGGACAGCCACAACTGAAACATCAGTGTGCTATCAGTGTATTTCTCACACTAAACACTAAACACAGCACCGTACCTGCTGCTAGAAAGAAAATCAACCCTATCACAGTCCAAACCTTTACAGTCAGTGCTGGGGTGCATTGCCCTCACAGTTTGTGCTCCTTTGGGCTTTAAACTGTGTGGCTGAGGTGGTCTGCACTAACCAGCACCCTGCACATATTACATGGGGTTTTTGCTTTGCAGACTGAGACCGCTTTCTCCCAAGGCGTGAGGGTTTGCTGCAGAAGTCACTGAGGGGCAGGTGGATGTGGGAATGCCTGGGGCAGGAGGAAGAGTCTTCTTCAGGTGATTTTGTTTGCAAGGAGAGCATTTCACTGAAACTCTACTTTTTGAATTTGCTTTCTCACTGGTGCCCTTTGGCTCTAATATTGCCAGAAAAGAAAAAACCAAAGTAACAAACCAAACCCAATCAGTAGAAAAACTCAATACAACCAACCTACCTTCCTTCCTTCCTTCCTTCCTTCCTTCCTTCCTTCCTTCCTTCCTTCCTTCCTTCCCTCCTTCCCTCCTTCCCTCCTTCCTCCCTTTCTTTCTCTCCTTCTCTTCTCTTTCTTCTTTCTCTCTTTCTCCTTTCTTTCTCTTTCTTTCTTTCTTTCTTTCTCTCTCTCTCTTTCTCCTTTCTTTCTCCTTTCTTTCTCTTTCTTTCTTTTTCTCTCTCTTTCTCCTTTCTTTCTCCTTTCTTTGTCTTTCTTTCTCTCTCTCTCTTTCTCTCTCTCTTTCCCTTTTTAAATGTTTATTTTACAGTGTTTACTTTACCCCTGATATAAAAGTTCTATTTTGCAACAACAGTTTCCTAGCATCTGTTGAGATCCGGCTCCAGCCTATGCCCTCTCGCTCCCGGCCTCTCCACCTCCTCCTCTGCAGCACCGACGTGGTGCGGAGCGGGGCGCCGAGGCTCGGGCATCCCCTCCCGAACAGAGAAAGGTGCCTGGTGTTTGTTACGGGCTGCAGCAGACACAGCTGAAACAATACAATAATTCAGATATATCTGCGAGACTGCTTGTTAGTGTCTGCCCACGCAGTAAACTCGCACAGCAAACTCGGCACGCTCCGCTGGTTAGAGACGATCTGTGCCAGCCTTGTTGCTGCCATCACAGACCGCCGGGATGGCGGGAGGAGGAGCAGCAGCGCAGCCGCCTCCCCCCGCAGCCTCCATGGAAATGCATTTCCATGGCTCATCTGCATAGCGCCTACCCAGCAGGCAGCGGTGCCGGGGATGCGTCCAGGAGAATTCCCACGCGAAATTTAACACGTACAGGACTTTAGAGGAGATACAGCGTGTTGTTTCCCAAAGGGAAACCTATAACAATTCGGTTTTGCCAGGTCAAAAATATTAACTATACCGTCATAACAGAAAAGTGCACCTCTCTCAGAGCTATAAATACCTATCTTGCCACACTTCACTTCGGCTGGTCCGATGGCAGTGGTATTTATAATTGATCACAGTCAGTTACAGATTTCTTTGTTCTTTCTCCACACCCACTGCTGCACTTGACTAGTCTTTTCTTGCGGAATGCCCCTGGTTTTTGGAAATTCGCTTTAATTAGCAAGCTGACAGTCTCTTTTGACAATCTTTTTTTTTAACCTCTGATTTTCTGGAATAAATGAGGATCAAGTCAAGCGTATGTATTTCAATCTTAATTCCTCATGGAACAGCCAGTAGCTGCTACTTGATTTTTGCCATTGTTCCCAACACAGGCACCGTGCTTCAGAGGCATTTGTGCAATAGCAGCTGAAAGTGTTACTGTTGGGAGCAGAGGGGGAAAGAGGAGTCACCTGAGATTCTGCTTTAATTATGTGGTTTTCATTTCTAATACACAGCACGCTTTTCACTGATTAATGAAATGGTCAAAGGGATAAATAGCAGAAATATATGATGACTGCCTAAACCTTTCACCATTTCACCATTTCCTGTAAAACACAGGAATTTCTGCTCTAGGTGCTTCAGACCAACATGCCATTTGACTTCCAGAGAATACAGCAACTGAACAAGGCAGAGGTCCTTGTTTTGTGCAGAAAGGTGCTCAATTTTAGGTTGTTGTGAGCCTGAAATATTTCCTTAATGATCACTCCCACAGGTGATGGCTGAAAGCTCATTTCCTTGAGCCATCTTAGGCCCCACTTTCTAGACTAGGGGAAATGTGCAAGGGATTTTTTAAAGTCAGCTGCAAGATATTAATTGCTGAGAGGAATATATCCTCAGCCACCACAGATTCATTTTCCTGTAGGTTCTTTAATCAGAATTTATCATCAATTTGAAATGTGTATTTATTGTTAAATTATTAAATCCTTCTGGGTAAAATGCTATTGTTCCTGTTGACCTTTCTCTTCCATTCCTCTTTGAGGTTTTTTCACTGCCTTCCTTTCAGCCACAGCTACCTCTTAAATGCCTTACAGCCCCACAAATGCAGAGCCTGTGAACAAAAAGCTCCTTTTGTGGACTGAGCTGCAAAGTTGTACTGGGTGCTCCCATCACCAACTCCACACCTGCCTCCAACCATGCCCACAGGGTGAACACGCAAAGGCACTGACAGCTCTCTCGTGCTCACACACTGCGACAGCACCGCACGATCTGCAGGCACAGCTCTGGAAATGGAGAGCCATCTACCTCCCCATGAACCCAAATTGCATGAATGTGCCTGAATATACTAGAAACCTGCATGCTGTCATAGATTTAATTCCTTTTGTTTATTTTATTTTTTTTTCCCATTTCCCACGTTCAGGATTTTCTTTACCAATTCCAAGTTTCCCTGTTCCAGGCATGCTACTACAACCCTTCTCCAAGGATGTAGAAGCTTTTTCCTAATGAGGGCTAAAGATAACCTTCCAATAACACTCCTTTGTCACATATTAATATTTAACTTAACACTGTTAATCACAGTGGCAATAAGTGTGTTCCCTTTCCTAATTGTGCTCCCTCTCCTTTCAGTGGGTGTAGCTGCAAACACACAATGGTTGAATCACTCAATGAGCCCTCCCATCCCTACCACAGGGACAGAGCCTTTCCAAACCTCAAGGGACATGCTCACCAGGGATAATGCTGAGAGCTGAGTGAAATGATGGGAATTAGTATGGGAGGCATCCCCTCACCAAGCCATTCATCACAAATTCCTGCTGGGATCCCAGCAGAGACCCTGCCGCTTCCCTCAGCGTTGAGACACCTTCCTTTGCCTAGCAGGTGTCCTGGAAGGTGTTGTGCCAAGCAGGCACAAGTTGTGCAGCTGGTTCTGAACTCACCACAGCACATTTCTGGGGAGGAAGGGCTGCAGGAAAGGGCCTTTTTGCCCTCATGCCAGGCCCCACTCCTTTAGCAGGCACTGGAGGCGGCACGGCCCAGTGGCCATGTGTGAGGTGAGGGCAGCCAGGAGCTGAGGGCCTCCCTGGGAGGTGCAGGAAGCATCCATCTCTTTTCTGGCATTGTTTTTTTGGCCATCATGCCTCCTCCCTGCTTGTGTCATCATCCCACCTGTCCTGCTGGCAGCCCCCTTTGCTCTCGGGCAGCCAGGCCTGGATGCCATTTTCTCCTCCCTGCCTCATCCCAGCTTCAGCCACATATTTGGCCCTGGCCAGAGCCTGTCCCAAGCTGAGGTGCTGCCTGCCTCCCCATGGTCCTGCAGTGTGAAAAACACCAATCACTTGTTTTTAAAATTTGAAAAGTTTAATAGTAATAAAATGGTTATAAAAATAGTAATACAATTAGAGTAATAATAATTTGAACAATTTGAATTAGGACAATATGAGACAACAGAAACAAAGAGTTACAGACATCCAGGTACCTTTTTCTGGGCAGCACGGGCCTGAAAAAGGACACCCGTTAACTTAAGAGCAGCAGCCTGTTGCATATTCATACATTTCATACATGATGTATAAATTCCATTCAAAAACAGGATTCTGTCTGGTCATCGTCAGCTTCTTCCTCTGAATCCTAACAGTGCCTTCGAGGTGGGAAGAAGTTCATTTCTTTTGATAAGAGGGCAATAAATTCTTTCTCTCTGAAAGATTTAGGTCTCTTGTGGCTGCTATCTCTCTGTGAGTCCTTTCTTTAAAAAAAGTATCCTACATAGCATAGTTTCTGTTTTAACATTTTTTATAACCTAAAACTATATTTAACACCCTACCTAAGAGAATTAATACAGCATTACTTTCTAACACAACACATACAATATTCATTTTAATATTTGCAAAAAGACAATCATAAAATACATGCAGGAAAGGCACCTCTATTGCTCATCACTGCATCCAGACACATTTCTATTTTTCTATTATTTACATTATATGATCCTAGTGTGCTCTGCTTTCATGAGTTTTCTTTTGGTTTTCCTACTTTGGAACCCCAATCTTGATTCTCTTTTCTAAACACTTCTTCCTATCACTTGCTGCATTCTCCAGGCAAGCACTGCATTTTGAAAGAAATCTTTTAAACAAAGAAGACTCAGCAGACTTTCTACCTTGAAGTATTTGGGAGCCCAAAAAGGATGGGTCAGCCAGCTCTGCTCATTACGTTTCCTGGTTGGCTTTGCAGTCATTAGGTCAGTAGATAAATTCCTACTAAATACAACTCTATCTCAAGACATTTTAAAGCACTGTACCTTACATGAGGAAGTAAAAATGACACCAAGTGCTTTTGTATATATGTGATGACTTTTTTTCTAGAAAATTCCTTGCCTTCGTATCACCTTGAACCTACAAAGTTTGTGTCTGGGTGCTAGGTTTCAAATAAAATTTTATAGGCTGGTTTCATTAATCATCCAGGGTATCAATTAATTGAATACTAGCTACCAGAACGTTGTAAAGCCAATTCTAGTGGGCTTTTTATTACTGTGATATAAACTGCAACAGCCAAGTCTCACATAAATGAATGTGATGGAAAGGTCAGTGGCAGTGATAGCAATCATCTGCTCTTAGTTTGATCACCCAAGCAGAATTATCATTAGGGATTTTTAACCACAGACTCATGGTTCTTTTTATGATCAGAGCAGCTTCTTTATGGAGCCATTGTTTTTCTACATCTCAGGCTCACTGAGTTCAGCAGACCAAGAAAGAAAGAAAGGTTAAGGTAACGTAATTAAGACCGATGAAATTTCCACTGGGAAGACAAAATCCAGTTAGCAGCAATCAGTCCCAGTGGTGCAAGTTAGAGAGCCCCTTCCCTCTGGAGGAGGTATCCTGCCTCCTGCAGCACCAGGGAATCTCACCACACTGCAGCAGAGCCCCTCTGCCTGCTGGGACAGTCACTGACTGGGGGAAGCCCTTGTGTGGGGTGATGGGCTCCTCAGACTTACAGATGGTGCTTTCCATGCATCCCTGTCCCCCTCCACACAGGTGTGGCACCTGCTGCACCTGGCACAGGACCTTTACCTTCTGCTGGACACTCTGTGACAGAAACAGTGCTATGTGTCTGCCAAAAGTTTAGTTTACACCCATGCAGGAGGGAAGAGGATTGTCCCCAAGACAAGCTGCAAAAGGAAAACTCTTGCCTTCCCAGCTCCCACATCATTCTTTAGGCACCAAACACCATTTTGGCCACATCTACGCCATAAACCTGCAAGAGGCAAAAGTGGTAAATGAAATTACATAAAAATAATCTTCCTTGCAACACGACCAAGTTTCTTGTGAAATTTGCTCAATTTCTTTTAGCTGAGTTTTATAAAAGGCTAACAGATTTCAACATTCTCTCATTAAAGCAAAACAAACATTTTGAAGAGAACACAGTTCAAAGTACAGTTAGAGAAAGTATCTCTTCTCTCTAGGCAGAGTTACACTTTCACTAGAAGTTTATTTTGTCGTTTAAACTGAATTCTGGAAGTATTAACTTAGATGCTTAGTGTAAGAAACAATAATTGCACATATGCAACATTGTTACCTCTGCTGAAAAAGCTGAGCTGTTTCTTTAGCAAGCCTTCCCTAGGGAGAGATGTTAGAAGGCTGAATATACAAATACCTATAGTCTGCAGAGATTAAATAAAGTCATTTTAATTAATTCCCAAGGGGGAGAGAGTGTTTCCAATCTCTAAATTGTATGGAAGCTCTGCAAGAAAAAAAAGAGACATGGTGTGTAATTTCAGCTACTTCACAGTTTTTTTCCACCCCAGAAAACACAAAACATTTCCCAGTGATACAGGTTATCTTTCTTATGACTGATACCCTGAGAAGGGGAAAACCATGTCTCACTTGGCCTCAGAAGGAAGTCCTGCTAACAGTGTCACATGAAACAATTTTCTCTGTTATCTTGAAAAATACAGATCTATAATTCAAGAAGTTGTTCCCCGCCAATTTAAAATAACGTCAGGTTACACACCTAAAAGAGCTGTGCTTTCAGAATGTGCTGCAATAAATGTGCATCATTCCCTGTCACTATCCTAGCCCTGGGAATACTCCAAGGACTGGAGCTGCTGTAAATCAGAATGCATTAATTCTGTGCCTTAAGGAGCTTGCAGGGAAATGTCTCTTGCCTGCTGTTGGTACTGTCATCTGTCAGAGGGGGAGCTGGTTTTGCTGAGGCATGTGGGTGCTCTTGCCATGCCACTGAGAGCTAACAGTAATTGATGTTAATAAAGCAATACTCTCTTACACTTACTAAAGGCATGGACCTAATTATCAGCAAGCATAAAAATAAAACTAAATGGAAACCCATCATACATGTTAGCTAGGATAGAACAGCTACAGTACATTAGAACATCCCCTTGAAAAAAATCCCCAAGTTTCAGAGAAGCCAGACTATAGATAAAATAAACCATTTTGCAAACAATTCTTTTTTCATGGAAATTTCTATAGCCACAATGAATGGCACCGTGGCCCCCAAATAAATTTCAATACCTCTTGCTGTTCTAGAATTCTCACCCTAAGCAGGAGGACTAGGCCACAAGTCTGATTGTATTTGTGTTTCTTTAATTGATTCCAAAACAGCAAGCTGGTCAGGTAAAAATCTGAGCCCATGATCTTCTAATGGAAAAGTAGAAAGAATAAAGAATAAAAAGAAGAAGAAAAAAAATTTATATCAACGTGCAGGAACTTAACATCTCAGTGATCATCTGTGACCATATGTAATTGTCAACCATGCTCTGAAAATACAAGGCAAAGATCAGTCAGACAAGAAAGTTTTAAGTTTTGGAAGACTAATAATGCTGCTGTTAGTGTGTCAAAAAAAAAAAAAAAGTTCAAAACCTCGCTACCAGCAATCCACCCAAACATTTAAACACCTATCCTTTGTTAATCCCCACCCTCAATCCACCCAAACATTTAAACACCTACACTTTGTTAATTCCCACACTATCACCACTTCTCCTCTTTACAGATGGGTATCTTCAGCATTAAAAAAAAGAAAATTCAGGAGAAAATGCAGGGAACATCATATGATTCCATGCAAAATACAGCAAGTCCAGCCCTTGGAGGATTTCTCTCTGCTTTTACATATTCTGTATTTCAGGTTTTAGTGCTGCTGAGATAGTTCATATAGCTGATAATTCTTTATGTGACACAGACCCATTCTGCAAGATGTCTGTGTGACTGAGCAATGAATTTCATTCTTGTTACAGCCAGTTTTACCTATCTCAGGTTTCATAATCATGTCACTATAAATCCAAGGGAGCCACCAGTTTTTTTCACAACCTATTTCACCACTCTCACTGGGGCTCCTCCCCATGGGTGACACTGTAGCAATTTCAGTGGCAGTTTGCAAAGCCACAGAAAGAAAAGAGCACCTGGAAGGGTTAAGGAGGAGACAAGATGGAAACAGCAGTGGATGAGAGACAGGTATCTCCTCCTGCACGTGTATTGGAAACTCAAGAACTAAATACTCCTGTCTTTTCTTGGTGAGCATTAAAATCCCACACAGCTTAGGCATGTTACATTTCACTATACACTCACCAGAGCAGGACTATGGGGATAAAACTCTGTGTTCTCCCTCTAATTATTTGGCTAGGACAGATTTTCCCCAGCACGTATGTTGACACTGAGGTAACTTTCAAGAGTTTGAAGAGAGACTGAGCTGCAAAATATTTCTTGAAGTCAGTTATGGAAATGCTTCCAATAAAGAATTAGACCAACAGCCATAGAGATAAGTGCTCACAGGCTTGAGAGAAAACCCAGGAATTCCTCCAAGTCCAGGAAAACCTTTATTCAGTAATGACAAGACTTTGGGGAAGGCAAAATATAGCAATCAGAGAGACTAACTACCAGTTCCTTCTGCTTACTACCTAAGGAGAGAATGCCACTGTGCCTGGGTCAGGGTTTCACTAGGCAGAAGAGATATGAATTCCATAACAAAAGTAGCCCTCTTGAGGAAGGAGAGAGAAGCACAAAAAGGAAAATAAATCAGATGAATCAGTGCTTATTGATGTCTGCATTCACTACATGCAGAAAAAGCTGAAGAATAGGCTGAAGGGAAACTCTCAGACACGAAGTTCCTCTCCACAGCTGAGCTTGCCTCTGGCAGGTGGGGATGCTCTTATTTCCTAACTTATCCTAAACATGTGCTGCCACTACTTCCCTTGGGCTGCCTCCAGTGCTCATCAAGCTTCTCAGTGAGCTGATACAAACGTTCAGCGCTAGCCCAAAGCACAAACACATTGAACTACTGAAGCTTGTCCACAGGCCATTCTTTGAAACACCTTGGTTGGAAACTGCAGAGCTCCTCTCCATCAGAGTGCTTAGGAGCTCCTTTCCCTTTCCCTTTCCCTTTCCCTTTCCCTTTCCCTTTCCCTTTCCTTTCCCTTTCCCCTCCTTTCCCCTTAACTGTCGGAAATGGATTCGTTTTGCCATTCCACCACTTAAAACAATCTGAAGGAGGGAGATGCAAAGCAGCTTCCTAGTGGAAGCTCAGTTATCTCTGGAAAACACAGTAGAGAGGTGCAGGGAAGAAAAGCCAGCTCTCATGAGGCTCCCGGAGAATCTCTGCGGAGCCGCGCCGTTCCCAGGGAAGGGCGGTGGGAGGCGGTGCCAGGAGCAGGGGCGGGACCCGTGATTTCCATAGAGCGCTCCCAGAATGCGGCGGGGTCTCCCGGCAGGCAGGAAAGGATTTTTCCTGTCCCTAAAGGCGTGTCTTTGCAACCCTGGCTTTCACCGTGCTGTCGGGAATACAGACCCGAACGCCTGGGCAGTGGACAACGAGGGACGCAGTTGCGGGAGTAGCCATAACTTAGAAGCTGTGATTCCAAGGGAGGTATAAATATCCCAGCGGCAGGAAGACTCCTTCGGCTGGTCCGAAGGTAGTGGGGTATCTCAATTGATTGTTCACAGTCAGTTACAGATTGATCTCCTCGTTCTCTCTTTCCCCCCTTCCCACTACTGCAATTGACTAGTCTTTTGCGCCCCAAGCAGACCCTCCCACGGCATTTGAACATCACTTCACTGCCGCCAGCCTCTCAGCTCTAGAGTAAGGAAAAGCACAGCCCCCACCACAGCCAGAAAATCCCCCTCTTAGAAAGTATTTATAACAGTGCCTGCTATTGCAATAGCCACATTTCCAGCCAAATTCTCGGTGGTACAGCCTGCCAGGCATTGCCTGCAGCCTCCGAAGCACTGAACATAACCTGGCTAATTTAGATTCACCTGGTGACATGCCAGGAGCACAGCAGGGTGCTCTGAGCAGAGCTGTCCCATAGAGATAGGACTGGCTGCAAGTATTTATAAATAAATACCACTGAACACAGTTAAAAGTGTTGCCAAGCATTTTTGAGAAGTGGTATAGGAACCTCATTTTTGAAACTACACCTGGTCAGGCAGGTGAAACAGAGCAGAGGTGGCAGAAGGGACAGTCTAGCTGTCTCTGCTCGGTAGAGAGCTAAAGTATTGTCTGAAAAGGTGCACACTGAGCATTTTCAGGAAGGGAGAGGCATCTCCTTGGCCTTGGGCAGAAGGTCTATCCACTGTTGTAAAAGCATGGAGGGTCACACCCGCTGCTCAAAGATAAATTCTTTGATGGAGCATGTCAGGCACCTGCTTTCCAAAAGTGAGTTCTATGCTGACAATCACCACAGACTGCAAGCACAGTTCTGTGACCTCAAGAAATGTGTTTAGGTCTGAAAGAGGGGCAGCCTTCAGGCCCTTTTCTGCTGGCTGGAGCTTCATTGGGCTTTACTCACTGCCCTGTTTCTTTGGGATTTTGTCTGATTCTCTCCCTCCAGAGAGATTTTTACCCTGTAGGTGCATCCCAGATACCAAACTTCAGCTTTACATTCCAGTGCAGGTGCTAGTCACCTAATTTTCTGATACTGAATCTTTTACTGGAATTAATAAATCATGGCTTGTGATGAGGAAAACTTTGTTGCATCCAAAATGTTGGATAGATCTTGCTTATTCTGAAAGATTAACACTGGATTAATTTCAGTTGAAGGAAGAAAAATTGACCTAGGAAAAAGGAAATGTCATAGACAGCAGAGAACCACATAATAACCACTCCCTTCTTGTGGCAAACAAATGAGTACAGCAGGATACTTATGAATGCATTTGATAGATTCTCTGAAATCAAAGTGTCTGAAGAAACTAAATTTTGCTGTTAGACTCTGTTGAGTCTGAAAATGTTCATTATTTAATCACTATTAAAGTGCATGGTCTGAATTAGTTATTGATTTCAGCCAGTCACCAGATGAAAGCAAGGAATGCTTCAAACCAAAAGAGCTTTGTGGCAATGTTATTTTTTCCCCTCCAAACAGTATCCCAAGATTGACAATTCTCACTAGAACTTTTTTGTACATTCCTACTTATTTTGTATCTGAGCTGATGCATGTCTCAGGCTAAATGTTTTCTCTTGTGTTTTTTAGCTCTCAAATAGTTATTGATCTGTAGTTACTAGTGGCAAATACATATAATTGGCTGCATTCCCTGGTACTGCCTATGATTCATTTACATATGTGTAGTAATCTTCACACATTATCCTAATTTCCTCTTCCCTTTGCAAGCAGGATGTTTTCCATCAGTGACTTAGGTCTGGCCTTTCAAAGTGCAGTGCTTCATGCACAAGAGGATGACTTGCTCCTTATTTATCCACAGTTCCTCTTCAGGCTGAAGTGTTCAAGTATTGGACTTCAGTCTTGTGACACTCAAGTTTGACCATTCCTATAATTTTCAGCAAAACAAGCTGCATTGTTAGGAAAAGAACTCCAAACAAGCACTGATTTTATCCTACCACTGAAACTGTTACCACAGCACTGTGATCAAAGGAGGACTTTTTGATCCTTACCAGTTCTTTTGGACATTTTCCTGCATGAGCAAGCACTACCCTTATACCCACTGCTGTGTAGCTATGGCAAACAGCATGCTTCAAGGAGATCATTAACAATTATGGTGCACTTTGGAAGTGAAAGAATGAAAAAAACCAAACACACTGTGACCCTTTTTTTAATTTAAAATGTGATTTTTCTATTGAAAGAATGGCTGGTTTGTCCAAACTGAACATTAAGGGTGATCTCTGAGAAAAACAAAGAGGCAGGCAGATTATAGTAAGGCCACTGACATTTCCATGGACTCATTAATACACCAGTAAACAGCTCCCAGTTTGCATCTGCTTAAGTCAGGTGCTCTCCTTCAGGCTCAGGGAAAGGAGCTTAACAAAGCTCAACCCTCTTGTCACTAGGCTCTCTGTGACAATCTGCTGGCTGGGAAAAGCTACAGCTCAGTTAAACTAGTGGGGTTTTACTTGCTGTATCTTAGTAGGTGTCTTGAGACTGAAAAAGACCAAAACCAACTCAAAATCACAAAAGAAGTGCCAACTCCCACATGAAAATACATCACTAAAGTCCACTGTCCAAAGGCATCAGCAAAAGTTACATATGAAATATTTCACATGGCAAAGTGAATGCAAAACTGAATGCCAACTTCCTTACTCGAAGCAGCAGTACCAATTTCTGGTGGCATATCCCATTTCCTGAAGGCATTCTGTGGTTCAGAAATGAGTGTTGGTGCAGCAGGACCACTCAGCAGAGCTGTGGAGCCTAGTTCGTGTTGCATATTTGTTTGGAACAGGCCCATAGGTTAAATCCAAGTTATTAGGCTGAATATGGAAAGCAAACAGCAGAGAACTTGTGGTCTGATGTGTAAACCAATAAGATTAGCTGAGTAAATGGCCCTGTCTAGCATCAATTTCTCTAACTTCAGGGAAAATTTATAAATTACCTTTTTCCTCTCCCCTGAGATCACCTTCTGCTGTGTTTATTTTTACTTTTTTATCATTCTGAGCAGCATTTTACCAGGCTGTATTGCAGAACAATTCTCTCCTAATGTAGGGCAAAAGATAGCAGATTTCAGGAAGGCCACTATAACTCAGACAAAGGCAAGTAGAAGGGCATTAATGCAGGCCAGGCTGTCAAGTGTCAGCTTTCACTATGAAGAAACAACTGGCTGTTCAAAACCCCAGCCTGTGGAAATCCTTCAGAGGATTGGGTTACTGATTGTGATAAGGGTTTTATTTGCATGGCTCGATTAATATAGCTTATCTCCTTTATGTTTCTGTTAACCAAGTCACACACAGCTTGAGATGTGAACAGCATTTCTCAAACTGAAACTCCCACCTTTCTAATGTAAGGATTTGGAGCAGTTCATAGACCAGATCCCTTTCTCTCTAAATGCAAAAATGAAACTGGAGAGTGGTCATATCCCTCCAGACCCAAGCAGCCTCATCTAGCCTCTACAAAGACACGATCATTTATTTTTCATGGTACATATAAGAGCTTGTTCAGACAGATTACAGCTCAATGGCTTCACATAAAACCAGCTGCTCCTGACACAGAAAATCCAGCACTAACATTAACATGACATCAGTCTGGGGCCTGAGAGGAGGCAGAGCTCTCTCTAAAGGAACTGGTTTCAAGTGCAGAGCAACCTCCAAGGGTGTTGAACGAAAACAATTGATTTGTGAGTGGGATTCTGGGCAGATATGAAGACAGGTTGTGCATGGTAAGAGAACATTTCTTCTGCCCATGGCTGCATGGCTTCACACAACCTACATGGGTGCAGGCAGGAAAAGAAGGGAAGCCCTCTGTAGTCAGCAACTGAGAGCCCTCCCCTGTCACATGCATTGCAGTGGTATGCAGGGATTCCTGCGACTCCTCAAGCTGTGCTGAAGTCTTAGAAATGCCTGGCTACTGATCCAAGATGGTACTGCACTGAATTTTGCTAGGGTTGCTCATAGATCCCCAGTCTGCATTGACAAAGGGAGTTCTGCAACCCAAAGCCAAATTGCACAACAAACACAAGGGTTTATACCAGTTTGACTAAGCAGATTACACAGTTTGCACAGGACTTGACTTACTCACTACCCACATCAAGGGCTGAGCACACAGACTGCAACACCCAGCCCTCTGACAGCGTCCATTACCAATGCAGGCTGTCAGCAAAAGGCCTTTTGGAACACAGTTTGCACAGGCTTCTCTTGCCTACCAAAAAAGAAAGGACAGCAGTCTGACCACTACAGTAAATGCTACTTTCTGAGAAGCCTTTAGCCTGTATCACTTATTCATCTTCTACTTTCCAGAAGGCTGTTTACTCAGCACATAGCCTCACACACAAGAGGGCAGAGAAAACTTTGTGGCACCAGCTCTGCAGTGCCTTTCTTGCTTGCCACCAGCCAGATCCTGGGCCATACCCAGGCACTACCATAATTAGCAGTTTGGACATACAAAATTGCTGAGAGTAAAAACCAGGTAACAACCTTGATTGTAAACCCTCCGCTGTTAACAAATCTCTTCCAGCACTAAAAACTATCACTTAATGCAGTATCAAGATGCCAGGCCAGTATTTACTGTCACAGACACAGTACAGACAAATTTTTTCCTCAAGGAGACCAGCTGTGCTACAGTTGTGCCTACTTTAGTTCTTAACCCTTCAGGGAAAGGAGCTGACCCTGAGGAAGTCCCAACTCTGACTACTTTAAGATGTACTACAGTTTACAGAAATAAGTTTGTTTCCAAGAGGATGCATGTGTGGGAGATACACCAGGCCAGGCTCCATGGACTTTTAATATTTTACAAATCAATCCTGTGCTGAAGCATAAACTGTAGGATCTCTTCCAACTGGAACCATAATCAGAAATTATGTCATAGGCTCATGTAGCTGTGGCAAAGAGCAAGTGAGGGGAGCTCCCTTATTCTCTTTTACTGCTTTTTTTTTCTTCTGTAAGAAGGGAACACCAAGGTTAATCAGCAGAACTTAGGTAACTCTTTAATAAAATAATTTGTAATGTTTAGGAAAGCATCCTAATGCGTCAGGAAGGAAAAAGCAGGCTTGCATAATGCCTTTGACAAATTCCAAAAGATGGTATGACCTGTTCTCCTTAGAATGCATCAATCACATTAATATCACTTTCTGGACAAAGATGACAAACCTCACAGTGTATCCATCCCAGTGAGTTTCACAGAGGGTTCATGTGATGTTGACAGTGAACACAGCAAAGGACAGGATACTTGAACTAAGGAAAGCAATTTGCTTTCCACTGTGACTCTGCCCAAAGCTTAGAGGCAGCAGTATCGTCATCTTGCTGGGGAGTTATAAATACTTTTGTTATGACACGCAAATGCCAAGGTGAGTGGCACAGCTGAGGACTCACAGGAAATGTGGCCAGGTGACACCAGTGTAAGGATGGAACAAATCCTCATTCCCTCTACTGCTCATAACCTAAATCCATAACCTGCTTGGGGTAACACTGCCTGCTCTTGCAGCTTACTGTTGTCAAGAAACTGCAAGCAGTACTAATTACTGTATTCCTATTCAGCTCTGACTCAAGCACTACTGCTCCTGAACAAGAGTCAGGGTTTCAGCACCATACTGAAGGAACTGCTTGTGTACCAAGGAGAAGAGAGAGAAGTGGCAGGAGCACTGAGCCAGCACATCTGGGACACTCCCCTGGGCCTTGTGTCCTCTATTGCCAGAGGGGCTCCCTGGAGGCTGCAGAGGTTTCACCCCAGAGAGGGGTTGGCTCCTGTGGGAGGAAGCAGTTTAAAGGAACACTGCAGCATTGGCAATGAAAATGTTAATAATTTTGCACCTGTCAGAAGAGAGGTGAGAAATGCTCTTGCTCGACTTTAACCCTTACTGTCCCAAGGAGAATGGTGCCTCAGCCCTGACTGAAGTCCTTCACCACCAATAAGGGACTCTTCACCCTCCTTTCTACAAGTTCCATATTTATCCATATTCCCCTGTTAGACAGCAGCTGTTTCAAAACAAAACCCTTTAATTCTGCAAACAACTAACAAGAAGCAATTTAGTCCCCCACAGCAGTGTGTGAGGTATTTGCTGGACTATGTTTTAAGAACTGATTTTAAAAGCCTGTGCCTAGTTCTTTGAAGAACTGAATTAATAACACTGGCAGATAGGACTGAACTTGTTACTTGACTTGTATATATATTTTCTAAAGCTGAAAAAAATCACCTCTGGTGTTCAGCTAAGTCTCACCTCACTCCTGTTGCCTGCACAACACATTTAGAATAGATTATAGCTTTTGAAAGCTCTGCAGAAGAGCTGCAAAGGGAAATGACAGTAGATGGGAAGATAATGCACTTTATCTGGTAAGAGTCTTGCAGATGAAATACTGTCTAAGCTTAACAGCCATCTGTCCACTTAAGGACAGTAGAAAGAAAAAGCTCTCTAATGTGAAAAGAGGAGATGGACAATGCCAGGGCCTGAGGTAAATGATGACACTGCTTTAACACTTACTTGCTTAGCATTTCCCACCTTTTGCTGATAAAGAGTAGGAGCTGAATAGCATTCAGGCACACCCCAGCACTCCCAGGAGATTTGATACTGTCCCTCTCACCCATAATATGCTGGTGAGCTTTGTTCACTATCTTTGGCTAAGCCATTAATTAAGGGAAAGCCTTCCTGCAGTCCCATACACCTCTGCAGGAATTATTTGATAGTTATGCTTTGCTGTGTGGGTTGTTAACAGTGGGGGACAGTCCCCCCTTAAGGCAGAAGGGAAGGACACCCCTTCCATAGGGATATAGGGATGCCAAATGCAGTAGAAAAGTATAAGGACTACGTACCCCCTTGCAGTCCCTTTGGGTCCCCAGACTCTACCTGAACAGCCACCTCCTGGCCATGGGTTTATCCTTGCTACACAGAATACATCTCCCCAGAAGAAAGAAAAAAGAAAAAGATTGTGCAGATCTAAAACCACTGGCTGTTTGTTTGGAGCAGGCCCAAACTCGCCAAAAATCTAAAAACTAACACAACAAGCAATTACCGAAGGAAGACTGGTCGTATTTTGCAAGACAGCAAACAGTGCTGCTAGGAGAAGAACTACCTGTAAAACAAAATGTGAATCAAAACTGCCCCAGGGACATTCAAGTCGCACACACCACAGCCTCACAGCTCTGAGAAGGGTCAGACAGTGCTTCCAGGGTGCATAGGTCTGCAACCTCAACATGGCCCATAAATTTATTGGCATATCTAAACTGGGCCATTCAAGATAAAAACCCACTTTTAAATGCATATACTCCCAAGGGCAGCACAGTGAGGATGTGATTATTCTTTGTACCTGCAATACCTGCTAGAGGAATAAAGGCTGTTAGAAGGTCTCAGTCTGCTTGCCCAAAGAAGAATCACTATCAAACTTTCCTCTCTGCAAAAGGAAAGGAGACAGTAACACATACATCTGACACCAGAATCCCAGCATTTCCACCCACTAGATGCTCTTTTTGTGCCATACTCCAATTACTCCAAAACATATTCAGGAAGACTGAGATGTGAATGGATCAATAAGGACTAGTAAAGAGAGGTACATTAGAAAAACTTGCTATTTTAGCATCACCTTCTCTACAGAGAGGCTAAAACAGATCTAGAGCATATTTAGTTAGCAAGTCCCTGTATCTTATCTCAGTAGGACCAAATAATTCATCCACACTTTAGAAAACTTCCATTCTTGTCCTCAGCTATGAATACAGTGATAGGGTCACATGAATAGGTACAAAGAAACATAACAGAAAACACTAGCTGAAAAGACAGGTCCCCCCAGTAACCATAACAACAAATAAGCAAAATCTGTTTGTCTGAGGGATCTGCTTCTCTCTTTTTGGTAGTATCCTTTAACTTAAAACAGCTGCATTGGAGTCAAAGAACAAAGCTCAAGATAGTCACAAAAAATAAAGGATGTATTTTTCTCCAAAGATCAAAACCGTAACTAACATAAGACATTCATATTAGAGTAATAAGTTCAGTGTCCAGAAAAAAACTCATCTGCCATATAAAAAAAAAAAGATACTTAAATTGCTTTACTGCTCAAGAATCTCTTTGCTCAAAACTGCTTAATTCTTCTCTCACCAAGTTTTGTCAGTAACTTGATTTTAACTACATTGTACAAACAACTTTTCTTCTCCACCCTCATCTTATCTAAAGCTCTTCTTTTG
Source organism: Zonotrichia albicollis (assembly GCF_047830755.1). Taxonomy (NCBI): domain Eukaryota; kingdom Metazoa; phylum Chordata; class Aves; order Passeriformes; family Passerellidae; genus Zonotrichia; species Zonotrichia albicollis. Next base: position 50,042,698 of record NC_133819.1, on the reverse strand, counting down.
TTCTGGAGAGTTTTGTTGCATGCTCCTCTATAAACTTGCTCAAATGCTCTAAATCTCTGTCCCCGCCTTCAAATTTAATTGGGTTGTTCTTCTTGTCCTTTGGAGCAAAGTAGATGGTGGGGAATCCCTCCACTTTGTAGTGGTCATTCGTCACGTCGTTGGCAGTAGCATCCATCTTGGCTATAATCAGATTTTTCTCATTCTTGTATTTTTTGCCTAGCTCATTATACACTGGTTCTAGTTTCTTGCAGTGTCCACACCATGGGGCATAGAACTCTATGAGAACATCATTCTTTGGATCCATCACTATGGTATCAAAAGTTTTACCCACTACCACTTTCACAGGCCCTTTGTTATTTTTTGGCACTGGCTGGGACTTCACAATTGGCTTCAGTTTTCCTAGAAGGAAGCAAAACACACACAACACTGTTAGAATGTGGTAAGAGCAGCCCTTACAATCTCCCCTAAGAAAGGGCAGAGGTACATCCTCATCCTCCTGCCAGGTAAAGATCACTGCACTGGCAAATGAACTTGCCTCACCATGAAACACAGGCTAGTTAACTAGTGACCTTTTGGCCCAATAACCTCATGAAATACAGGCAACAGGTTTTTTTGCAATTCCTCCTAGAACCCTTCTCTTTTTATGGTTGTCCATTCACAAAGTAACCCATTATTTAATATAGTAGTCCCAAATATGAATGACCAGCTCACACTTTAAAGCCACAGGAACATTTTAGGCTCGTAAAACAGACTCTGTTTACTAGAGCCATCACCTCAGAAAACAACTCTTGGAAATGTAAACAATATAGCTTAGAGAGCCCTATTTTAGAAACTGTACCTTTTTTGAATGCCACCACAAACTGCCTGAGTACATCAGAGTCAAACTCCTCTGGCTCCATGGCATACTTCTTGCCACCTTCATCCAGAATGGCAGCGTTGACATCCTCTCCACTCTCAAGCAGGCCCAAATCCTTTATTTCAGAAGAATAATCTTCCTCATCAGAAACAGCAAACACGTATTCAGGGAAGTCTTTAGCCACTTCCAGGACTTTGCTTCTCCAGTACTGAGTAGCTGAAAAACCAGAACAGGACAGAATTGGTAATTTCTAGCTATTCAGTGCCTGCTTCCTCTCAAAGTGAAGGAAGGGTAATTAATTGTAGCAAACCCACCAACACGGTAGTCGAAACTGAAGTCCACAGAGTAGTAGACAACCACCAGAGGACGCTTGGAGTATCTCTTGGCATCGTTGGAAGGCTTGCGATGACCAACCAGAGGCAAAGCATGTTTTAGCACGTGCTCTTTAATCTCAGATCCATCTGTAGAGTCCTGTAAAAAAACAGTGACAAAAGTTCAAGCAAACAGAATTAAGCAGCATTTCTGCTGCACACTACTAAAAAATCAATATTGGGACACATGTATGTGAAAGAGGGAAGGATGTGTTATAAAATCAAGGCTGCCACCACATTTTCTTCAAACCTTTGAGCACTGAATATTGCACGGACAAATTACTATTTGAAAACATAACATCCGGATTAATTTCATAAAGTCCTGTTGAAAAAGAAATACAGTTTCAGTGGACAAACAGGGTGACTCAAATATCTAGTAGGAGTATTTCTAACAGGAAGATGCCAACTGATTGGAATTACAGAGAAAGAGAACCTTCAATCCCACACACAAACATTTTAGCTCTGGACCATCTACTCACTTTAAGATTCAGAACGTGCATCTTGGACTCGTGCTTTGACTGAAATTTTTCTGGCTGCATGACAACCAGTTTTCCTGGAGAAACTTTCAATAGTTTTGCAATTTCATTGCTGAAGGTGTGATGGAACTTATAATCTTCTCTCAAACCATTAGCTGAAAAATTAAGGTTAGGGTGAAGGAAAAGTTATTAGAAAGTGAACTTACAGACTGTAACTGAGATAACTGCACGGAAAAGCTCTTCCTGTTCTCCAAGTGACACAGAACAACTCGGTCTTAGACAACACCTCTCATCAGGGGTGAGAAGCATGTGAATATACATGCAATTCCAGCAGCACTATTTGAATGCTGTTGAACAACCCATCCACTTGGCGAGTTATTGTACACACTCAAACACCTTGAACAGCTTCCAAAACACATGCAGCAAAACAGTTTTTCTTTTATCAATCTCTTACCTCTTGGCCTCTCCCCAAATAGGTCAGCTAGCTAAACTATTTGCTTTGGGGCAGCCTAGGATACAGTTCTCTGTCTTGCCATGCTGAGGCAAACAAATGAGCTCCCAATCCAACTATGACAGCAGCCCCAGAATCAGACATAGACAGGTTGCCAGGAATGGTCTAACTAAACTGACTCAGAAGTGGATGAGGATCCTTTACTCAGGCCTCTCATCCAAAATGAGTTTGGGGACAACTGACTCTGGGCTGCCAGATATGAAACTAGAGTAACAGACAGCAAACATACCCAGGCTTTAAGCCAAGAAACTGTGGTTTGTTCCTCAGGAAAGAATTTTCCCTCCTCTCTAGTCTACATGTTTTTGGTGACACAATTACCAAGCAGAGGTATATTCTGTGACCTGCTGACACCTTAGTTACAAAATCTGGTGTGAGCGTATTTTTTGAGTACAAGTAAAAGATCACCCTTCCTCCTACTACTACTTCTCCTCTCCAACCCTCCCTACTATACTAGGAGCAGAAAATTATCTCCTCATGCCCAAAGCCCTAGGCAGAATTCAAACAAAACATATATTCCCATTAATATTTTAAAACACTCTTTACCTGCTTCCTGATAGAGCTGATAGGTTTTGTCATTCTCTCCACTAAAGACACCAATGATGATGACATCATCTCCATCCTTCAGAAATTCTTGAACCTGCTTGGTAGCCTGAATCTGTTTGGATGGAGGACCAGCCTGTTCAATCATGTAGTCGACAATACCTGTGAGAGAAACACGCCCCCAAAAAGTTGCTTAGGACATTTACTGAACTGAAAGATTTGGGCATTCCATCTATACCATTTAATGTCATACTTCCCATGAACACCTTTTCTCCTGTGCAGCCCTCCCACAATAACCTAAAGGTCAAATCAGCAAGACTTCAGTCCAAGGTTTTAAAGCTGTAGTTCTGAATATTCCCTTTCAGGTTGGTTTCAGAAGAGGTGACCAAGCACACAATCCATGAATATCAGTTGATCTTGCACGTTTTTATGAAATTTTATGAAATTGCAGACCCTTCACTGTCTCCAGAACCTGTTATGAGCCAAAGTGCTACTTGAATAGTCTTAAGTCTTAATCAAAACTTAATACTGGGGTATTTTTGCCAGCCCTCAAGGCACATTCCAGTATAATTAAAACCTGCCCATTTACCCATACTGCCACTGTTTCACTGAGTGTATTTCATTTAATTGATATTGAAAGGAGCTGATACTACCACCAAGTGTATTTAACTTACTTGATATTGAAAGGAGCTGACACTACCACCAAAAGATGTTATGAAGACTAAAGACAAATTTAAATATCCTGTGTAGGCATGAGAGCAGAATTTTTCAGTTGTCCCCAGTTAACTGCTGCTATGACATTAACAAGTCTGCAAGTCCAACAGATATGTAAAAATATTTTTCAGAGCACAAGAAAAAGCAGTTTTTCTTGTAAGCAAAGTTGCAGTACCGTATTTTTCCCGAGGACCGCTGTAGTCGTAAGGCTTGCCCTTGCGGAAGATTTTGAGGGTTGGGTAGCCAGTGACATCAAACTTCTTTGCAAGCTCGGTTTCAGCCGTGGCATCGACTTTAGCCAGGGGGATGGGAGGCGTGCGCTTGCTGAGCTCCTGGGCAGCCTTCTCATACTCTGGAGCAAGCCTCTTGCAGTGGCCACACCTAGGGAGGCAAAGCAGAGGGCACCTCTTACCAGCCACTAAGCCTGCCAGGTACCTCCTACCCCTGGAGTGGAAGAGTCAAGTCTTCCAGCATGCAGAAATGGGATCATTGAATCTACAGAGGACACTTCAGCCAGGTCTCTGCAACCTGAAGCTGGCCTCACATTACTATAGGTAGCTTCATTTTTAAGCTAAGGACCAATTCCTTTTGGTTTTCAGTATCTCAGTGTGTTCCCAAATCAGTAAATATTGTCCAGTGAAGATCTGGACACCACCCCTTGCTGAGGCACAGATCCAGTCTAGCCCGCCAGTGATTTGCAAAGTGATCCCAGGTGCAGATTAGAACTGAGGTACACCAAGTGTGTTCAGGCCATCTGTGCTAGACAAATACAGGTGACTGCCTTCTTGCTTACCATGGAGCATAGAACTCCACCAGGATTATGTCAGCATCATTCACAACTTCGTCAAAATTATCCTGGGTCAATACCAGAGTAGCTTCGGGTGGAGGGGTCCAGTTGGGGTCAGAAACCTCCTTGACTTTGGCCACAATAGCTGAAATACAGTTCAATAACACAATTAGCAAGCATGCATTTTATCATACCAGTAGCATGTCAAATGCAAGAATTTGAAATCAGAGGGGAAGTATGGTGCTGGATCAATGCTTACACATCAAGCTTACATGAGAACACTTTCTCAATCAAGCTCTTTTATGCCTTATTTCCTTGTTGGCATTACCAAGAAGGTCTTCTCTTCACCCTATAGAGTGTCTTATGCAAAGCACAGATCTGTACTTTGCAGCACTGAATTCTATCTCAGACAGAAAATGTATTTTTTTTCCCCTCTGACTAGAGCTGGACATATTAATTAAGCAAAATACAAGTGGGTTTCTATACAGCCAACATATATATATCAAATGTTCATTGGCTGATCCTTCAGCAAACATGAGACCGTCTTCTCTTCAAGTCGTATTTCTAGAAACCTTCTGTCAGTACCAGCACTACTCACTACCTGCAAAATTGTCCTCTGGCATGCAGCTTGTTGAGAGAACAGGGAAAATTTCAGCATTCATAGTATTACTTGTTTTAAGAAATACAACTTGAGATCAGGGTCCTTCCAAAGAGCCACATATTAAGAAACAAGATCATAGATACTTTGTTTTCTTACAGGGAACTGCAAGGGACTGGTGCTTACCCTCTTCTGTCCGGGACCCATCGTAGTCAACAGCTTGGCCTTTTTTCAGGATTTTGATGGTTGGGTAGCCACTGACATCAAAACGACTCGACAGTGAAGTGGCAGCAGTAGCATCTATTTTGGCTACAGGAATAGGAGGGTCATTTTCCTTCAGAGCTTTGGCTATCTTCTCATACTCAGGAGCAAACTGCTTGCAGTGCCCACACCTGTCAGAGGAAGACACAAGCAGGTATGTAAATGCAGGACAGACACACAGAGGTGCTCTGCTGCTCTGCAATTCCAGGATGCCTTCTGACAGATGTCCACATCATCAGCACAGAAATGTTTGTCTTGCTACATGTTCAGATCATGGAGAGATGGAGAGCAACTGTAGCTAATGTACTGTATGTTCACATCAAAACCTTTATTTTTCTTAAATTTCAGTTAATGTGGAATTATTGTCATATGCTTTATAAAACCACTGTTAAAATATTCAACAACTTCCTTTACAACAAAGTTTTGTTATGCTCACTCCTTCCTTCTTTCCTTCCTCCTCAACTTCAGCTTCTCCCTAACCAAGGTTCATCTTCTCTCCCCAGCACCCTAAATTGAAGTAAAGAGAAAATGAACCAGCAGTCAGGTTGGCCAAATGAAATCTCCCACCCACCATGATAACGCAGCATCTGCCCCCTCTCTGGCCACACCAGAACTCTCTGGGGAGAAGAGAGGCTCCTGATGCAAAAACAGGCATTACCAAGGATACCAGCATAAATAATGCTAAATACAGCCTGACAAGCTAAAGGTGAAACCAGGAAAATGTAGGAAAACAGAAAGAAGTTTGTGGCAGATAGCCGTTGCTACTTAGCATCTCAGCTGGAAGGAGGGGGAGTAGAAAAATAGGAGAGGTGTTTAGTCACACATCCTTCTGCTCAGATAAACTGAACTTCATGTTTAGTTTTCATGTAGGCAAACTACAGCTGCAGAATTAGTGCCTACAGCCAAGAAGAATGGGATTCTCTGTGAAAAGAATGGCACAAGTTAAAATGCAACTCCACCTCAAGCAAGATCATATTTCCCCTCTATTCAAAGGCTGGAGAAGCACCAATGAGTAAGTCATTTTTGTATCACTGAGCCACAACGGAAAGGTTCTGACTGCAACACTAATTCAGCAACTCTACTGAAAGTATCTTCTATCTTGTTTTCCCCCAGTAACCATCCTTAATGTTTTTGAACACAAGAATGCAAGAGAAGACACATCCTGGCCTAAATCCTTTGTCTTGGTTACAGCAGGTAAGTCCATTGTAGCTCCCTGGAGTGCTGCACACCCTGGGATGCCAGCAGAACTGCCATCATTAGGCAGATGTATGAGGCATTGCTTAAAATGATAATACAAACAAGCTGTGTCCCTAATCACTCCACACCCTTCTGGCAAGGACAGAAATGGGAATTTGGAAAGGAAAACCTTCAGGGAATTCCTCTGCTAGGGAAGCCTTCATTACTCCATCTAGGTGAGCAAGTACACATGTTCTCAGTGGTCCACCACTGGCACAGGATGATAGCAGGCTGCAAGACCACACTGCACGACTTTTCTGGGCCTCACTGGGACCATTTCTGTTCCCTGACAGGCATAAACCAGGGACAGAATCAGGTTTGTGCTCCCCTAGGCATGGGATCCCTCAGTATGACCCACATCTGTGGAACAGGAGCAGGCTGCTGGTTATTGCATGGTACAGGGGCAGGAAAAAAAGTTCTTCCCCACCACCAGAACCATCTCTTATTCTGGAGTACAGCAGAGCCCTGGGCATCTCCTGCAGGCAAGTTACTCCTTTGTCACCTTTAAAATGGCAACCCAAGGTCACTTTTTAGGAGCTTGCCCTGGCAGAGCAGCCCTGTGACCCTGCACCCGTGGGGGTGCCGCTGTGAACCCACCATGGTGCGTAGAACTCCAGCAGCACGGTGTCCTTGTCTGCAGTGAAGGTGTCAAAGTTGTCATCATTCAGGACTAACACACCATTCTCCTCTTTAACTACAGAATCATCATCGTCTTCCTCATCTTCTTCATCGTCATCATCATCACCTTCATCGTCAGCTTCTTTTGTAACAGATTCTGGCAAGGTAAGAATATGACACACAGATTAGACTGTGTCAAGTTTAACATTAAAGTGAAGATGGATTTGGTATCTCCTGTGGCTAAGGAAAGTACCCACATGAATTTGTTTCTGCTGCACACACAGTGACAGCTATCTCACTTTGCAAAGAGCCCGGGCTCAGATGTTTGACCATTTCAATTTTGTCCACACTACACCAGCTAACAATATTCATATTTCAGTAAAGCATCAATAGGTATTTCACACCTCAGGGAGAACTAACAAAATGGACACAAGAAGAATTAAAGAACACAAATCTGCACAACAGTTGCCACCAAGGTTTGATGGACATCTTGTTGAAATGTGGGCAGTGGGACATGTTTTGCTGGGCAAGAAGGACACAAAGATGACAACTGAACTTCAAACAGAACCCCTTCATCATGCAACAGAGTAGCCAACTTTAAGTTGGAAAACTTAGTGTCTTACACCAAAAAAGCAGGTGTTATCTGCTCCCAATGCTCCCCTTGTACCCCTGCTCAGGAGACCTGTAACACAATAGCTATGTGCTGCCTGTCTGAAGGTCTAATAAACAGACACACTTGCTATAAACCCAAAATTTACCATTTCACTACTATCAAGGTGGTTTGGAGGCAGCACTTCTAAACTGTGCTTCTTTCCTGACTGCTCCATCCACCTCTGCCATTCTTGCTTTCAGTTACAGAGATGTTCCAGGTCTGCTATTCACTGAGGAGCCTTTCCACTCACAGGAGCACCAATCACTCTGCTCTGGATCAGCACCAGGCTGCAGTGAGTGTAAAATCAAGGAACTAACTGCAGAAGTCCCATGGAAACTCATTCCTATGCACCTGGCAAATGCCAGGTACTCTTCCAAAAAAAACCCCAAAAAACCACGGAGTGAAAGCTTCTTCTTTCAAAGAACTTTTGGGGAGGTCTTTGAATTAAGACCAAAACCACTGGTCCAGAACAGTCCTTTAAAGGAGAAAGCAATTTGTCAAATTACCAAAGCAAAATTAGCATGCGAAAGCTGAAGCCAGCACATTTCTACTGGTTCCTTCTTTGTTGGCTTGGAATTTGAGATGATTTTTTCAATATCTGACCTTTCACATGTTCCTTTAAACTTTTTTTTTAAAAACAAAACTGCTATCTTTCAAGGAAATCAGACCTTCCTGAAGGACTTGAAAAGAATTTCAGTTACAGAACAACTAATGAAAATATCTCATCCCAAATGAAAACTGTAAAACAATGAAGTTAAGTCCCTTTCAACCAGTGGAGTCCTAGGAATTGGATTAAAAAAAGCGGGGGGGGGATTAGAGTTTCTTGTTTAAAATTATTTTCTATTTAAATGGCTTTTGACTAAGGTGAGAGGAGCTACTGCAGAAGTATTCTGAAAATATTCTGATTTCATCAGGAAGTTGAAAGTCAAGAATGACAAATATGTACTATCCAGATATGGAAAAGCTAACAAAACAAAACCCACTTTTGTCAGACCAACAGCAGACATTAGGAACAACCTCACCATGGACAAAATTATGCCATTAAGTTGCAATAGCTAGTTTTATTCTAAAAGAAAATATGCAAAAAGCAAGTCTATATGCTCTCAGGAAACAGTACGGGCTCTTGGAGAAAATATATTGATTTTAATTAGAGGTTGAATTTACGTAGCATGAAAATAGAAAATTACTAAAGCTTCTGATGAAGGGAGAGATCACAGGAGATCATTTATCACACAACCCCAGTCAGCTGGATCAGGTTTCTTTAACAAGTGCTAGTGTTTCACCTGATATCTGAGGCAGCTAAAAGCACTATTTGCAAGCAGACAATGCCTCCTGTGTTGCAGCTCTTGCTCACCCTTGAGTGAATGCACACCTCACATCCCTGCAGGGCTGCCCTGGTGGAACAGCTGGATGTCAGGGGCCTTCTGCAGGCAAAGCCTGTGCCTTACAGGGGTGCCCAGCAGTTCTGAGGGCTCAGTTTCACCACAGGCTGCTCCTGGCTGGCCTGTGCCTGAATTCCCAGCCATTGCATTCCTGGCAAATTGCTTCAGATATGATTTTTCCTGACACAAAGGAACGCGAGCAAAACCAGCCGGCCAGTTCTGCTCCTGCACCCCGAACACCCACCAGCTTGTGACCCCTGTTCCTGCCCACTCCTCACCCCCAAGAGAGACAAAGAGCTCAGCAGTTACAGCGGCACCTGGTTTTTGGAAAGAACAAGGTATTCCCTGCAAAAACATCCAGCACCGGTGGAACATGTAACCATCCGATCCACCATCCCTCACTGAAATAATTTTCTATCTTTCCCTACAAGCGGCGGTACTGCCTGCCAAGGTGAAACTTCCCTGACGGTGACACGTTGTCATGGGCATTGCACACACCCCCTTCCTCCTCCTCCTCCCTGGAGATGGAGGCAGGACAATAGGCCTGGAACAGCAGGACTCCACCTTTTCCCAAGCGGCTTAAGGAGTGAGGGCGTAAAAAGAAAGTTACCCACACTCAGATATCGTTCCTAAAGAGTGCAGAGTTACTTTCTGTAGCTTCCACCTTCACCAGCAGGGCTATCACAGCTGCCTCTGCCATCCCTTTAAAGTTGGGACTGAAAGACCTGTTTCAGGGACCCAACCACGACTTTTTTTTTTCTCCCATAAAGAGCAAGAAACTTTCCTCTGCGTTAAAGATTCACAATTTTAAGAGAGCAGAATGAGTTTGTGACACCTGAAGTGGCAGAAGTAGCTAATAAATACTTGCATAAGTCAGCTCTTGAAAATAAAACAGCTGCCCTCAAACTGAAGTAACTTTGTTTCTTAAAGAGACTTGCAAAGCCAGTGGACAAACCAACAGCTGTGACAGCTGTGGCTAAAACCTGTCCTCTGGTAAAATATGGATAACCCCCTTACACTAAAAAAAAAAAAAAAACAAAAAAACAAAAAAACAAAGACAAAAAAATTTTTAAAACCCCAAAACAAAAAACTCCCCAAAACCCCCACAAAATCAATCCTCAAATTCCAACACATTACTACACAAGTCAAAAAACATGATCAAGAAGGTACTTTTTATAAGACTTGAAGAACACGATGCCGGCTGGCAGGCCTTCTTTAGGATGACAGCTACTCTGAAATTAATTCTTACAGTAACTTCACTGAATACTCAGCATTTATCAGAAATATAGCCTAGCAATATTTTCTTAAACAAAGCAAATCCTGTACAGAAAAGCTGCATCCAGACACCAATGACTTTGGGATGCTGCCTGAAAGTTTCCTTTTGAGCAGCACACTGTTCCCTAATAGGATGAGCTCAGTTTTCAGAAACTCAGAACTCATCATGTGTTGCTAGGACTTTTGAAAGATTTTCAATTTAATTTAATATCAGCCCCCTTCAATGTTTTCTGTGGTGGATCCTCTACATGATCCCTCCTTTCCCATCATCAGGATGCCAAGGGTGTAGTGGTCAGGATCCAGCCTAACCTCACTTCCAGCATATTTACACCCCTGTCCTGCTCAAACCTCACTTCCCAAATCATGCAGTGCTACAAGATAGGTTTGCTTGGAACTTTTCATCTCCCCAACAACCAAGTGCATAAGACCACTTCCTTGTTGCAAAGTAAATTTATTCCACTTCACCCAAGTCTGCATTCCAAGGGCAAAAATTAAAAATCCCCCACTATGTGCATTTTTAAGGCAAAGGCTTTGTCAAGGCTAGTCCAGGATCTATATACAAATTCAAGGTACACAATAGAACCTGGGAAACGATTCAAAGCTGGGCAGTGGATTAGTGTTCAGCTCCACACAGCAGGAGACACTTCCATCCCTGCGTACCTTTGATGCCCAGAACTCTTATGATGAGAGGAGCAGCAAGCACGGGAAATGCTGATGAGAGCCAGGCCCACAAGAAGCCGAGCCGCTGCTGCCAGCCACAGGTTAACACTGTAACATCACAGGTGCCACTTCACCCTTTGAAGGTGGCAGGGGAAAGCAGCCCGAGGCTTTGTCACATGCTACAAAGAAACCACAACCACGTCCTAGCTAAAAGCAGAGAAAGAGGCATAAAAATTGTATTCCAGTTTACAACAGAAAAAAAGAAAAGAGCTCCACAGGAAGATTCTGTACCTCTGTATCCTTACTGCAGATGCCATATTTAAAATCTCAATTTCAAACAAATCTCTTTACCCTCATCCTACAGACCATACAGTTACACAGATAGGGTAACTCATCTAAATGCACTTCTGCAAGTTTTAGTGCCTGTTAGGCCAGCAAGAAGTTGCAGGACATGAGTTCAGAAGGTCATCCATAATCCAGTCTCTCTAAAAGCCCTCTAATACTTAAAATGCAGCAGTGTTCACGCAGGAAACATGAACGATGCATAATTTACCAAAATCCACATGAAAGAAACTTAAAACCGAAAAAAGAAACACCTTCAAATGCCTGCCTCCTACTATACTCATTAAGCCTCAGCAGCTTTGTTTCAGCTAATTTTGGAAAGGAGGAGACACACGTCAGTGAAATCCAAAGACGGTAGGAAGAAACACCAAGAAGATGGTAACAATGGGCCTTCCTTCTGTAAGGGGGGGGAAAAAATCAGTTTGAAACACGAAGAATGCACAGAGTCCCTGAACAAAGGAGTAAGGAAAAGAGTGCTCGATCACAGAACCGCAGAATGCTAAGGGTTGGACGGGACTTGAAAAATCTCATAGTCCCAACTCCCCGGCCAGGGAAGGGACACCTCCCTCTAGAGCACTGCTTGGTGGTCTTGAACACAGCCGGCACTGGGGTATCCACAGCCTCTCCGGCAACCTGTTCCACTCAGAGTAAAGCATTTCTTCCTCATATCGAACCTGAATTTCCCCTCTTTCAATCTGCACCCATTGTCTTATTACCACTACAACTTATTATTACTACTCCTTGTTTTATCACCACAGCTCCTGATGAAGAGTCCCTCCCCGCATAATGAAATCTGTCTGATGGGTGTAGGAATAAAGCAATCGCCAATTCCCAGGAGGTTCAGAAGCCGGGGATAGCCAACATGGCTAATGGTTAGCTGGCTGTTACCTCCGTGCTGGGAGCGGCGAGGCAGAGCCGCCCCACGGCGCACGACAGACCAGCAGCGCCGGGACGAGCGGCTCGCACGGACCTCAGCGCCCCGCACAGCGGCCTGCGAGAGCGCCCCGGTCCCAGCGGCGCCCCGCCAGCCCGGGCTCCCGGCAGCGCCCAGCGCCGGGGCCGCGCCGCCGCCCCCCGCGGGGGAACCCGGCATGCGGTACCGGCCCGGCCCCTGCCCGCGCTCACCTCCGTCGCCATCCTCCTCCTGTGCGGCCGCGCCCCGCGCCAGGAGGGCGATCTGAGCCAGCCCCAGCAGCAGCACCAGCACCCACAGCCCGCGCATCCTCATCCCGCCGCCACAGCCGCTCCCGGCCCGTCCGCTCCCTGCGCTGCGCTCCCGCCGCTCGCCCCGCCCCGCTGCACGCCGCGCCCGCTCATTGGCTGCCGCCTCAACACGTGCTTGGAGCTGTCGCCAATCAACAATCGTCACGAAGGCGGCCGGCGCGGGGTGCGCGGGTTTCGCGTGTTCCGCGGCGCCCCCGGGGACCCCCGGCGGCAGCGGCCGCGGCGCCGCGTCGGGACACGGGCGCCACCGGCCGGAGCGGCGGCGGGGAAGCAGCGGCGACACCGCGCGCTGAAGCGCCCGGCCGCTCTGAGGTGCCGGCCCGCCATTGGCCGCCGCCGAGCCGCCAACCGCAGCCCGCCACGCGTGGAGCGCGCGGCCGCTCCGGGGGCGGGACGGGGCGGGAGCGCCCCGAGCGCGTGCAGCCACATCGCCCTTCGGGATTGGCGGGCCGGCGCCGGGGGGCGGGGCCAGCGGCCAGCGGCTGCCTGTGAGGGCACGCCGCGTGCGGCGGGGCGGGGCGAGGTGAGGGCGGGCTGAGGGCAGCGCGGGGGCCTCCTAAATTCCCTCAGCGGGAGAAGGGAGTTCGATATGGTGCTGCCGCTGATGGGAAGGGTGCGATGGATGCACCGCCTTTCTGTGCTCCCGCAGGGGGGATGTGGGGCAGTGAGCCCACCGGTAGCGCCGTGATTGCACGGGAAGGGGTCGCGGCGTAATGTCTGTCCGTGGTTGTCCGGATGGTGTATATGGTGAACGCCTAAGATGCAACGAGACAGCGCTAAAACCTGGCCTGTGGTGCCAAAATTGCCAGTCCGTCCCCATGTTTGGGCTAATTACATAGGCTCATGGGATAATTATTTTCATTTTAATGAAGCTTTTTACACTTAAATTGGAAGCTTATAAGCATAAAGAGCTGCTAAATTCAGTGTGCAGCTACATGATAAAAGAGTAGCAGTAGCTTATGATAAATGAATTATCTTCAAGATTTTGAAGTGCAAGCTTTAAATATGAACTCCACAATTTTAGAGGATTAAGACATTGCATTGCTATGAAAGGCTGCTGTTGCATCAGTTGCCATTTGGCATTTGTAAGTGATCTTGTGTACATTGGAAAAAAAAAAACATATTAAAAGGCCTGCTGTGTTCTACATTCATGAGTTATAGCCTAAGGTATAGAAGTTATGTAAGTTATGCTAAACCTTGTATAAGTTATAGAAGTCAGTGCCTTTCCTCAACTCAGCTGCCCCACAAGTTAACTTGAAAATACAGCTGCTGATACAGGAGCACTTTTTAAACTTACTTAGCACATCACTAGAATGGAATGGGACCTGATCTGAACCAAGTTAAAGCTGTCTGGATCCTGCCAAAATTGTGATCCTGATCCTGCCTGGTTTTGGTATTGATATAAATATTAGTTTGATTAGCATTGATATTCAGTAGTTTGATGATAGCACATAATCAGATTGTATACTCCATGTTCTCAGTGGGAAGAATTAAGAGTATGGAAGGTTTTTATTTAGAGTTTTGTTCCCAGTTTAACACAACCCTTGATTTGAATATCATCTTGGTGTGTGAAATATTTACTGTCTTTGTCCTCTGAGTTTATGAGAGAGATAGTGGCTATAGTAATCCATTTTTTCTGATTTAAGTTGGAGGTTTTCCAGCTGACAGTGACCTTTCAAGGTAGAGGAGTTCTGTCAAGCCCAATGCTTCATGACAGACCATTGCAAAACTGGTTAAAGATGCTTGCAGAAAAAGTGAGCAGGTAAAATGGGGAAGTGATGTTATTATTGCTTTTGTCTGCTGGAGTGTGAAATACTGAATTAAATGCTTTTTCTTTATGATGAATTTTATGGTTATTATGGTTTCTGTTGCTCCAGGTTAACTAACTGAAAAAGGGGATCAGTAAATTTCCTAGGCAGTCAAAGGTGCCAAATACCAACAATGAAAAGGAAGTGCAAATAGTACAAATACAGGGGAGGTGGGTTTGTTATTACTTATTTGAGCTGTGGGAGGAAAGTCTGGAATGCAGAACTCCTGTGATCCCTGTTCAGCCAAGGACAGCCTGACAGAAATTTGCTGAATTGTCAGTTCACTGTGTGGGTGGTTACAACACTGGGAGGATCTTAGGCACATCCCACGACAAACAGGGCCTTGGCAAAGGACTGTGGTCTGGTCTGTCTTCAGGCCATCAGGGCTGTGCCTGTTTTCCTAGATTAGGGTTGCACAGGATGGCACAGCGAATACAGAGCTGTAAATGGCACACCAGACATGTGATTCATTCCAGACCAGCTGGGATTCATCCCAGACCAGCTGAGGCGCCAGCTCCATGCACTTTGGGCACTTGGAAGAGTGTGCCAGCTGTGCAGCTCTTCCAGGGGATTCCTTCCTGCTCTCTAAAGGGCTGGCTACCTGTGGGGCTGACCATATGCAGCTGAAAATCCTCTGGGCTAAGCACTACTGCTGCCTTTTGCTGAGTGCTCATTCCTTATGTAAGTTAATGACAGGAGCACTCTCCTCTTTGCCAGGAGGGTCTCTAGGCAGGAGGCAGGTGGAACATAGAGGGTCATCTCAGGGTTAGATGCATAGAAAAGTGAATGGCACAGGTCTCCTGCAGCTTGTCTGATTGTGAGACATTGGCCATACAAATCCCTAGTCATGGGACACACTGGAGGGCCCAGAAAGCATGAGGCCTCACAGAGCACCTGGATTAAAAAAAGAAATTCTACCT